>NC_069661.1:113280937-113588958 GCF_027244095.1 Hemicordylus capensis | reverse complement strand
CTCAGTCTTCAGATGAATGATGTTGTCAATCAAGGTCTGACAACAAGTGATCATTTTATCTGATCTCTAGCAGACCTACATATGGAATAATCAAAGAATTCTAGCTGTTCCTGATAATTAGAACCCACGCTAAAGAGGTGTGGGTTTCCAGATTACTGTATCTTCTTTTGTCCAAAACATCCTCCCAGAGTGGGGCTGATTTTGATTGGGATCGCAATGTGTGGGAAGAAGAAAGGTGTTAGGATTTATATGTTTTATACACAACTTGCATAAATGCAAGGCTATTACATATTCCAAAAGTCTGATGCCAGTAGGATCAGTCTCCTCCTTGAATACGTACAAAAGACCCCACTACTCAGAGCTCCTGCATTTTAAATTAGGCTAAAATCTCTATACAGAGATAAACAGGAGTTCTAAGACAACAGCCACAAAGGAATCCTGGCAAACCACCCAGCCACACTTTTTTATTCTGGCACCTCAACCTGATTAACCCTGCCTGTCCCTCCCTCCGACAAAACTTCAGTTCACAAAATTTTCCCATCTTTGTCTGTGAACTCTATCCCCAGAGATTCCTGCTTTTGCAGGCCCTGAAACCTACTCCTCAGAAACCCCAAGACAAAAATCCTGTAGAGCAACAGCTCTTAGACTCGTAACTCCAGAGGTAGGAATATGGTGGATCCTCTGTCCTGTGCTTCTCTGGACCTCCATCTCTCTTACCCTTCTTGGAGCTGAGTCACTAGAAGGAACTAAATGAAATCACTGGACTGGGGAAAACCTAGGACTGGGCTTGCCTGCAGAATGCTTTGCACAAGACATCCCTAAGAATCCCTAGCTCTCTGAGCAGAATCACTGACACTAGGAAAGTCCAGATGTGGGCTTACCGGAGTGCTCCTGACTGGCTAAACAATCTGTGGTACATCTTAGCCCTCCTTGGAATGCGGTATCTGCCCAGCAGCCAGCTGCCTCTCACCAAGGTACCTGCCCAGGTAGCCTGTGAGCCACCTTGCCTACTTCAGCACCCAGCTGTGGATCTCCCTGGCCTGAAGTCCATCCCCTTGGCACTGTTCCTTCTAAGGTGTGCGCACATGCATGTGCTCACAAGTTTTTGGATGTCCGCTCAGTTCATTTTAGATCCTGCTCAGGTTGAATCAGGAAGGCCCCATTCTGAATGCAGGTGCGCACACACTACCTTGATACTGCTGCCGAGAACAAAACTCATTCTGCACAGAGATGAAAAAAATTAGAGGGACCACTACTCTTCTCAAGTCAGCATGCTCTGGGAGAGGTATAAACACTTCTTTTCTTTCTCTCCCTCTTTCTGTTACATTTTCCACTTTCATTTTTCACCAACAGCAGTGGTGAAGACTTCTAGTCTTTATTTCCCTCACACTACACTATGCAATTTTAATCAAAGTGTAGCAAAAGTGTTGGCCATAGCTTAACTCATAAAGAAAGAAAGTTAATTTCAAAATTTATGATTGCTAGTGACTTTCCATACTTCAATGTGATCAGAATTTGTTTATTGAGGGCCATAACCTAAGGAAAGATACAGAGTTAAATATAGATAGAGCTGCATGCAGTGAACTGGAATTACAGAATTCAGTGCCAGAAAAATACCTCTTTTCTGAGGGCACAGGAATTGCAGCTGGAATGTGGAGGGCTGAAAACACTCCTTTGGAATCTAAACATTGATCAGGGCAGATCTCCATATTCTTTGCAACTAGAGTTCAGTCTTCTACAAGCTTCCTCTTCATATGCTGTACTTTCAAAAATATCCCACCAGTCTTTGACAAATTTCTCTCTACAACTGTTCAAATTATACTTCATTTTTACCTTGGGTTTTGTGACTTGACTGATAACAACTCAGAGTAATAATGAAACACAGTGTGTATTTTGTAGAAATGTTGTGGTGCCTGATAGGCATTTCAGAAAAGCAAAAAAACCACAGCCAATCTGCCTCTTGAGAGGAATCTGTTGGTAGGCACATTCATTACTCAAGCCCTGTTGATCAGTTGATGACCTCATACTGCTTGAATTTCTGGGCTCAATACCTGTAAATCCCTTCCTATTGGTAATTCTGATTTCACCACAGATCCAGGCAACTCATAATGTGGTAAAATTGTCCAGCAATACACACTTCTGGTTAAAAAAAACCTGTTTGAAGAATTACGTGACTCTCCAGAGAATACATAAGCTGGTCATCCCCCATGTAAATAATAGCAGTGGTGGTACTGCTAGTATCAAGGGTGGATGAAATGCAAAATAACCTGTAAGCACAAGCAACTATGAAAAGCACAAGACAGAGAGCAATGGAATGTATCTGAAACACCCTACAATTCCTTATCTATGTAGTACAGGGGTTGTTGATTCAGGATTACAATCCTGCATAAACAGCCTCTGAAACATCCTGAACAAACAAGGCAAGTTAAATGATTTGCATGTATCCATTTACTTTGCATAATTTATTCTGTTTTCTAAATTAAGGGTTTCAAAGAATTTATGTTTGTTTGCAAGGACTTGCATGGGAACTGGCAAGTCGGAAGAAAGAAAAGTCACTACAAGAAGGGCATGGCGGTTAGGGACTAGCTAAGTACCAACTCAGTGGCGTCTTTCGCATGTAGCGTAAGCCACTGTAAATAATTTTGAACTCAGAAATAAATTGGACATGAGCACTTCCATCAAGTCTCAAAAGTCTTTTGTCTGAATACCTCCAGAAAAACTAGTTGTATCAGTTCAGCCTGTAGCTATGGGGGGTTGGTGTTTCTGGAGCTGTAGTAATATCCCATTTGGGGATATTGCACTCAGTGGAGAAGCACTATCTTTGAAGATGGCTCAGAAGCTGCAAGTGATGCAAAATGCAACTATATATCCTGTTAGGAGTGAGCCACAAAACAAGCAACTCCTGTATGTCTCAACTGCATGGAGTGCCTCTTTGCTTTCCGGCAACCAATGCTGGAATTACAGGGACAGCAGAAGAGGCCCAGCCCTTCAGCTTTTGGCATAGCCCCCATAACCCCTGCTAACTGGACAAAGAGGCACCTTTTACCATGGCAATTCTCTTTATTCAGCAGGGGGAGAGTAACTGGCCCTATCCACCCCCAGCACAGTACTTCCAGTGACTGTTGCTGGTGTCTATCTTATGTTTCGTTTTAGAATGTGAGCCCTTTGGGGACAGGGAGCCATCTTATTTATTTATTGTTTCTCTTTGTAAACCACCCTGAGCTATTTTTGGAAGGGCGGTATAGAAATCGAAATAATAAGAATAAGAATGGCAACTTGAAGAAGGAAACAGAGGGTGTAATACTAGCTGCACAAGAACAGGCACTACGAACAAATGCAATAAGAGCAAAAGTCGAGAAATCCACAACAAGCAGCAAGTGCCGCCTTTGTAAAGAAGCAGATGAAACAGTGGACCACCTAATCAGCTGTTGTAAAAAGATCGCACAGACTGACTACAAACAAAGGCATGACAAGGTAACAGGGATGATACACTGGAACATCTGCAAAAAATACAAGCTACCTGTAGCCAAAAATTGGTGGGACCATAAAATTGAAAAAGTTGAAGAAAATGAAGATGTAAAAATATTATGGGACTTCCGACTACAAGCATCTGCCACACAATACACCACATATAACTGTAGTTGAGAAGAAAGAAAAACAAGTTAAAGTAATCGACATAGCAATACCAGGGGATAGCAGAATAGAAGAAAAAGAAATAGAAAAAATCACAAAATATAAAGATCTACAAATTGAAATGGAAAGGCTGTGGCAGAAAAAGACCAAAATAAACCCAGTGGTAATTGGCGCCCTGGGTGCAATTCCAAAAGACCTTGAAGAGCACCTCAACACCATAGGGGCCACAGAAATCACCATCCGCCAATTACAAAAAGCAGCTTTACTGAGCACAGCCTATATTCTGCGACGATATCTATAACAACAGCAACAACATTGACAATAAAATTCAGCCATCCCAGGTCCTTGGGAAGGACTCGATGTCTGGATAAAACAAACCAGTCAATAACACCTTTCTGACTGTGTAAACAAACAAACAAACAAACAAATAATAAATAATATTCAGAAGGCTACAGGAGGGCCAAGATTTGCCTAAATTGGTGGTGGGTGTTTAGAGTGTGGAACTTGTGGGTATCATGCAATGGCCCACTACATTTCCTCACATAATTTGAGCACCACTTCCAAGCTCAGTTCAGAATCAGAAGTGCCTCCGTCATAATCCCTGCCTCCTGTTACGATCTTTTAGAAAAGTCCAGTTATGGTTGCCACCGGCTTGTTTGGTGGCGACCCAGGACTGGGCTTTCTCTGTGGCTGCCCCGGGGCTTTGGAATATGTTCCCTGCTGAAATAAGAGCACCTCCTCCTGTTTGTTTTCAGGAAGACCCTCAAGAATTAGAATTAATTTTAATCATTTTAAAAACCTGTTTTAATCTTTATTCTATTCTATTGTTTTTATTGTCATGTATTTTAATTTGTGACTTTTAAATATTTTAAATTTTGCACACCACCTAGAGATGTACATATCAGGTGGTATAAAATATGATAAACAAACAAACAAACAAAATGTTGGCTTAAAAACCATAAGGCTTTCAGACTGAAGCAGGAGGGGCACGATACTGCTGCAGGAGGAACAAGAAGTTCCAGTGAGGAAGGGGATCCTGAAGTATTCAGAATCAGAGACCTTTTTCTCCTAGCAGCAGAGGTTTGGCATAACATCTTTGAAAACAACCATGCAAGCTGCAGAGGCAGATAACGTAGGAGTTTGGGGTCACATCAACTTTTTCCCTGACTGGTTGGTTTTCATATCTTTGTTTTATCACCTTGCTATACCACTATATGTGCTATTTGGGCATAAAGATTTCAAGCCCTTCCTCTAATTTCTTCAGCTTTAATTTAAAAAGAAAGAACAAGTCTGTTGCTTGTACAGAAATGGAAAAAGTGCTGGGCATTATCCACCCAAACTGATCTGTAAGAACTGGGAGTAATCTACTCCTACTTTTCATTGTTCTGTCCAATGGGTGTAAAGGCACTAGTATGATTGACTAATAAGGAAAGCAGTGCAGTGCTGCCATCCATCTGATTCTACAGTCTTCTACTTGCCACACACAATGATCCCCACCACCACGAGTGCCTACTATTCACTTCAGTTCCAGAAAGAGAATCTCTTGGAATGATTTCAGTGCAAGACAGCAAAAATATCAATTGGCCCTTTCAAAAACAAAAAGGAAATTAGCCAAATTACCCTTGAGCATTTGACTACGTGAACATGCATAAGCTGCCTATACAAATTCAGCAGCTGTGATGATCAATAGAGAGACTACTCAGCAAATGCACTCTGATGTATTTAGATGGGAAACACCGCTTGGTTTAGATATAATGTGGCATATTGGTCTTCCATTTGTTAACACCTTAGAGGCAATGGCAAAATGCTCCCTGCCTCCTGGCCTCTCCCACACACAACTAAAAGGACCTGAATCCTAACACAAATATGGCATATGAAACAAAGGCCGATTATCCTGTTTCCTACCCCCAACCAAATTGTCATAGTATACCTTGCCAGGGCAATACATACACAATCATAAAATAAAGCCTGTTATATGGTGCTCTGTGCAAATTGCTCCTGGAGCTCCATCCAAATTGCTGGGCCCTGATCTGCAAGGATTTGGTTCTCACTAAGAACCCAAGGGCCTACTGCTTAGCACTAACCCCCACTTCAACCTATGTCACAAAAATATATTATATTAATTCTCGTAGACGTGCCTCTGTGGGGATGCGTCCTGGCAACCCAGCGGATTGGCTGGGCAGCGGACATGCTGGATTGGCTGGGCAAGGGAAGTGGCCGCTTAGGGAGGAAAGGAAAAGAAGGAAAGCGGGCAAGCGGAGAGGAGAACTGAACAGACTGGGGTGGGGGAGGGGGAAGCTGTGGGGAAAGAAAGCGATGGAGCCTGGCTGGGCAGAGACACAGAAACGGCTGGCTGCTTCGGAAGAAGCTCACTAGAGGGAGGGTCATGCAGGAAGGAGCCGGCTGAACACTTGGCTGCCCAAGGAGGTGGCGGCAACGGCCAGCGGGGAAAATACAAGCAGCCTAGAAAGCGGTGGGGTGGGGCAGAAGCACGAATGAGAGAGAGAAAATGAGAGAGAAAGAGGGAAAATGGAGGAGGGAGCAAGCTGGGGCAGAAGGCTGGGGGGAGGGGACTGGGGCAGAAGGCTTGGGGGAGGGAAGTGGGGCAGAAGGCTTGGGGGGAGAAGGGACTGGGGCAGAAGGCTTGGGGTGAGAGCGGACTGGGGCAGAAGGCTGGGGGGAGTGTACTGCGGAGGCAAGCGGTGGGCCGCGGAGCCGGTACTTGGCCCAGTGGCGGGCCTGCCAGGCGGCGGGCCCGCCCCGCCCGCGAAGGCCAGGCGGCGGTGGGCCTGGCTTGCCCATGGAAGCCAGGCGGCGGGCCACGGAGGCCAGGCAGCGGGCCACGGAGGCCAGCTTGCCCATGGAGGCAAGGCGCGCGTGGGAGGCCAGGGCGGGAGGGAACCGGGCGGCGAAACCTCCCTGTTCGCCACCTGGGAGGAGGAGCAGCGGCGGCGGGGCCCTTTGCGGCCACCCGCCACCCAGTAAGGCCTGTGGCAGCAGAGGTAAAGAACTCAGTGCAGGGAGGGGGAGGGTAAAAGAGAGTGGGGCAGGAGGGAGGCGCGCAGGGGAGAGACAGAGCGAGCGAGAGAGGCGCGCGGGGGAGAGACAGAGTGAGCGAGAGAAGTGGTGTGGGGGGGACAGAGTGAGCAAGAGAGCTGTTGTGGGGGGGGAAAGAGCGAGTGAGAGAGCTGTGAGAGGCCAAACAAATTCTCCCAAATAACCCCAAAAAGGAAGTGAACTACCACACAGATGCTCTGTGCGGGTTCAGCTAGTATCTGTTAATTTTGACAAAGCTGTGCCTGTGCTCCTCTGACTTCTATAGTGTGACACAACAGCGTAACAGCATCATAAGATGTAATATTGTATTAAAAAGTAAAGATGTAGTAAACACAGACATACACACACCATGCAGAAGTTGAGAATTCAATTAATTAGTTTATAAAGCAAATACAGTAACGATCACAAGTATGAACTATCTTGCAGAATTCTGGCTTGTGATACTTTTATTTTATACACACACACACACATATATATATATATTCAGCCTGTAGAAAAGTAAGACAATTCTTTCTGCATTCAATTAGAAACAAATATCTTCTTGTACAACTGTTAAAATAAGTGTTGTAATAAAGCCATTTTTTCCTGAAGTGACTTGAAAAGCATCATGCAATCATTTGGTATTCGTAACAACTCAAAATTTGTTTTCACACTACTTGATTTGGCAGGGTGGGGAGAAGAAGCTTGGCTTATTTCCAAGAAAATACCAACTGGTCCATTCCATTAAATAAAGTGATACCAAGGACAATCAGTTATCAGAGAAACTATTTTCATGGAAAGTGTTAGAAAATGTTATGCATTTAATATTACATAGCAGACTTTCTTTTTTTAAAAAAGTCAAAGTAAATAATTTACTTTGAAGTACTGTGGCAATGGAAGTTTTTGCCACTCTGACCTCCTTGGTGAAGGAAGAAGAGATACAAAGGCTATACAGGTGGGCCTCGTTAATCGCAGCACCAACATCTGTGGTTCCACATATCTTTGGTCAGGCAATTGGCACGTGACCTCAGTATATGTGGCAAGAAATTGTAAATTTTCGTGTATCCACAATGACCTACAAGTTCATTTCCAGCCACCATTTTGTTAAACGGAGCATTTTGCAGCTCTTGGGGGGGGGTGGTGGAAACAATTCCCCCTGCATTTTTTTGTGGAAAGATCAGCAATATTCAATATGGGGGGGGGCATTGCTGAGCAGCTGGGGACCCATAGAGCACAGTATGGAACTTTATTTCAATTATTTTAGCTGTTTTTAGCCTAACCCCCAATTGCCATTGACTCAATGCCTTGTTATCCACGGTTTGGTTTTGTTAACCACAGAAATCTGTAGGAACGGAACTCCCATGGTTAACAAGGTCCACCTGTATTCACAACCCGGTGGTCGGGTGGTGGTAGGGATGCAGGGTTTCACCTACCTTCCCCCCAGATGACCGTTGAATGTCTCCTCTGCGCACCACCACACACCCATATGATCTGTGCTACACATAACAGTGTGGATCTCTGCTATTCTATTTCTCTCTCTCCATGTAATCCAGTAATACATCCAAGAAATATGTGATCATTTATTACAGATAAATAAAAAAACAAAGTGGGGTGGGAGGAGACGTTGAAAAAGTGAATGCAAGTCTCTCCATGACAATAAAACATTATGCTCAAGAACAAAAAAGAAGTTTTAACTCACAAATTTCACTAATTTAAAATGCACTTTTGCAGAACTCCTCCCAGCCCACATCACCCCATTTCTGGCTGATGAAGCTTAAGTTACTGGTCAGCTTTTCATTTCTGTATCAGAAGGGAAGCAAACCTTGGGCTCAACACAACTCCATCCCACCTTACTCTCCCCAAATAGAAACTAATATCTGACCAACATGATGGTGAATTTCTCTGTACCTGCGATTCTCCTAGTCCTCTCTGTGCCCCCTCTTTCAATCTGAGGATATGGCTATCAGATTCACGGGGATCCGGGGTGTATAGAGCAATCCACGATCATGCTGGTGTTACGGAAATGGCCTACATTAACCAGAGTTCTACTACCAGTTTAATTTGACCGACTCCATTTTCCTAAAGGTGGAATAATAAATACATAATCAAATAAATAAATTAAATTAAATTAAACAGCCTGTGTGTGTGTGTGTGTGTGTGTGTGTGTGTGTGTGTGTGTTGGTTTTATTTACTGATGAGCATCTGCTACTCTAAAGCAAAGCTTCAGACTTCCTCTGCTTCATTCTACATAGTGCTACTATTTTCATTGTCCAGGGAGTACTTTCGAAGAATTTCATAATTCCTGTCAGGCAAGCCAGGGATGTGAAGTGTCCCAGTATCTTTCCTAATTATAATTAATTGCATGATACTTAAGAGTTCTTAGTTCAAATTTTCCTTCTTTTGCATATGAATCAGAGACCTGAGAGTGATGTCATATTCTTTGATTGGCTGTTATAAGCCTAGCTTTCATAGCAATGTTCTGCATATTAGCCAATTCCTAAAATGTAGGTTTGACCTTCCTTTCCCCTATCAGACAGCTTCTGTCTATTTAAAAGGTGGAACCCAAGAAATTCAAGAGAGATTTTGTAGATTTTTGTAGAGATCAAAATACTAGTGTTGTGTACATTGTCTGAGTTCCATTTTCTGATGGAATTTTCATTGTATAGTGTGTTGAGGTGTAAAACCACAGAGCATCTGCCTACAAACAAATGAAGCACAAGGCAGTAGCATTCACCTGGGTGCTGGTTTTAGGTTAAGAGAGGGTTTGTAGAGGATAATGGAAATAGCAAATTAACTAGAATTATTTCTACTACAATCTGAGATATGTTTTGTTGGTTTGCGGGGTGAGGTTGCTAGAAATTTAAGATAGCCTCAAATTATTACCAGGTGTGTCTTATCTATGGGCATCTCTCACATTCTCTCTAGAATATTTTCTAACTCTTTAAAAAAAATTAAAACTCTTTGGTTGGAGCTGGCTTACCATGGAGCAAGCTTCTGGTGTTTCCTTTCTGGAACTAACATGTTCCTGAACTGGGTGCAATGACAGTCAACTATTTTTGCTTTCACCGCATCATCACCCAGCATTCCAGGAGCTTTTTTAAATGGTTTGGAAACAAATAACTTCTGGCACCATGTAGGTTTGGGGGTACCACACCACACATAACATCTTTGCTAGGCAGTATAGAAAGGCATTTAACTAAGGAACCATTACTTTCCTACTTTTTAATTCTGTTTTCTAGCTATTTTCTTCCTTTTACATTTTAAATGCCAAGCAAACTCAGATTTACTTTAAAATACATTCAAATTTTACATTTTAATTATAGTATTCTGCTTTGATTCCCTTCAGCCTGCTAACGTTACCACTGTGGCTCATATGTAGAAGGCAAATACCAAGACAAGTTCTTTTAAATAATGGAATTTAAGGTGTTCCTTGGTGCCCAGTGAACACCCAAGGTGGTGGCAGACTACTGAGCTTGTTAACTTTGTGGCAGGGAGGGTTGTTTTTTTGTGCCTGGACAATAGATAGGAGTACAAAGGATGGAGAATGGAGGCAGGGCTGTGCTTAGCACATGGCAAGCAGGGAGACCTCCCTGGGCCCCGCTCTTTTAACCCCCATTAGAATTAACTGGAAGGGGGGCCCCACACCACTGGCTGATTTGCCTTGGGCCCCATACCCCGCCAAGGCTCTCTAAGAACAGCCCTGAATGGAGGCTGCTGCAGAGAACCCTGCTTGGCTCCTGCTCCATGACAACTGACTCAAAATGTTACTCTCTGCCTTGGGAAGAGCACTGAAGTTCAGGTTTCAATGCAGGGGAAAGATAGAGGAGAGCAAGAATCGCAAGCCTCAGAACAGCTAGGATATATATTAAATATCATATACAGGGCATCTAGGATATATTAAATTACACATTGTCCTCCCTGTAAATGCCGCCCCCACATGCACAAGCTGACGTCATGTTCTCCACTTAGATTAAGTACAGAAACTGCCATCTGACCAGGGCTTTTGTTTCTCATACTCTCCCAGATCAACAAATACAGGAAAGCTTGTCTTGTGGTAGCAAGCATGAATTGTCCTCTGGTAGCAAGCATGAATTGTCCTAAGGTCCACCCTGGTTTGCATTTGAATGGGAGACTACATGTGAGCCCTGTAAGATATTCCCCGGGGGGGATTAGGCCTCCCTGGGAAGAGCATCTGCACGCTTGCATGTAAAAGGTTCCAAGTTCCCTCCCCGGATTCTCCAGAAAGGCTGGGAGATACTCCTGCCCATAACCTTGGAGAAGCTGCTGCCAATCTGTGTAGACAATACTGAACTACATGTTCCAATGGTCTGAATGGTATATGGCAGATTCCTATGTTACTATGGAATGGCTCAGTATTGGTAAGTAATCTCGTGCTTGTTGTCTAGCAATATTTGCAACAAGCAAAAAATAAATTATCAAGTAGAAGAGAATAAAGAGATACTTAAATATTTAATACAAATCTTCAAGACCCTTGAAACATTTTGTTTGCAGTGGAATACATTTCGGATATGTGCATGTGAAGGTGTTGGCAAAACATGTCCAGATAAGAAAAAGAGAAACCACAGAAGAGCACAGTGCCCTTGGAAATACCTATAATTAAACATAAGCTGCTTTCACAATGGAAAATGAACCTTCAAAAGCCCCTCTGCTGCTACTGATACTTCAATTTCTGATCCACTCTTCACTTGACGCAATGCAAGCGAAGGGCAACAACAAGCTAGAAAATATTTTTCAGCATTTGGACTGGTGCCACCAAATCAATAATGGTGGAACAAAGTGAATTACAAGACTCCATACGTTCAATCACTGGGGAAGCAGAGTTAGCCAAAAAGAGAAATTGCAACTTGGTGTTGAGAACCTAGATGTACTGAAGTATATGTAGATTTAGATTTCATTAACTGGGATAAGAAAGGAAGAGTGAAGAGGTACAAGTATCTTAAACTTTGTGGGGGAATGACCCCCACAAGGCAACTACTGGGCTACCAAAAATGGTCCTGTAAGGCTCTCTTAACACACCCTGATCTGCAGTTAGTTTTCCTGAGTCCTTTCCATTTGTCTCGAGCATTTCCAGATGGGGCTTTTAGCTCGCTTCTCCTCTAGAATGGAGGGTGTGCATTCACATATCGGCCAGATTTACCCCAAAATCCCTGCGAGCTATTGGGGAGCACTTCACACACGAGTAGGGTTTTTCATTTCTCATCAGAGCATAGCCCCATTTATATCTGGAGTAAAAAAAATCCACTATTTGCATCAGATTTTATTAGGCAAATTTGAACTCGCAGTAAACCCGTGGTAAAGCCAGCTGTCTGGAAATGCTCTTGGAGAGCCACTTTGAGAAAGAAAGGGGACAAGAGTGCTGGGCCAGCACTTCAACAGTTGAACACCTAAAATGGCATCACCGTGAGTTTGATTGGGACAAGTATTAATTTACTCTTAACTTTCTTACCCCTAGTTCGCCAACTGGGGGCAGATGGCACTCTTCAAGGGGTTAGATTTGGCCCAAGGGCTACTAGTTGCTGATCCCTATTCTAAAATCGGAGGCTAAAATCAGAGAAATTTTTATCCCACTCTTTCATAGCATTAGAACCTGACTAGCAGTAGAGCAGACAACAACAAACTCTTGCTCTCACAACACATAACTTACTTATGAAATGTATTGCCAAAAACCAGGAAATGGTCACTAGTTTAGCTGGTTTAAAGGTCAGTTAGTCAAATTCATGAAATAAAATCCTATCAATGGCTATTTGCCATGATAGTGGTTAATTGGAATTTGCAAGCTCAGAGACAGTGTACTTCTGAATACCAGTTACCAGAGGACAAATGACCAAACAAGAAAAGGATTATTGCATTCCTTTGTGCTTCGCAAAGGCATATTTATTTATTTATTTATTTTCAATACCGCCCTTCCAAAAATGGCTCAGGGTGGTTTACACAGAGAAATAATACATAAATAAGATGGATCCCTGTCCCAAAAGGGCTCACAATCTAAAAAGAAACACAAGATAGACACCAGCAATAGTCACTGGAGGTACTGTGCTGGAGGTGGATAGGGCCAGTTACTCTCCCCCTGCTGAATAAAGAGAATCACCACGTTAAAAGGTACCTCTTTGCCATATTAGCAGGGGTCTCATATTTGTGTATTTATTTATTTTATCATATTTATATACCGCCTGATATGTATATCTCTAGGCGATGTACACAATTTAAAACACAACAAATATAAAAAAGATTTATATTCATTTAAAATAACTTCACAGAGAGAAAAAGGTTTTAAAAATTTCATGGGATAAAAACAATTAAACAGTTAAAAATTAATTTCAGTTAAAAGCCTGAGAAAACAGATGTGTCTGAAGGGTCTTTATTTTAAAAGCATTCAGAGATGGAGATGCTCTTATTTTGACAGGGAGCATATTCCAAAGCCCTGCAACAGCCACAGAGAAGGCTTGGTTCTGAGTCACCAGCAAAGGTGCCAGTGGTAACTGTAACCTGATCTCGGGTTCATGACAAAGAAGGTGCTCTTTAAAGTATCCTGGACCCAAGCAATTGAGGACTTTGTAAGTAATAACCAGCACTTTGTATTTTGCTCAGAAACATATCAGCAGCCAATGCATTGTTTTAAAATTGGTTTTATATGATGTCTTCAGGTTGTCCCAGTCTGGCTACCCCATTCTGTACCAGTTGTAGTTTCCAGACTACATATAAAGGCAGCCTCACGTAGAATGCATTACAGTAGTAGAGTCTGGAGGTTGCCAGCATATGCAGCACTGTTTTAAGGTCATTTACCTCCATATGGTGAACCACTTTGGGCAACAGAATGTTCGACTGAGTGGCCATCTAATTTGAGTCAAGGAGTTCTTGTTATGTTCTTAGGTAGTTTTGCTACTCTCTCCAGTACATCCTGTTATTATTCACTGGCAAAACAAAGAACAAACAAACCAAAACACCACATTTGGGTGCCTAGAAGTGATAAATTGTGACTGTCACTAAGACTGTGGTAAGCCTCACTGCTGGGTTAGGGACAATATGCAGCTTCGAAATATCTAAGCCTAAATCTGCACATTGCCCCTGACCCAGCAGTGAGGCATCAACTCCCTGCACTTAACTCCATGCAAAGCAGTCCTATGAACAGCACTGAAAGAGCCATTAAAGGGATTCATGGGAAGCCCCAGTGACGTATTGGAAGGTACATGGCAAGGAGCATGGGTGTGCTGGGAAATGCAGTCCTTCCCAGTACTTTCCTTATAGAGATGTCATTCCGAGGTAAGCACTGGGAGCTGCCACCTTCCTGTACGGCTAGGGGCAATGTGCAGATGATTCCGCATAGATGCTTCAAAGGCAAATCTTTGCACAGCAAAATTATCTTCTTGTTCCCTTGAACCCATTGTGATGTCATGATGAGATAAGAGAGAATAGTATGCAGAGAAAGCAGATCTGAAAGGTGTACCTCTCATCCAACAAAAGATCTGAATCAGAGAGGCAGAGTGAGTCGGTCTAAAGCAGGGATTCTCAACGTTGGATCCCCAGATGTTTTTGGACTTCAACTCCCATAATCCCCAGCTCCAGTGGCCTTTGGTTGGGAATTATGGGAGTTGAAGTCCAATAACATCTGGGGACCCAACGTTGAGAATCCCTGGTCTTAAAGGAAAACAGGAAGAGAAAGTGCTAGGGAAAAACAGGCCTAGATACCAGAAAATGAGAATTAAGATGTTCTGTGTCAAATGTGTTGAGCTGCAGGGGCTCTACTTTAGCTTTACCACCACACTGCTATAATACTGTCCAATTGTACCAGCACACTGATTAAGTATTTTTTGGAATAAGGACCATCTCTTATGCTACCTCTGTAAATGATACTTCAGAGTCAAACAAAATGTATCTGCATCAATTTTGCACAGGTCACTGTGTGAACACTGACTTGTGCTTACACCTCTATGACTGTTGGTTGCACTAGAGAAGATTACATTAAACTTTCATAGCTGATGCTTAGGTCAAAGAAACTGCAATATGCTATATTAGCATCAACTGCACTGTCACAGATGCACAGTGAAGCATGCAAACTTGTATTTGTTGGAAGTGAAGGACTTTTCGCTGTCTCTTGTCTCGGTAATATAGGAGGACAGACTAGTGAGTCAGAGGGCTAGAGGGTCAAGACATTGGTCATCCCTTCTCTACTGCTCTGACACTATCCCTTTGGAATGTGGATTGCTACTCTCAGGGACTAACTTCCTTCCAGCCACTTCCTTCCTCTCCCTTCTCTTCCTGTTCCTTCTACCTTGCAACATGCAAGCTCCTCTCCCTGCACCATGTGTGCAGAGATGCAGAATCCATCTGCATCCAGCTAGCTAGCTAGATTAGAGATCCTAACTCTTCACTTTCCTATCTAGAATTGAGTTCTTTAATAAATGCCATATATGTTGATTTGAAACTATGAACTGGCTCCAAGTTACTTTACTCTCAGCATACACACATGCCTAACCAAATTCCATTGTGTTGTGCCTCTGTGCACTCTGCTATAATGAAAAGGGGATTCTCTTTCCAGAGAGAATTCCCAACAGGTTATGGGAGCCCAGTATTTTGAGCTGCGTGTACTGCAACTAAAGAGTTAGGTTTGTTCCAGAAGATCCAGTGAGATCTAACCATGGACACTTTGAATTGTTAATCTACAGCAGCTGCCTTTTTCTGAGCCAATGAGGATGGCTACTTACCTAGAGGGAAAGCTCAGGCTGACTATCCTGAACCCAGACAATTACTTAGAATGGAAAACCCGACTGAGGCTTGCATTGAGAGCTGAAGGGCTGCAAAAGGTAACTGAGGAAGAACACCCTGCAGATGGAACCACCGCTGCTGAGAAAACTGCTAAAGAGAAATGGCTGCTCAAGGATACGAAAGCTCAAGCTTTGATAGCTGCTTCTGTGAGTAAAAACTATCTCACTACTATATGTGATCTTGAGACCTCAAAGGAAATGCTAAGCAAGCTAGATTCCTTGCATATGAAAAAGGGATGGGCATACACCTATAACTTGAGAAAGAAAATGCAGAATCTCCAGTATAAAGATGGGGATTGTTTTGCCCAGCATGTAGGACTGCTGGAAGATTTTTTCTTTCAATTTAAAGCTGCAAGGGAGGAATTTACAGAGAGTCAGAAGCTGGAAGCTCTGCTCCTAAGCATGCCCCCCAGCTATAGCAATATAATCAGCCAATTAGAAGTCCACACCACTCTAACCTTTGAGAGAGCAGTGGAAATGATATCTTCTGAGGCAAACAGAAGGAAAGTTTTGAATTCTCGCTATGAAGGTGAATTGGCAAATAACTTTGCTCTTAAAGCAACAATTGGCCATTCCAGAGGAAGCCCAAGGTGGGGAGGGAATGCTGCAAGAGGAAACCGCATGGGGGCCCCACATTTGCATACCAAAAGGTCTGGCTTCATTGCCAAGGGAACTCAATCCAGAGAGAGAGGTCACATGACTGCCAGCAGGGAGACTGCTCCTGGAATGTATGGAATGAGGCCAACTGGGATTAATGCCTTTAGATGTTTTCTGTGTAACCAATTTGGCCACAAGGTGGCAAACTGTCCCAAGAATCAGACAAGAAGAGTTTATTTTACTGAGAGAAGTTTAAAGAAGGACTTTAAGCGTGCTGATGATTCAAATAAGAATTTCAATGTTTCCCTGATGCAAGGCGATGAAAAGTTTATTCCGGACACAGGTTCCACAGTTCATATCTCAAATCATTTGGAATTCTATACTGAACTGTTTGATATTCATGAGCAGATTGTTCATTTGGGCAATAATACTACAATTAAAGCAAAGAAGAAAGGCGAAGGAATTTTGTATTGCAAGTTATTGGATGGATCAATTAATGAGTTTTTTGTGAGAGATGTTTTATATATCCCTGACTTCTCAAGCTCCTTGCTTTCAATATCCAAGCTAGAGAAACAAGGCTGTGAACTGTATATTAGAAATGGACAATGTGTTGTTACCCAGAATGGAGAAGTTTGCCTTGTAGGCTCTGAATGCGAAGGCCTGTACAGCGTGCAGGAGCAACCTGTACCAAAGATTGACAGAGAAAGACCAGCCTGGTCCAAACCTGAGGCATACCAGCCTAATGAAGTGAACCTTGCCAAGTCATGCCTGCATGAAAACTGCTTGCAACTGTGGCATAGATGCCTGGGACACAGGAGCTATGAGTCAATCCAGAACATGAAGGAAAAGGGATTAGCTAATGGCATTGATTTTGTACCATGTGACATTGTGACTAACTGTGTTTGTTGTCTTGAGTCCAAAGCAGTTAACAAGCCATTTCCTAAGCAGAGTGAAAGGAAGACCAGAAGACCCCTGGAGCTGATCCACAGCGGTATATCTGGACCACTACCAGCAACCATAGGTAATTTCAAATATTTTCTCACATTCATAGATGATTTTCTATGATACACGCTTGTATTTCTACTAAAGGAGAAATCACAAATGCTCGAGAAACTCCAGGACTACGTGGCCATGGCAAGCAACAAATTTGGATGGAAGCTAAAGATCCTGCGCATAGACAATGGAGGAGAGTATATGTCCAGCGCCACACAGCAGTTCCTGAGAGAACATGGAATCATGCATCAAACCACGGTAGCTTACAACCCATCCCAAAATGGAGACTCAGAAAGAAAGAAAAGAAGCCTCCTGGATATGGTAAGATGCATGCTTGCTGACGCACACCTCCCACAGAAACTCTGGGGAGAAGTAGTGGTGTGCCCGGACTGGTCCGGAGCCATGGAAAAGGCCTCCGGACCAGTCCGGAATTTGGCCGGTCCGGCAGCGGGGGGGAATGTCACTTTAAGGGCGGGGGGTAGTACTTACCCCTCCCGCCGCTCTTCCTCCTCCAGCGCTTGTCTTTTAACAAACGTTTTTGGGGCGGCAGCGTTCCTCCCTGCCGCCCCTGCCCCCATCGTTGGCTGCAAAGTTCTGAAGTAAGTATATGCTGGTGCTATCCATGCGCCCAGCACGGCACGCACCCCCCCGTTGTTGCTGCCAGTGCATTAATCAAGCACATACATTAATCAAGCACAGTGTAAAGTAGTACTTTATTTTGGCTTCTGTTCTGAAACTACTGTCACTTTTACTAGGTGACTCTCAGTCCTAGTATTATTAGAGAAGGCATATAGTTTATCGCTTTCCATCTCTCCACACTATGCATCCACATATATGCACTTCTATCACATCCCTTCTTTAGCTACTTTTTCAAAACTAAAAAGCTTCAAATGCTTCAGCTTTTTCTAATGGGAAAGCAGGGAAGTTGCACAGGGAAGGCTGGGAAATGGAATCCTTTCCAGCACTTTCTCCACAGAGCTCTGTTTTCTCAGCTCCATGTATTCCTTTATATTTTGTGACCCAGCTTAAACTGAGCTAAATTCCCAAGTGTCACAAGAATTCCCCCCTTTTTAAGGGTCTAGTAGTTCTTGGAGTTTCCTCAGCACTACTCAACATTCACTTTCCTTCAGTGTCTATGAAGAAGAAACAATGAGGTGAGACATTTAGCAACCCTGACAAAAACAAGGAGGGAAGGAAGATTGTCTGTCAGAATAATGAGGAGCATGTCAAAGACTACTTGAACTATTTGGACAAATTTGAGTCAACAGAGCCTGATGACATTCACACAAGAATCCTGAAGGAGTTGACAGGGCAAATCCAAGAACTCTTGCTATTAGATCTGAGTTCATGGAGAACTGTGATGGCCCCAGAACACTCAAGAAGAGCAAATGTGGTGTCCATCTTTACAGTGGGGAAGAAGCAGCTAATTACAGGCTGTTCTTCAGACGGGAAACAAGAAGAGCTAGTTTGTCTGAAGGGGCTTTGAAAACAGACTAAGCATCTAGGAAGTTTGTGATTCAACTTCAGTTTTTTAAGCAACTGGAATACTTTAGACACAGAACATTTATTTATTACATTTTTTTCGTGGAGTGGTTTAAATGCAGTTCCAAATCCAAACACTAAACAAGCTCTGGTTAGCTTTAGCCATGTGCATGCGATTATACCATTCCCTGGTATATTCTCTTCTAGAAAACATCAACAAGGTAATCTTCTTGGAATATGTTCCACACACATAGGATGAAAGTAATTGTTCTCATAAAACAAAATATATCTTTGTAAAGCATGAATTCAGATAGTCCTCTTATTCATCCATAAATTAGCCAATTTGATAAATGTAATCAGCAAATATGATTCACTGATAGGAAAAAGATCAATGACTCCAAAGTTAAATAGGAAAGGCTCCCTTCTCATACTGTCACAGATCTTGCTTCAGATAAGGAGTACCAAATTATACAGTCAGGAGCTCCTTCCATATAGAGAGCAAAAGGTCTTCTATTTTTTTTTTTTAATATATATATATACCACCCATCCTAAAATGGCTCAGGGTGGTTTACATTAAAATCAAAAACACATAATAAAACAATTAATTTTTTTTAATGAACCAGATTAAAAGTTAAATTAAAACTAGATACCATTAAAAGTCAGGCTAAAAAGATGGGCCTTTAAGGCTCTCTTGAAGGCCTCCAAGGAAGATAATCCTCTTATATCCACAGGGAGGGAGTTCCACAACCTAGGGGTATCAACTGAGAGGGCCCGATCCCAAGTCACCAACAGGTGAACCAGTGGCACCCGAAATGGACCCCTCCTTATGATCTTAATGAGCAGTAGGAATCTTGTAGAGAAAGGTGCTCTCTCAGGTAACCCAGACCTAAGCCATTAAGGGCTTTAAAGGTAATAACCAGCACTTTGTACTTTGCACAGAAAAATAGCAGCAGCCAGTGCAACTGTTTAAAAACAGGCATAATGTAGTCTCTCCGGGATAACCCAGAGACCAATCTGGCTGCAGCATTTTGAACTAAATGATGTTTCTGAACTATGTACAAAAGCAGCCCTATATAGAGCACATTGCAGAAGTCCAACCTGGAGCTGGTGTACCACTGTTTTCAGGTCATTCTCCTCAAGGAATTGGTGGAGTTGTCAAATCAATCGCAGCTGGGGAAAATTGCTTAGGGGTATGTACAGAACCAGCATTGGGCGGTTAGGTTCAAGTTTGAATCAAACTCAAACTGAGCTGCCCGTTCTGCAAGCCAGTTTATTAGAACCAGTGGTAGTTCCACTTGAGCTGACAAAATGGGTGGAAATGGGTCGAACCAGTTCGATTGCCCTGCTTGTAAAGGGGAATAAGGTAAGGGATCCCCTACTGGTAAAGGGGAATCCAGTACTTGCTTGTAAAGGGGAATCTGGTAATTGTGTGATGACATAAATGTCCTACATGTGCATGGAGGCTGGAACTGGGTCGCCCAGTGGGGTGCTGGTGGGGGCTGGAGGGGCTGCCGCTGCCATGGAGCCACCACCAAAAATTGAGTGGTGACATAAATGGCTTTCATGCATGCACGGAGGCTGGAAATGGTCTGCCTGCTGGGCCACAATGCATGGGGGGAGCGCTGCCGGGGCCAAGAAGGATTGCTGCCTCCACCGCTGTGGAGCAACCCTTCCCACCAACAAGAAGCCACCACTACAGCTGCTACCGTAAGAGCCAGTAAAGTGTCCTCTTGTCCAACCCCAATCCAATTTTTAGATGGGCAATCCCCCTTTGCTTGGTAGGGGGAATCCTTACTGGATTCCCCTTTACAAGCAGAGCAATCGAGCCAGTTAAATCAGGCCAAACCAGTTCAATCAGAAACGGGCCCAGTTTGGTTCAAATTGGACTGGCCAGCTCCTTTGAGGGTCTGGTCTGGTTTGAGCTCAAATCAGTCAAACCGGGCTGGTTAAAATTGAACCAGGTTCTATTAAACCAGTTCCAGACACCACACCCCTAAAAGCGCTCTCGGCCACAGCCTCCACTTGAGATAGCAGGGTAGGACCTGTATCCAAGAGCACTCTCAAGCTGCATACCTGTTCCTTCTGAAGGAGTGTAACCCCATCCAGCACAGGAAGATCTAACTCACCCCTCAAATTCTGATCTCCCCATAATGAGCACCTGCAACTTGTTTGGATTCAGCTTCAATTTGTTATCCCTCATCCAGCCCATTACTCCCTGTAGGCAGGCATTTAGGGAATGAATGCCATTTGATGATGATGATGATGATGATGATGATGATGATGATGATGATAGGGAGAAATAAATTTGCATGTTGTCAGCATATTAATAACACGCAGCGCCAAATCCCCTCATGACCTCACCCATTGGTTTCATGTAGGTGTTAAAAATCATTGGTGACAGAATAAAGCCCATGGGGACTTCATATAGTAGCTCCCATTTAGAATACGAATATGATGAATATTTATATGCTGCTTTTCAACAAAAATTTTCCAAAGTGGTTTACATAGATATGGTATGATATGATATATGATAAAAAGAAACTAAACTAAACAAAAAACAAAATGATTCCCTGTCCCCAAAGGACTCATAATATAAAAAAGCAACGTAAGACAAACACCAGCATCAGCCACTGAAGGGATGTTGTGCTAGGGATGGATAGGGCCAGTTCCTCTCCCCTTGCTAAATAAAGAGAACCACCACTTTCAAAAGATGCCTCTTTGCTCAGTTAGCAGGGGACATACTAACATGTTTTGAAGATCAACTGTCACCAAGCACCACTATCTGAAATCTGCCGAGACATAGGAGTGGAACCATTTTAATACAGTGCCTCTTAACTCCAAATCACAACAGCACCACCCTGAAATTAGCTCATGATAATTCAGTGTGGCAAAAAGGCCACACCCAAGTGCAGCCCCTGAAATTTCTACTTGGCCACAAAGGCGACTGGCTCTCTTCCACTAAGAATAAAGGTGGGTGGGTGCTGCTCTGCAGAGCAAAATGTGCACGGAGGAGGCGAGACCGGCCATTAGGAGCCAGTCCACCCCTCCCTCTGATTGGCTGAGCATGGTCCTCATGCGTGCCCTGCCCATTGAGGTCAGGCACAACCCCACTCCCTGCCCAACCATGCAGGCGCAGCTGGGGGGAGCAGCACAGTCAAGCAATCAACATGAATTAAAGGCTTGCCCATATATTTTCTTGGAACAAAGTTCTTAAATGTATGTTCATGGCTGTAAGGCATTATAGATTTTGAACTGAGGACCCTGGCTGTAGGGCTGAGATACATTATACACAGCACTATGAAGGCAACTTCCAGACATTTCCAGAGAACTATTGGCCCGATTACTGCTGTGCTGCTGCTTATAATGGCCAGCACTGGAAGTGCTCCAGGTGATCTGAGGAGCCTGTAGAGACTTGGCTGGCATTTTATAATGGTTACTCCAGATCCAGACTCCTCAGCTGATGCAACATCACTCATCTGGAGTAGCAACACAGAATGCTTTACCTTCCGTCTGATTTTCTCATTCGGCACTAAGCCCAGCCTGGCCCTGGCCCTGGCCATGCTTTCTGCCTCTTGCCCTTCTGATTCTCATCTACCCAATCCAGCACTTAAGCCCACCCAGCCTGTCTTGTCTGTGCCTGCTGCTTCTGAGTCCTTTGGCCTTCATCTGCCCACTTCACAACTGGATCCCTCTAGCTGTGGCCTGGCTTGAGTGAGTGGGGACTGCTCTTGTGCGTGCGTGCATGCATGATTGTGTGCACACACAATACAGGCAGGTGGAAAACACCTGGCTGACATCACAGCAATTTCCCCTTCCAGTGTCTAGTCTTGTGGTGGCAAGCATGAATTGCCCCCTTTGCTAAGCAGGGTCCACCCTGGTTTGAATTTGAATGGGAGATTACATGTGTGCACTGCAAGATATTCACAGGTGATGGGCCACTCTGGGAAGAGCATCTGTGTTCTTGTATGCAGAAGGTTCCAAGTTCCCTCCTGGAATCTCCAAGATATTTAATTTAATTTAATTTAATTTATTTAACATATTCTTATACCTCCCAAAACTTACGGTTTAGGATAGGGTAGGGCTGAGAGAGACTCCTACCTGCAACCTTGGAGAAGTCGCTGCCAGTCTGTGTAGACAATATTGAGCTAGATGAACCAATGGTATATGGCAGCTTCCTATGTTCCTAAGAAGTCAGAAAGATCAGCAATGCTGTTGTGGAAATTTCTTTGACTGGGAGATTCTGGATTGAAATGTAGCCAGACTAGACCAATTGATTAGAGACTATAAAGTATGAGACAATGCCATGCTATGGCCCCCTGTGCCTGGATGTAGTTTTATCTCTAGTCTACAAGCCAGGAGCAGTCGGAAATGCCATACAACAGAGACAAGCAGGAATGACCAAACAACATGTGATGCAGAAGATCTGTCAGTGGACCTCAGACAGACTCGGATAATCTCTGCTTTCTGCATTGATCACAGAAGTAACACCAGGGCGGGGTTTTGACCCTTTTGCCTATTCCTCCAACTGTAACTCCACACCACCAGAATTTTGTATTAGACCCACAGGGGAAACTGCACCTGTACTCCTCTGCAGGGCTAATAGTAGAGCTATTAATATTTCTCTGCAGGCTAATAAAATTCCTCTGCAGGGCTAATAGCAGCTCTGGAGGCTTGAGAGGCATGACTGATAACAGATCAAACAAACAGCACAAGGATTTTATTTGTTTGTTCATTTGATTTTTTTATACCACCCTTCCAAAATGGCTCAGGGCGGTTTACAATTAAAACAAACCATTAAAACAGTAAAGAGCTAAAACAAAAATTAAAAACAATATAACAACAATTAACAATTTAAAAACATTTTAAAACAACAATTAAACAATCACAATAATTAAAAACCCTGAAACCGGGTTAAAATATTTGTAAAAACCCTTAATTAAAGGGATTAACCCCCCTTTCCACCAGTTCCCTCTCTAATCAAATTCACAGCCCCTATGCCCATTTAAAAGTTTACTATTACTACTACTACTACTACTGATGATGATATTTATATATTGCTTTTCAACAGAAGTTCCCAATGCGGTTTACATAGAGAAATAAAAAAAATAAACAAAGATGTATCCCTGTCCCCAAAGGGCTCACAATCTAAAACTAAACATAAGATAGACACCAGCCAGGCGTGGCTCGTGAACTCTCCTCCTGGGGCGGGGGGTGGCTTCGTTAAGGTAAATGGAACCAGTGCTCCATGCCGCCCAGCAGCCCCCGTGGCAGGGAATCGCCTCCACCACTCACCTGGTCGCTGGCGGGGGGCTCTCCTCCGCGGGAGTCAGGTGAGTGGCAGAGGCGATTCCCTGCCCCGGGGGCTGCTGGGCGGCATGGAGCACCGGCTCCGTTTACCTTAAAGAAGCCACCCTCCACCCCGGAGGAGAGTTCACGAGCCGCCCCTGACACCAGCAACAGCCACTGGAGGGATGCTGTGCTAGGATTGGATATTGCTTTATTGGAACTTTGTTTTTATGTTTTCCCTGTAAATCACTCTGAGAGTTAGTGAACAGTGGGATTAACATTAATTAAAGTCTACTATTCTCCACATTCACATGTACTGCAGGCTGAGGTGGTACAGAAAAGAAACAGGTTTGCTGCTTAAGTCTGTGTAAACATGGAATTTGGCTTCTGCCATACAACGGGGATAACACAGGATGATCAGATGGTTCTTTATGACCTCGGATTTCATGAGATCTGGGAAATCCTAGCAGAGTAGGGGATTAATTAAATGTTTGTTTACTCATTTAATGATGTGGTCTTCACAGTATTCACCTTTGCTGCTTTCAGCAAAAAGTTATTTGGGTGAGGTAGGAGAGCACCCAGCTAAATATCATTTTAGCCTGCCTTTTTAAAAATGCAAAATGATTCTTCACATAGGACATCCTGCTTTAACAGCAGTTGTTGAAATATTATTGCTGATTACCTGGGTAGTTTATAAATAGCCCTTTCCAAAGGAGATACTTTAAAAAAAAATGATCATAAAATAAATTAAACTATCTAAAACTCATGCTGCTAATTAAAATAGCCCCCACAGGAGGGCAAAATAGCTACAAGGCTGAAGTAAACATGATGATTTTTTTTATTGAACCACACACTATTAATTTTATTTTCTATTTACAAGTTATTTGCTAATATCATCAAAAATAGAAATAAAGCAATTTTGCATTGATTGATTAAAGACTATAAGGTGACAGGGATTCAATTGTTTAAACCTCCCAGCAAGACACAAGGCACTTCAATACATTCACGCCTTTTCGCAAGTGCAGATAAGTCACCTGCACTAGCCATTTTGGGAGAAATTATACCTACAGGAGCTATACTTCTGTGAAAGCCAGAAGAGCACATGCTCTCCATGCAGACAATTCCAGGTTCAGTCGCCTGCACCTGCAGCTGAAATGATCTTAGATAGCAGGGCTGGGAAAAGTCCCTCCCTCAGAGCTGCACCCAGTTAGAGTAGACAGTCTTTGGAACAAGTATAAGGTAGGGATGTGCGAACTGGCTCAAGGTCAAGCTGGTTTGCCCTCGAACCAAACTGGGTTGGTTGGGGCCCGATCAGGTTTGCCCTTTACCGGTAAAAGGGGCAGCGGGAGTGGAGAGCTTCCCTAACCGAATACTGAAGTACTCACAAATTCAGCTGGTCTATCTGGTAGATGCAGCGGCCATGGGAAGGCAGTGGCAGCTCCCCCAACCCCCACCAGCCTTCCCCTTGAGCCTCCTAGGCTGCTGGCGGCCTAGTTCGGGCCTCTATGCATGCGTGGAGGCCAATTTTTGCTTTTGTGCATGTGCACTGTAGTGAGTGACACATAGGGACACCTCAACAGCAAAGTTTGTGATGATGTCATCCACCCCAATTCAAGATGGTGGACACATGAACATTTGAGGCACAATTGGGCTAACCTGTGAACCGCCTAACCAATTTGAACCAAATTTGATACAGGTGTATGGACACATAGTGATGGCTCAGGAGCATTGTTTGTAATGATCTCATCCACCCTGATTCAAGATGGCGGACATGTTAACATCTGAGCTGCATGTGGGAACCGATTGGGACCAAATCTGGCACAGTCGTAGGGACACCTCAAACATATAGTTTGTTATTATGTCATCCATCGCAATTCAAGAAGGTGGATAAATGAACATTTGAGGTGCAAGTGAATTACCTAACCTATTTGGACCAAATTCAGTCCAGCTGTAGGGATATAGAAAGGAAAGTAGGCAGATTAGTAATTATTAGAACATGTTACGCTCCTTTTCCTGACAGGAAAACAGCTACTCTACCACAATCAGATGTAGTGCTGCTTGCTTGCTTGCTTACTTGCTTGCTTAATTTATTTATTCATTCCTGTCTTTGTCTCAGCTTTTCAAGGGCTGGTGGCAGGATTGAAGGGGCAAATTTCTGAATGTTGGGTGGGTGGGTAGGGGTTTCCCAACAGTATTATTAGAGTCTTTCTTTTTCTGAAAACCCCACACTACCTATTTAGGAAGATCTTTACAGCAGTTGGCTGGTTCTGCTGACTGGCTATTTCTGAAGCACAAATGTTATGATGGGCATATTATGATATTGCATTAAAAATCATGTATTCATGGGTGTTGGGGTGCAAGAGGGGGCACCACCTGGTTTGAGCCAGTCCCATTGAATTTAATGGGTCTTACTCCCAGGTAAGTGGGTTTAAGATTGGAGTCTTTGCCACTGCTGCTGCCACCGCCACCACCCCTGGAAAAAGTCCTGTGGATACCCATGAGTGCATTCCAGGTTTTTTTTTTAAAGGCAGCCAACTTTATTTTGGGCTTTAAACACACATGGAGAAAAGGATGGAATTTTGTGTGATATAATGGCTCAGAAGAACATAAGAACACCCTGCTGGATCAGGCACAAGGCCCATCTAGTCCAGCATCCTGTTTCCACACAGTGGCCCACCAGATGCCTCTGGGGAACCCACAGGCAAGAGGTGTGTGCATGCCTTCTCTCCTGCTGTTGCTTCCCTGCAACCAGTGTCTCTGAGGCTGGAGATGGCCCCAAACCCCCAGACTAGTAGCCATTGATAGACCTATCCACCACGAATCTGTCTAAGCTTCTTTTAAAGCCATCCAAGCTGGTGGCCATCACTACATCCCATGGCAAATAATTCCATAGATTAGTTATGTGCTGTGTGAAAAAGTACTTCCTTTTGTCAGTCCTAAATTTCCCAACCTTCAGTATCATGAGGTGACCCCTGGTTCTAGTGTTGTGAGAGAGGGAGAAAAATTTCTCTCTCTCTACCCTCTCGACTCCATGAACAATCCTATATAATAAGATCCCTGGCGTGTTTGTCTGTGTCTCTCTGACAAAGGTTGGTGTCTGCGTCCGTGTCTCCCTCGGCTGTTCTGGGCATGCGTGGTGTGCGTGCGCAGAAGAGCCGAGGGAGACACGGACGCAGGCGCCGGCCGCCATGTTGGCCGGTTGGTCGGCCCAGTCGTGGGAAGGCCAGAGGCGGCAGCGGTGGGTCCGGCCCGGCCGCGGGGAGAGCAGAGGTGGCAGCGGGTCCGGCCCAGCCGTGGGAAGGAGAGAAACGGCGGCAGCGGGTCCGGCCCGGGCCCGGGAAGGCCAGAGGTGGCGGCGGGGGGTCCGGCCCAGCCACAGGGAGGGCAGAGGCGGCAGTGGCACATCCGGCCCAGCCGCGGGGAGGGCAGAGGCGGCGGCGGCGGGTCCGGCACGGCCCCGGGGAGGGGAGAGACGCTCTCTGCCTGACGCCCACTCCCTGCCCCGCAAAGCCCAACCGTCCTCTGAAGCGGCGTCCGTCGTCAGCATGGTTTTGTCCTGGCAAGTCGCTCTCCCTCCGGCAGTCCTGGAGCGTGTGAAGAGCCACCGTCCCCTGTGCTGTGCAATGAGGAGGCTGCAGAGCGGGGGTGGCCGGGGAGGTGCTATACACCTTGCTCCGGAGATGGAGGAGGGAAGAGCTCTCCCTCCCCCAGAACATGGGCTGCCAGCTATTATGATCCGCAGTGAAGCCGAGGACTGGGCACCACTTGGACTCATCCAAGCCAACAGCCCGCTGCCGCCGCGACGTTGAGAGGAAAGAAGCACCTTAGGAACCGATGGCATGTGGAACGTGTGAAGGAAGCAGCAGGCCTGATAAGTAGAACTTTCAAAATGGAGGGGGAGGGGGAAGGGCAAGAGGGAGTGGAGCAGGGGGGAGGGGGAAGGGCAAGAGGGAGGGGGGAGGGGGAGGGGCAAGAGGGAGTGGGGCAGGGGGAGGGGGAAGGACAAGAGGGAGTGGGGAGGGCAGGAGGGACTTGGGCTGGAGGGTGAGAGGTAGGTGAGGGTGATAGAGAGGAGTAGAAAGGGGGAGGGAGGGCAAGAGAGTGGGGTGGGAGGGAGGGGAAGCCGCCACCTCACCCAGAGGAGGGCCAGAGGATGCGGTGTGACGCAGTGCGGGCAAGGCAGCGGCAAAGTCGCAGCCTTGCCCAGAGGAGGGCCAGAGAACACGGTAAAAGAGGGAGTGGGCAAGAGGGAGTGGGGCAGGGGGGAGGGGGAAGGGCAAGAGGGAGTGGGGCAGGGGGAAGGGGGAAGGGCCAGAGGGAGTGGGGCAGGGGGAGGGGGAAGGGGAAGGGAAGGGCAAGAGGGAGTGGGGCGTGGGAGTGCAGGATGTACTGGGGCAGGAGGCTGAGAGGGAGGGGAGGGTGAGAGAGAGGGGTAGAAAGGGGGAGGGAGGGCAAGAGAGTGGGGTGGGAGGGAGGGGAAGCCGCCACCTCACCCAGAGGAGGACCAGAGAACATGGTGCAAGAGGGAGTAGGGCAGGGGGGAGGGCAAGAGGGAGTGGGGCAGGGGCAGGGGGAAGGGCAAGAGAGAGTGGGGCAGTGGGAAGGGGAAGGGCAAGAGGGATTGGGGCAGGGGGAGGGGGAAGGGCCAGAGGGAGTGGGGCAGGAGGAGGGGGAAGGGCCAGAGGGAGTGGGGCAGGGGGAGGGGGAAGGGAAGGGCAAGAGGGAGTGGGGCGGGGGAGGGCAGGATGGACTGGGGCAGGAGGCTGAGAGGGAGAGGAGGGTGAGAGAGAGCGGTAGAAAGGGGGAGGGAGGGCAAGAGATTGGGGGGAGGGAGGGGAAGCTGCCGCCTCACCCAGAGAAGGGCCAGAGGATGCGGTGCCACGCAGTGCGAGCGAAGCGGCAGCGGAGCCGCAGCGGAGCCCAGAGGAGGGCCAGAGGACGCAATAGCGGCTTACTAGCTCCCGTTAATTTAACAGGCTTAAAGTTACTAGTTTTATATACTTCGATCATGTCTCCCCTTAGTCGCCTCTTTTCCAGGGTAAAGAGCCCCAGATGCTGTAACCTAGCCTCATAAGGAAGGTGCTCCAGGCCCCTGATCATTTTGGTTGCCCAATTCTTCACCTTTTCCAGTTCTACAATATCCTTCTTAAGATATGGTAACCAAAGCTGTACACAGTACTCCAGATGTGGCTGCACCATAGATTTCTATAAGAGCTTTTTTCCCCAATCCCTTTCCTAATGATTCCTAGCATGGAATTCGATTTTTTCACAGCTGCCGTGCACTGAGATGACACTTTCAATGATCTGTCCACCAATACTCCTCCCCAGCACTGCTTAACAGCCTACCTAGACAAGTGTGATGTCCGCAACCTTTGCGCCATGCAGGCAAGTAATATGCAGTCTACACATGGGTTATACATATAGTTGTTAAAGGGATGGAGTCAATAAACTCTACCTGGGCAGCAGTTACAGCATAAAAACTGGTAACCAGCTCCAAGTATTTGCTAGAGCAATATTCATCAACTACAATATCTATGCTGTTGTACCCAACAATATTGATTACCAGTTTGGAGGTCTGTGTCCTTCCCAGAACCCTGCCTTTAAAACCAGCCTTAGCTCAGCCTGCAACAGGATAGTGGGTATTTGACTATTATCTTATTCCATATGAACTTACCCAATATTTAAGATTTACAACAGACCCCCTTCTCTGGGTGTCCCCATCTTCAATAGGTGAGGCAAGTGAGGAAAGCCTCACTTAGGCACTTAGGTAAGTAGCACAAACTTACTAACTTGCATACAAATTGTTAGTTAAGTAAATAACCTTATTAGTTTTAAATTGTTTTCTAGTTTCTCTATTATTGGTCGATCTTGACTCTCTTTAAGAAGTAGTTTTCTCCTTCAGAACTTCAGTTGAAGAGATTTAGTTTAGGAAGGTGTTTTGCAAAGACCTTTTCACCTCATCATTACTCTTGGGTTCCTTCAAACCCTGCCTGATATTACAGACTCATTATTTTGGACTCACTGGCTGACATCCTGACGAAGGATGGCACATTCCTCTATAACTCATGCATCTGAAAAGACTGAGCAACCATGTTCAGTGCTTTTGCTTCTATATGATACCTCTGTTTTCCCTTGCTACTTATACATTTTGTGTAGTTAATCAAAATGAGTCATGTCGTAACTTTTCAAATTTTTCCAAATATAGTTCAAGGCTTGTGATTAAGTTATTACCAGATCTATATGTCTTTGGCAGTATATTCAGATTGACTTTTAATGGGATTCAGATAGAAATTATTGAGCTTTATATGCTTTCTAAGAGAGAGAAAGCAAGGAATTACTTTGAACTAGTTCAGTGAAATAAAGCTATACTTTCCATTAAGCTTAAATGGACAATTTCTTTTTCAAAATGCGTCATTTGTCCACAACAATCTCATGTAGACAATGAGTAACAATTTGATTTGCACACAAATGCAACATTTTATTAGAAGACTATTAAGTATTATATATTATGCAATGCATAACAGTGACAAGGACAGTAAAATAATACTTTTATTAGTATCAGCCAGTGTTCATAGAAGTATGAGAATTTGCAAGTTATGGCAAACAGTTTCCTCAGACAAGATATCTGGGGAAACAGTTGAAAATGTTGTTAGATGAGCATATTTTTGTAAGCTCTGTCTGTAGTTTTTCAGATATTTATTTATTTAATTTCTATACTGCCCTTCCAAAAATGGCTCATGGCAGTTTACACAGAAAAATAATAAATAAATAAGATGGATCCCTGTCCCCAAAGGGCTTACAATCTAAAAAGAAACATAAGAAAGACACCAGCAACAGCTGCCAGAGGTACTGGATAGGGCCAGTTACTCTCCCCCTGCTAAATATTGGAGGCCACTACACCTGCATAATAGGCCTCTGTGTGGCCAGGGTCATACCAGGCCATGCAGACACCAATTGCACAGGTGCGGTGGTCTCCCAAATGGCCGCCATGCTGAGGAAGAAAGGCCAAAAATAGGCTGAAGAATGGCCGAATGGCCGATTTCTGAAATAAGAGAGGCCAGGAGGGAAGAGGGAACCTCTGTGAACCCCCGCCACCGCCTTGGACAATTTCCCCAGAGGGGGTACATTTTTAAAAAATGGGGGGAAACCCTCATGAACCCCCACTCCCCACATGCTGGACAGAACTGGCCCAGTCTGGTTCGGGTCCAGTCTCGAACTGGATCAGCTGGTTCTGTGCACACCCCTAACACCTATCTCTCAGGCAGATTCCAGATGGTGGAGCTTGGTGACGTTTGCTCTTCAAAATGGTAGCTATTATATGGAGGCCCTCAGGGCTCCATTCTGTCACCAATGCTTTTTAATATCTACATAAAACTGCTGGGTGAGGTCATCAGGAGATTTGGTGCAGGGTGTTATCAATATGCTGATGACACACAAATCTATTTCTCGTTATCCTCAGGATATGATATTCATTCCCTAAATGGGAATGAATTACTGGCCTACGGACAGTAATGGGCTCGATGAGGGATAACAAATTGAAGCTGAATCCAAGCAAGATGCAGGTGCTCAGATGCAAGCTAGCTTAACCTGTGTAGACTTACCCATCCTCACTCAAGCCCCACTCCTGTTTGCAGCAGCAGTTGTTGACCAGGCCCTTCCTTGCTGACCACCAACTGACCATGCCCTTCCTTGCTGCCACCGCCATGACCACTTGTTCCCCTCAGGCTGCTGACAGGCCCCAGCCTGTCCCTCACTCTTCGTTCTTTCTCTCTTCTCCTCCCTTATTTTTCTCTCCTCCAATCACTCTCCCCCCTCCCTTCTTGAGTTAACAGATCTTGTTCATCCTGTTTTCTCATCTAATTTTCACAGTGGCAGCCTCCTTCTCCTGAAGGGGCTCTTTCCTCCCTCATGACCCCTCTCTTCGCAGACCCCTGCCCACGATAGATAGATAGATAGATAGATAGATAGATAGATAGATAGATCCTTCTCTCCTCTACAATCAAGCACATCTTCCAACCAATAACAGTTGCATTCCAACTGACCTTAACCATCACAGGCTCCTCCTCCCTATCTGCATATGGAATCCCCACTGCCCAATCACCATGGTGCTTCTGCTCTGTTACTTCTGATTGGTAAAGCACTGTGTGAGTGGGGCTTGCCACATAGGTCCTTAGCCTTTTATATAGAGAGATGGCATTGCTTCTATTTAACAGTGTATCTCTAATATTCCATGCTCAAATGTGGTGATAGCATCTCATGTTCTAGTCTGCTGGTATTTCCTCAACTCTCTTTTAAAAATTCCAGAGATTCTTCTTCTATGTAACTATTCATTTAAATCTATTATATATGTTGAATAATTTGTGTGCTTGTGCAAAATAAAGTCATGCTCCCCAATGACCTACATATACCAAATTTTGCATAAACAATCCTGCCACTGAAATTAGCTGAATCTCTTTTTACACCAGAATATGGGGGGATTAAATACTTTTTAAAAGTTTTTTGAAGAAATTCTGAATGTCATGCTTCCTGATTACCTACAGATACTAAATTTTGCATGACCCCTCCTGTCTCCTAAAGTAGCTGGATGTACCACTTTTCACACCAGAATATGCTTGGGGATATGTTTAAAAAATGTGTGTGTGTGTGGGGGGGGGGGGTTTCAGCAGAAATTCTGAATTAATAATCATATTTTCACTGTTATTGTTCTCAACAGATTTTTAGCAATAATCAGATCAATTAAGTAAAGAACAGTTTTAAATCTGTAGGATTTCAACTTTGAACATTATTCATTTTATTTGAATCATAGTAAATTTAAACCTGCAAAAGATCTTCCTTGATTCCAAAACAACATAATGCCCAAGAAAAGCAGAAGATCTTTATCAAATTCAAATTTACTGTGATTCAAATTTACCATATATGGTTATTGTACAATAAAATGAATGAATAATGTTTGAAGTTGAAATCCTACAAATTTAAAACTGTTCTTTTACTTCCCTTTTGCAAGCACATTAATAAAAAAATCTATTGCATATATTTAATTTCTTGAACATACCTGGAAGTTTAATCTTCTAGGGAAATGACTGGCCTGGTCAACAATGGGCCTCAGCTACTAGTACACTATAAACGGAAAGCAAACAGCTTCCCAGTAGTACTAATCAGACACACAAAGGAAAATGGAAGGGGGAGGGAAAGAAAAAGATATAATTGCCTTTAGACAATATTGTTTATTTTAAAAATTGCCCTATGCTGACTAATAATGCAATTACTTGAACTTGTTTTGCATAAAGTAAATATAATATGTTAATTTGAAAGCCTTTAGGTTCTTCCAGACTTCAGAAAACAAAGCATTAATTGAAGGGGGCTCTCTCTGAAGCCAATACACAGAAATCAGAAGTTTAGCTACTCAATAATAAATAAAACAAAACTTCCACTTGTGATCTGTTTCCTAGCTTCTTCAAAAGCCAATAAGGACAATGACTGGGTCAAGAGAGAGAGCATTTCTTAACACTTTCTGATAATGGACAAAAACATCCCTAAGAAGACTTTTGTTTTTAATTCTAGGACAGGGCTTCTCAAACCGGGGTACCTAGATGTTGTTGGACTATAAGTCCCACCAGCCCCAGCCACAATGGCCCTTTCCTTATGGGAAGTTGCCACCACCGACATCCCTCTTTGCACCACCTCACATGGTGCTGGCATGGAGGATTGTATTATGAAGTCCAAGAAAGATGCTTGTAGGACAAGGGAGAGATCAAAAAAGTCACATATGCAAAGACCTTGGACACAGGTCTCACACCCTTTGAGGGTCATGCTGTATGACCCTGATAACCCAAAATTGGCTTTGGCCATGTTCACAGATAACACCAAACTGTGGGTTGACAAACTAGAGGTTAATCCCTGAACCTGGGAATTGTCCTGCAGACAATATGCCAACCCAGGTCAGGCAAACTGGTTTCAGGGCATAGGAACCCTCCCTCTCCCTGATCCACCCTAGCTCTGTAGTGCTCATGTCAGAAGACTGTGAGCAAGGCATCAGCATGTCAGGAGGATGGCAGCCATTGGCCACAATCTTCAAGGGGGTGTGCCTTTTTGGCATCAACTGCCAGCCCTTGGCAGGGAAATAACATTTAAATGCTTTTAAATGGCATTTAAACTCTTCTCACAATACTTGCGCCACTGCGCTTGGCAGGGAAAGGGCATTTAAATCCCTTTAAATGGCATTTAAACCCTTCTTACACTTGTGCTGCCACCCTCGCAAGAGCCCTGTGGCCAAACAGTCCACGGGTGATGGCGGATGGTGGTGGATAGGGGCACTATTTACCTGTTATTCCAGGAAGAGATCATGATGACTTCCTAGGAGGGCATATATATACGAGAGTGGGCAAAGGATCCTGGGGTCTAGTCCACTGTGACAAAGGACACTCTTGGGATGGCAGACCTGGTCAAAGCAGTCCAGGAACCTCCAACACACTTGCTGTTGGCTTGCTGGCTGGGGATTAGCCCTCTCATGAGAGGGCCAGTCTACTGGGGAGGACCAGAAACTTCATAAGCTTTGGGTCTCCATTGGACTGCATCCTCATGAGTTAGGCCATTCAACTATAGAAGTTTTTGCTGATGTGTGGCCTCCAGTATATCTGTTTGAGTTCACATCAGAGAATCTAGACACTGTTTGTTAATGTCAGAGAGTCTACCTGTAATTCCTGTATAAGAATCCACATTTGTTTATTAGTGGTTAAGGTTTTTTGTTAGCGAAAAGGGTCAAACTTAGGGAAATAAATGTTTTCACACAGAGACTGACACACATGTACTATGTCACATGGGAATACCACACTTACCACTGGTTTTCAATCTTGTTTAATAACATTTCTTTATTGGACCTCTGCTGTGTTGTCTCAAACAAAACTGCCCACCCTTTTTGATCCCAAGAGGAGAGGGGAAGCAGAATGCCTTAACTAGAAACCCCAAATTTGAGAACCCCCTATGATAGTGGACTATCATATTATTTTTAAAAAGAAAAGGGGGGGGACTTTTATATTGGAGGTGGGCATATGATACCACCTACAGTTCTCATTCACATATCAATCAAACTTTAATATTATTATTTTCTAGTGATAAATGCAGCTACCAAGGACTTTGATACTAGTTTGCTCCATTGGTTTGTATGGGATATGATTATTTTTTAATGGGTTCTTCGGCAGGCACAGCTAAAAAGCAGTTTAATAGCTATTGTTCTAGTATTAGAATTGTATAATTAGCTAATTATGAATTTCTAGAATGTTCAAAGCAGGGATATGTATTCATAACTGTTTTTCAATCATATAGCTAGGCATTCCTTCCTGGGGGAGGGAGGGGGAGAAACAGAAAACCAGAGAAGTTCACCACTTGGATCACATTACATGATAAGCAGCCCAATGACAGAACTGCAGCCTGCTTTGTCTCTCCTCATGAATAACACAGTACTTTGAATAAATGTTTGCTTTGCTCCGTTTAGAAACAGATAGTGTGAATTCAAACTAATGATATCATAATAGTTCTCCAAGGTTATATACATCTTGGTGACTGTACCACAATGCCCCTAAATAAAGCATATAGCTTTTAATTTTAGGTCCCATCCCAAAAAAGAAGAAGGACTTTGTATCATGTGATCAAAGACTGTAATTTGTGATGTGACACCAAGACTATTAATTCCAGGACCTTTTGGAATGTGACATTTCACACAGCACATTGAGTTTGAAGCCAATGTAGCTCTCATGATCCAATATCTTTTCATTTTCCATCTCCTTTGACTCAGCTGTTGCAACAGAAACATGTTGTGGGGATTGGGTTTCAAATTATGCAAAGTGAAGTTTCTATCTATGCAAGAGTTTTCAGAGCAGATTGGTTAAGCTTCCCCCCCCCCCCTTGTAGTTCTTAACCATGACCTTAATGACATTACAAGTGGCAAGAAATGTGACAATATGCAGGAGAAGAGCAGGAGGCAGCAGCAACTTAGAACTATGTTTATGCAGTGCTCCCTGACGGCCAACAGCAGCAGTAATTAGAGCATACTGTTCACAGCAAATTTACTAGTAGTGAAAAGTCCTTACACTGGGTTATGTCAAAGAAACAAAATAATGAGAGGAGGAAAATCTTTGCTATGAATAAGAATCATTACATTCTTATATCCAACAATAAATGTAGCTATATTAATAGTTCACCTTTACCTTCAACTGTCAATTTCTTCATCCTTGCTAAGGATAAGGTAGGGATAATCCTTGCATGGGGTTTATGTGAAAGGGGAACCCTTATATATTTTGAGCTTATTTTTTGTGTTTTTAAAATGTATATTAGTTTTTTTAAAAAAGTTAGCCTGCATTTCTCCTTTATCGTGGAATAATCTCTTGAAAATTAAGGCTTTGTATGCATATAGATACAAGTCTGTTGACAATCAACTGCCCTAATTCCAATTAGATGTTTAGTTTTGGGATCAGTTTTTAGCCTCTGCAGGCATATGTGTAGCCAGACACACAACAAGATACAGCAATGCTTTTATCAGCATAAAGTGATGTTACAGTCAGATCCCTCAAGGACAAATATTATTGCAAAGATACTAAGTGATCTAAACCTGCTACACATTGCTGAGCCTGGAGCCACGTGCTCCCTGGACTTCATGCTTTAAAAATCTTCAACACCTTGACCAAGCAAACCTTCTGTTGCAGCTGTATCTATTGACAACTGGGTGCATAATGCCTTATCCCTCTCCTGGGCACAACTCAACCGAAAGGAGAGTTCTGCACATGAAAAGGATACAGCATCAGGACTATTATTGGCAGGCACGTGATATCACTGACAGCCACAAGGAAAGCTTTGAGAAAGCTGTAAATCCATGTCATGAGAAGTTCAAAAATGCCCATCACAGAACAACCCATGTTTCTGTGTATCGGAAATCCTTACAGCTTTACCTATGGCCTGTCAGAGCGCTGCAGCTGCGCTTCTAAACCCCTGCTGAAATGCTTCCTTCCTAAAATAAATCCCAATAGTGACCTGTGGGATTTAAATAACCTTTGGGGAATATACAGGAGAGAATAACAGCTAGATTTCTCACTCGTCACATTTGACAGGCAGCAATCATACTGTCACTCACCCAGCAGCTCCCTAGAAAACATGCTAGCAAGAAAGAAAGGTAAGCCACCTCCAATTTTCTAATCCATATTATAGTTTGGCAGTTCCAAGATTAAACTTTGGAAAGCTATGGCTGTGTAAATATTTCTAGAATTTGGGGTATAATCCTAATAATGAGAATTTGCATAATAAAAATATAGTAATGATGGCTTGATTAATTTCATTATATATTTTTCAGGAATATCATCAGTAGGAAAAAGGTCCTTCTGAAGCTTGATTGTCATTCTAGAGTATCCACAGTAGTTCTACCTATAGCATTACATACCAGTATGAAAAGTAATGATTCTCATTTCAGTTCACGAACATTTCCAGTGTAAGAGAAATACATAATCTATAAACTATATGTATATTCAATTGAAATGGCTGAGTGATTGAAATTCAAGCTACTTAAATGGTAGGTGAACCTTCCTCCCCTTCCAATTGAAATAAGACTTTGAACACTCTTAACAACTAAGGTTAGTTCATCCCTTGTCCTATTTTAATTTATCCAGCCAAATGAAACCATGGTCTTGAAATTTCTAATCTATGACAGTGCCAATAAATCTAGAAACAAGAACTCTAATAGGAACTCTGAGCTGTATTTGTAATTTAGGAAATATTTAAAGAAAACATGGGATTTCCCCCTCACCATGACCATTCCAATAGAATGGTGTCAAGAACAAAATGTGCAGTTGGTGTCATGCTTCATTTACATAGGATAGTCTGCTCCATCAGTGACTTTGGGACTATGACCCCCTTTTAATATCCCTGTACTGTCACATTTGTCACACAATATGAGTTCTCATAAAGATGCCCATCCTCTGAAAAATGTGTCACTGTTATGTTATGTGGACTTGTTTTGGGGAAGAACAAAGGGAGTGTCAATCTTCATACCTACTCAGATCAATTTGGGAGCAACAACACACTAATAAAAGCATTTGTTAAAAGTTTCTATTATTATTTATTTATTATTATTTATTATTAAAACTTTTATACCACCTTTCCAAAAGGCTCAGGGTGGTTTACATTAAAACACCATTAAAATCAGTTAATAATTAAAACAGAAATTATAAAAGCATAAAACAACGATTAACAATTAAAAACATCATAAAACAACAATTAAATAGTCAGAACAATTTAAAAACAAGTTTTAAATAGCTGTGAAAGCCTAGTCGAAGAGATGTGTTTTCAGAAGTTTTTTTAAAATTGCCAGAGATGGGGAGGCTCGTATCCCAGCAGGGAGCGCATTCCACAATCTCAGGGCAGCAGCCAAGAAGGCCAATCTCTGTGTAGCCACCAAACGAATTGGCGGCAACTGGAGACGGTCCTCCTCAAGTGACCTCAATGGGCGGTGGGGCTCATAGTGAAGAAGACGCTCTCTTAGATACCCAGGGCCTAAGCCGTTTAGGGCTTTGTAAGTTATAACTAGCACTTTGTATTTTGCCCGGAAACCTATTGGCAGCCAGTGTAGCTCCATCCACAGAGGAGTAATGTGGTCTCTCCGAGATGACCCAGAGACCAACCTGGCTGCTGCATTCTGAACCTACTGAAGTTTCCGGACTACGTACAAAGGCCACGTAGAACGCATTACAGAAGTCAAATCTGGAGGTTACCAGCAGATGTACCACTGTTTTGAGGTGACTGATCTCAAGAAATGGGCGCAGCTGGCGTATCAGCCAAAGCTGATAGAAAGCATGCCTGGCCACCGCCTCAACCTGAGAAACCAAGGAGAGACGTTGATCCAGAAGTACTCCCAGACTGCGAACCTGTTCCTTTTGGGGAAGTGTGACCCCATCTAGAACACGTAGATCAAAATCGTCTCTAGAGTTCTGACCCCCCACAATAAGTACCTCCGTCTTATCTGCATTCAGTTTCAGTTTATTCTCCCTCATCCAGCCCATTACTGCTTCCAGGCAGGCATTTGGGGAGGATATGGCAACTCCTGAAGAAGTTGACATGGAGAAGTAGATCGGGGTGTCATCAGCATACTGGTAACACCCAGCTCCAAATCCCCTGATGATCTCTCCCAGCAGTTTCATGTAGATGTTGAAAAGCACTGGAGAAATTATGAAGCCTTGAGGGACACCATACTTAAACTCAGATTTTGAAGAGCAACAATCTCCAATTGACACCATCTGGAATCTGTCAGAGGTAAGAGCGGAACCACTGTAAAACAGTGCCTCAAACCCCCAACACCTTCAGACGTTCCAGAAGGATACTATGGTTGATAGTATCGAAAGCCGCCGAGAGATCCAAGAGGACCAACAGAGTCACACTTCCTCTGTCAATTCCCAACTGTCGATCATCCATCAGGCTGACCAAGGAAGTCTCCACCCCATAGCCTGCCCGAAAACCAGTTTGAAATGGGTCTAGATAATCAGTTTCCTCCAAGACCACCTGGAGCTGAGAGGCCACCACCCTCTCAATCACCTTGCCCAGCCATGGGAGATTGGAAACTGGCCTATAATTGCTCAACTCTGAGGGATCTAATGCAGGCTTCTTTAGAAGAGGTCTGATAATTGCCTCCTTAAGACAAGGAGGCATCCTGCCCTCCCTCAGAGAAGCATTTATGATTTCTACCAGGCCACCTACAACAGCCTCCCTGCTAGCCATGTTGGACAAGGGTCAAGAGAACAAGTGGTAGGCCTCACCACTCCAAGCAGCTTGGCCACATCCTCAGGAGTAACAAACTGAAACTGATCCAGTCAAATCGTATAAGAGGAGTTGTTGGACATCTCCAGTTCAGACATCAAATTAATTGTGGAGTCTCCATCTAGGTTGGCCCGAATCTGAGATATTTTGTCTGCGAAAAATTCATTAAACACATCACAGCAGGTGACTGATGCTTCCAAATTCTGGTTCAAGGGAGAGGGGGGGAGATACTAGTCCCCTCGCAATTCTGAACAACTCCGCTGGACGTGAACTCACAGAGGCAATACGGGCAGAAAAGAAACACTTCTTTCCCGCACGTATCGCCTGAGCATACATCTTGTGCTCCCTGTCGTAATGTGCTCCATGTCGTAATGTGTCAGATTCGAGTCAAGTCTTTCTCCACTTGCGCTCCAGTCGCCTACCTTGCCACTTCAGCCTCTTTGCCAAGTTAGCAGGGGATCCCATGTTAGGTGGCTTGTGCATATGGCAAATAAAATCAATAAATCAAATAACACATGGTGCCACCACCTAGAAAATCTGAAATTGGAGTCTGCTATGCCAATATATAGCACTTCCTGTTCTTAGGCTTTTTAAGAGCCTCTGCCCCATTCCCTCTCCAGCTTATGTTGTTAATGAAAGACAGAAGTTTATGAAAAAAATACTTTTTCAAGATTCTCACTGACTTTGCCAAAAAGAAATTGTGATTGGAAAAGATGTAAATGGGCAGACTGGACACTATGATGGATAGGTCTAAGAAAAGAAAGAGAGATGTAACCTTGTCAAAAATGGTCAAATTGAGTATGAAAGCTGTGGGATTAATTGATATCTGGAGGTACTTGTCCTCAGTATTATACTTTTTAAATTCAATTCCACATGTCCTTTATACAAGAATAGATAAATTTTGATCAACTCCTGGTTTAATGAGCAAGATAAACCTAGCAAACATTGATCCAGCTGCAGAAACTGAGCACAACCCAAATTTGCTCAAACTTATTTCTGAGATAAAAATCAAACTTAAATTACTGGATATTATATGAATATATTATTTCAGATCTCAGCAGAAGTAGCAGGTATGGAAAACCTTTCAAGTTCTTGTAAGTTACTATACTGCAGAAATCACATGTGCTAGAAAGGCATTCATAACAGGATCAATGAGAGAGAGACAGACAGACAGACACACTGAATATATAGTTGTCTGGAAAGATATATAAGATTTATCAAAGTATTAATTGTGCAAAACATAGTTTTTAAAAAGTTGGTCAGGTTTGTGTCCATTAAGGCTAATCAAAGAAGAAACAAATACCACCACTATGAAGAGATGTACATGATTTGGCAAAAACGAGTAGTGATTTTAGGGGAATTTATGAATTTATGAAATATTACATAATTTTATATTAAACAAGCATTCATAGTAAAAGCATGTAAGGGTTCCCTCTTTTCAAAAGTAAAAATTCCAACAATAGCAGACAGACTTTGTCTAGAACTTGATGGGTTTTTCAATTAGCAGACAAGTTTAAAATAAATATTTCCCAGTTTCTTTAGCAGACCAGACTCTCTGATGGCAGTTTATTAGAAAAAGAAATAGGAGTGTGTGCAATGCTTTGGTGGTCAAGTAGATTCTGAGGAGATTCAGTGCAATTCAGCTGAATCTGAATCTTCCATTCCAAAACCAACTGGCAGATCACTTCTTTGATCAAATCAAAGCAACCATGGCCAAAATGAGTCAATGGCAATTCTGGTTCTGAAGCAATTTGGCCACTTCAGCTCTCCTTTACTCAAACAAAAATAAAAATAGAGCCTGTCTATAAGTATCTTCAAGGGACAGAGACAGGTGACACTACAGTGAGCAGAATCTGAAGCTGCAGCTCTAAAACAAAGCTTCAGCTCAAAATTTGGCTAAAGTGAAGCCTCAGATTGAATCAGGGAGAACCCGAAACACCATGGTTGCCTCCTGAATCTAAGCGGGGATCATTTGGGAAGTCCTAGGGAAAAAGTCTGTTGCTAAAGCCATTGAACATCACAACAATCAAGATCTTAATAAACTATGAACTTTTAATTTAATTTAATAAACAAAAAGAAATTTGCAAACAGATATCAAAGGAGTTTTGCAGGAATTTGGCATGCAGTTTAGCAGGGAAGTGTGTGGGGAGAGGCAGTCCCCGCTTATTACAAAGGAGACACCCAGCATGAGGAGAAGGTGAATACTACCCCACTTTTGTCATTTTCCTGGGAGACAGAGCTTAAAACCCTTACTTGGCTGACAACTGCAACTAAGACCTAGCTATCAGTTAAACAAGCTCTCTCTGTAATAAATAGCCAATACTACCAGTTATGAAAGTAGAATGTCAGCAGGGGAGGGGGTGCTTCCCAGTTTATTGCACAGAGTGTTGTATGTATGACTAGCTTGACAGGGAGAGTGCATACCTGTTGGTTCTGCTGGACCTCTCAGCGGCGTTCAATACCATCGACCAAGGTATCATTCTTGACCATTTCTCAACTATAGGGATTGGAATCACTGCTTTGGGGGCTTTGGTCCTTTCTTGGGGGGAGGGTTCAGAAGTGCTGGGGGACTACTGCTCAGCTCTGTGGCCATTGGGTCCCGCAGGGTTAGGTTTTGCCCCCCATGATGTTTAACATCTACATGAAACCGTTGGCAGAGGTCATCCTCTTGGACTGAGTTGTCAGCAATATGCAGCAATATACCTGATCCTAGGGAAGCAGTGGACATCCAGTGGATATTAGGGGTTGGAGGCAGTGATGGGTTGGATGTAGGCTAACCATCTGAGATTGAATCTGGGCAAGTCGGAGGTACTGTTGGTCAGTAAGAGAGCCAACCGAGATGAGGAGATTCTACTGGTTCTGGATGGGGTTGCACTCGCCTTAAAAGAGCAAGTGTGCAGCTTGAGAGTACAGCTGGATCCGGCTCTGCTTTTGGAAGCTCGGGTGGAGGCAGTGACCAGGGGTGCCTTTGCACAGCTTCGGCTAGTGCACCAGCTGCATCTCTTTCTTGAGAAGGCAGATCTGGCCACTGTTACCCACTAGGGATGTGGACGAACCTGTTCGGCATTCTATTCTTGAATAGGTTCGGCACCCCCACTGAATAGGTTCGGAACCCTCGCATTCAAACTGGTTCAAACACAGGGGGTGGGGTGGCTTTAAGGGTGGGAGAAGGCGCACTTATCCCCCCTACTGTGCCTCCATCTCCAGCACTCTGTGCATAAATAGTCTCTGTGCATAAATAATCAGTACGTCCTTGCCACCCCGTTGTTTCCCTGACCGGAAGTGACTGGAAGTGCCATGTGCATGTGCATGCATTGAGGGTTGTGAAGTGCACACCACATGCATGACTTGCACGTGTGCACCCGTGACGCATGCACGTGCACACAGCACTTCTGGTCACAGAAACAACAGGGTGGCAAGGAGGTATGCTGCCGCCCACTGGACTATTTATGCACAGAGTGCTGGAGAGGGAAGTGTGGCAGGGGGGTAAGCGCGGGCGGGAGTGCCACCCCTGCCCCACCATCGGCTCAAAGGGAGCTAGTTCCGTGCACATCCCTATTACCCGCTCTATGTGTGGCTGCCCTTGAAGAATATTTGAAAACTGCAGTGAATGCAAAATGTGGCAGATAGAATGTTATCTGGAGTTGCCTACTGGTACCATATTACCTCTATTTTGAAAGCTACATTGGCTGCCAATTTGTTTCCAGGTCCAATTCAAGGTGCTGGTTTTGACCTTTAAAGCCCTAAATGGTTTGGGCCCTGAATACCTGAGGGACTGCCTGCTCCCAAAGGTTTCGGCCTACTTGGTGAGGTCATCGGGGGGCCCTGCCTAATGACCACTAGGGGCATCAGGAGTAGAGGTAGTTAGTGAGTGTCTCCTTACCTGTCCTTGCTTGCCTCAACTCTATGACCCCTGCCTTGACTCCTCATGTACTTCCTAAAGTGAGTCAGTCCTCTTCCTTTCCTCTTAGAGAAAAGATGGAAAGATCTCTCCCTCCCTACCTATTCATTATGTAGCTGATAGATAGGACAAGTCTTTCCTATTCCAAATGTACTTCAGCAATAAACTAGTTACAGTGTGTGTGTGTGTGTGTGTGTGTGTGTGTGTGTGTGTGTGTGTATAATTTATTTATTTACATTTTATATCCCGCTCTTCCTCCAAGGAGCCCAGAGCAGTGTACTACATACTTAAAAGTTTCTCCTTGCAACAACGCTTTGAAGTAGGTTAGGCTGAGAGAGAAGTGACTGGCCCAGAGTCACCCAGCAAGTATCATAGCTGAATGGGGATTTGAACTCAGGTCTCCAATGCCAATATACCAATGCCAGAAGCCTCCAAGCCAAGATAGGTGAGCTGGAGTGCTTGGTTGCTATTGAAAACATAGATACCATGGGCATAACTGAAACCTGGTGGAATGGTGAGAACCAGTGGGACACTGTTATTCCTGGATACAAACTGTATAGAAAGGAGAGGGAGGGGAGGACTGGGGATGGGGTAGCACTGTATATTAAAGAAGGGAGAGAATCCAACAAGCTAGAAAACCTAGGAGGACCAGAGTCCTCCACAGAATCATTGTGAGTGACAATACGAGGACTGAAAGGAAATGTGTTACTAAGGACGTGCTGTTGCCCTCCAGATCAAAATGCCGAGAGTGACCTGGAGTTGAAGAAGCAGATCAGGTTGGTGTACAAGAGATTCAGAGCTGTAATAATGGGTGACTTCAATTATCCTCACATAGACTGGGGAAATTTGCATTTGGGGATTGACAAAGAGGCAAATTTCTAGACATGCTAAATGACTGTGCCTTAGAACAGTTGGTTGTAGAATCAACCAGAGAGAAAGCGATCTTGGGCTTAATCCTGAGTGGTGCCCAGGACCTGGTATGAGATATCAGAGTTGTAGGACTACTTGGGAATAGTGATCACCGTGTGATCCAGTTCAGCTTATATGTGAGTGGAGCACTACCAGGGAAGTCCAACACAGATGCCTTGGACTTCAGAAGAGGAAACTTCCCAAAAATGAGGGGTTTGGTTATAAAGGAAGCTGAAAGGGAAAGTCAGGAGGCATGCAACTTATTAAGTGTTCCACAATAACCACAATGATAATAGAAGCTCCATATGAATGTATACCAAGAAGGAAGGAAGAAACCACCAAGTTCAGGAGGATGCCAGTATGGCTAACAAGTAGAGTCAGGGAAACGATAAAAGGGAAGAAGACTTCCTTCAGAAAATGGAAGTCCTACCCAAATGAAGAGAACAGAAAGGAACATAATCACTGGCAAAGAAAATGCAAGGAGACAATAAGGGATGCAAAAAGAGAGTTTGAAGAGCATATAGCTAGGAGTGTCAAGAGGAATAACAAAAAATTATTTAAATATATCAGAAGCAGAAAACCTGCCAGGGAAACCATTGGGCCCCTAGATGATTGGGGTGTGAAAGGGATTATTAAGGAGGATAAGCAGATTGCAAGGAAGCTGAATGAGTTCTTTGCATTTGTCTTCATGACTGAGGATACTGACCATATCCCTAGTGATGTGCCCGGACTGGTCCGGAGGCCATTCTACAGGCCTCCGGACTGGTCCAGACATGGGCGGTTCGGGTTCGGGTGGATTGGGGTGGGGTGGGTGCCTTTAAGGGTGGGGGAGGGTTTACTTACCCTTCTCGCCGCTTTCCCAACTCCGGCTCATGTATTTTCGCTAGTAATGGGGTGGCAGGATACCTCCCTGCTGCCTCTTCCCCCGCTTGGCTGCAAATTCTTCTTAAAGCCTTTTGTAGCCAAGCGGGGGAAGGTGCGGCAGGGAGGTATACTGCCACCCCATTACTAGTGAAAATACGTGAGTCAGAGTTGGGAAAGCGGTGGGAGGGGTAAGTAAACCCTCCCCCGCCCTTAAAGAAACCCCCCACCCCAGAGCCGGACTGCAGCTCCGCGGTTCCGTGCACACCCCTACATATCCCCACTCCAGAACTGAGCTTCCCAGGCTTGGCGGCTGAAGAACTGGGCCCCTATTTTCAAAAATTGGGATCTGGGAAATTACAGGCTGGTTAGCTTAACCTCTGTGCCAGGTAAACTGATGGAAAGCATTCTTAAGGACAAAATTATTAAAAAATATAGAATAACAAGCCTTGCTGAAGTAGAACCAGTAAAGTAGCAAGAGCAAGTCCTGGCCTTACTTAGCTTTTGGAGTTCTTTGAGAGTGTCAACAGGCATGTGGATAAAGGTGATCCAGTTGACATAGTATACTTGAACTTCCAAAAATCTTTTGACAAAGTTCCCCACCAAAGGCTCTTGAGTAAACTTAGCTGTCATGGGATAAGGGGATAGGTTCATGTAACATGTTGAAGGAAACAGAGGGTAGGAATAAATGGACAGTTTTCAGTGGAGGGAAGTAAGAAGTGGGGACCCCCAAGTATCAGTGCTCTTTAACTTGTTCATAAATGATCTAGAAGTTGGGGCAAGCAGTGAAGCGGACAAATTTGCAAATGACACTAAACTATTTAAGGTAGCAGAATCCACAATAGATTATTAGGAGCTCCAAAAGGATCTCTCCAAACTGGGGGAATGTGTCACAAAATGGCAAATGTGCTTCAGTGTAAGCAAGTGTAAAGTGATCACATTGGGGCAAAAAACCCCAACTTCACATATATGCTAATGGGCTCTGAACTTTTAGTGACTGACCAGGAGGAGAGAGATCTTGGGGTCATGGTGGACAGCTCATTGAAAGTGTCGACTCAGCAGCAGAAAAAGGCAAATGCCATGCTAGGGATCATTAGGAAGGGGATTTAAAATAAAAATGCTAATATTATAATGCCCTTATACAAATCTATGATGTGGCCACATTTAGAGTATTGTGTGCAGTTCTGGTCACTGTATCTTAAGAAGGACATTGCAGAACTGAAAAAGGTGCAATTGAGGACAACCAGGATTATCAGGGGCTAGGAGCACCTTCCTTATGAGGCAAGGCTACAGCATCTGGGGCTTTTGAGTTTGGAAAAGAAGTGAACACGGTGAGACATGATAGGGCTGTATAAAATTATGCATGGGGTAGAGAGAGTGGACCGAGATAAAATGTTCTCACTCTTTCACAACACTAGAACCAGGGGTCATCCCATGAAATTGAAGTCTAGGAATTTTTGAACTAACAAAAGGAAGTACTTTTTCTACACAGCACGTAATTAATCAATTGAATTCTCTGCAACGGGAAGTGGGGATGGTCACTAGCATTGATGGCTTTAAAGGGGGCTTAGACAAATTCATGGAGGACAGGTCTATCAATGTCTACTAGTCTGGTGGCTATAGGCCACCTACTGCCTCAGAGGCAAGTTGTCTCCAAATAGCAGTTGAAGGGGAGCAACAGTAAGATAGAGGGCATGCCCTCACCTCTTGCCTGCCTGTGGGCTTCTCAGAGGCATCGGGTGGGCTACTGTGTGAAACATGATGCTGGACTGGATGGGCTTGGGCCTGATCCAGCAGGGCTGTTCTTATGTATTTGTGACATGGAAATATATGAATGTGATAATTTACATTAAAAATACATACTTCTTAATGAATATTCTCTTTGACATTTTACAGGCCAATATCATTTCTGAATACAGATTACAATATTTCTACCTCTATAACAGAAATGTTTTAAATCGGGGCGTAGCAAGGTTGGAGTGGGCCCAGAGACAAGGTTTTAAAATGGGCCTCCCACTGATATACACACACAAACACACTTCACAATATATAGTGCACTCACACTCACATTCCCATTATGAATACGTTGAATATCTAGTTCACATTGAATTGAGTTTCTTTTACTCTCTGCTCCTGCCGATCTCCAAGAGACACAACATAATTCATAGCGGGTGCAACACAGGTGGGTGGGGAGTAATGTGATGTGCCTCTGGGGGGCCCCTCGAGGCAGTGGGGCCCCAAGACGACTGCCTCCCCTTGCCTAATGGTAGTTACGCCCCTGTTTTAAATTGTCTCTGTGTGTATGTGTGTGTGTGTACCAGAATAGATTCTCATGGGGATACAAAAGGAGCTCCCATTAAAAACTATGCGAATAAGATAATTTATATCCATATTACATCATCTTAATGGTTTCTTACCCAAGACATTCAGAGTGGTAGATAAGATTATAATCAGTGCTGATCTGAAATAATCCTCCCATTTTCTCCAACATATTCTCCTATATCCAAAATGCACTTCCTATTTTCTTTACTAAATTCTCAGTTGGCAAACTTGGGGGAGGCAGCAATTTCTCAGATGTATCTGAGAAATTTCTATTGGTAACTGTCATATTCCAGAATTCTCCTCAGAATGGCACATGACTAGAGTTGACACCACTGCCTGCAAAGGCACAGCATAAACTCTTTTCTAAAGGGAAAAAAAACACCTGCTGCCATCACCATTAAAAACTGGTAAATCCCTCCACTTGAAAGTTTACCAAATGTATTTTTCCCCACCAAAGCCACCTTGTTCTACTTCAGTCCCATCATCCTGAAAGCTTTTAACATCTTCAAATCACATCTAAAAGCTAAGAGAATTCTTGGATTGGGTCTCATTATAACACAATATGGCTATGTAGTTGGATTTAGGACAAACAAAGAACTTGGAAATAAATGTAAATAAAAATTCAAAAGAGAAGCAAAGAAGTTTTAGAAATGTTAAGTTAAGAAAACTGGTAATACAGTGAAATAAAAATATATATTATTTATATATGAATAACTATGAATTATTATTTATGGAAGCATTTTTATTAACTAAACAATGGGAAAAGTTGAAACTGTTCTTCTCTGGAAAGATATCAGCAATAAAAGTGGCATTGTTGCTAAAGCTAATTATTTTATTTTCATTTTTGCAAATCGGTTCAAATAATATCAGGTTAAAAATGGCAGCAGCTAGTATTTATTTGAGAAAATAGACTCAGAAAAATCAGTAGTGCCAAATGATTATAAAAGAAGAGTTGGTATCTCCTTTCCTAGTATATATTTTTCCTGCTGATGAATCAGACTTGCTTAACTATCCAAATAATACTGTGTGCAATGGAACAGAAAATTATGGCTTGGATCCAAATAACCATGAGCAGAAGGAGAATATGCATTAATACTGTTCTGGGAACTCCTGTGCAGATTACAGCAGAAGACTTCTCACAAGACAACACCACAATGTATCAGGGGTTGAACAAAAATTCAAATTTTAAAAATGGCTGATTAAGAAGATACAGTCTATTGCAGGGCTGCACAACTTTGTTTCCCCAGCTGTTGTTGGATTACAACTCCCATCACCCCTGAATATTGTCTGGGGATTATGGGAGTTGTAATTTAATACAGTTGGAGGGCCAAAATTGTACAGCTCTAATATGTAACATATAGAGGCGATTCTCATGATGGGCCAAAATTGGGCTAAGGGAGCCAAGTGTTAGAACTATCGGGCTCACAGGAGGATCATCCTCCAAAGCGGGTGATCTGCTTTTATAGCCCTCCCCTTAAATGGAGTTAGCAGAGTGAGTGCTCCACTAAACCTGTTTTTTTAATCATGTATTGCCATGGCGTGGCGTGGTGCCGCAGGAACACATGATGAGCCCCCCACTGGGAGGCTGGAACAAGCCTCCCGGCCCTGGGGGTCTCTCCAGGATGCCCTGTGCACTTGCATGGGGCATCCTGGACCTTCCAGGGGCCATCTGGCCCCCTCTCCCCACAGCCCCTGCCAGCTCCATGACAGAGCCAACAGTCATGTGGGCGGCCGATCCAGCTGCCTGGGGCAGACTGAATGATCATCTGCAAGGAGAGCAGGCTAAGCCCACTCTCCCCGCAAACCCGCTTCCAGCGAGTCTCACTGATCGTGAGACTCGCCTCATAAACTCTAGTAGACTCGCCTCATAAACCCTAATGGTGGGAAAATGATTTGCCTAGCAAGCAAGAGGCTGCTGGTTCGAATCCCCACTGGTATGATTCCCAGACTATGGAAAACTCCTATATCAAGCAGCAGCGATATAGGAAGGTGCTGAAAGGCATCATCTCATACTGCGTGGGAGACGGCAATGGTAAACCCCTCCTGTATTCTACCAAAGACAACCACAGGGCTCTGTGGTCACCAGGAGTCAATACTGACTCGAAGGCACAACTTGACCTTTTAGAAGGTTATTTTTTTAAAAAAATTAAGAGTCTGTGCAAAGTCTTGGGCAAATTAAAAAAATTGCTCAAGATCTAGTGTCACCTTTTTCACAAAACTGGTCAAAAACAAGCTTTCAATAGTGGAAGAGGCTTTCTGCTAGCGATCTCATTTTGCAATACTGTGGACCAACAACAAGTGCTCATAGGGACAAATGTAAAGTGAGGTTAAATCTGCTAAAATCACCACCGGCTATAATACTGAACAAGAAAAAATTAACAAAGAATAGTATATATGGATAACAGGGTTTAAAAGGCTGTCACAGGATATTGCCATACAGTGATATTAAATATGAACATAAGAGGAGCCCTGTGGGGATCAGACCAAAAATGCATCTAGTCCAGCATCCTGCTCTCCATATTGGCCAACTTGATACCTCCAGGAATTCCACAAATAGGGCAGAAAGGCAATTGTAGTCCCCAGCTGTTGCTCCACAGCAAATGGTATTCAATGACATATTAGCTCCAAACATGGAGGCTCCATTGAGCCATAATGACTAATAGCCACTGATAGACCCATTCTCCATGTGTTTGTCTGATCCCCTTTTAAAGCCATCTCAAGCTCAAACTACGTGTAATGTAAAATGTACCCTGAAATGCTTTAATTTTCTTTGGTAAATAGCAGCTGGATCAGGATCATGGGCAGTATGGGGCTTTAATCCCAGCTCCTGCCATCGTCCTAATCGAGAGCTACTATTTGCCAAGGAAAAAAGCTGGTGAGAACCGGTTCGGTTTGATGGTTTGATATCAAACCAACCCCACCCACCCACATACTCCCAGTTTGGTTCGCTATTGGATCCACCCCCATTCGGTGGGGTTGGTGATTTTTTTTTAAACCTTAAAAAAAATAAATTTTACTTACTGCCACCGGGTCCAGGGGCTTAGATCCGGCCATGTAGGGGGGTCTCCAGAAGTCTTCCCCCCTGCTCGGTAGCCTCCATTTATGTCCAAAATGCCCAGTTCAGGTGGTCTTGGGCCCGTTCCGGGCCTGCCCTCAGTTGCGGTGGCCATTTTGGAGGCCACCGTGCATGCTCAATGGGCCTCTGCCTGGCTGGGTTGGAACAGGCCAAAGACGGCCCAAACTGGGCAATTTAGACTTAAATGGAGACCAGGGTGGAGGGAAACTTCCGGAGACCCCAACATGGCCGAATCTCGCCCCCAGACCAGGTGGCAGTAAGTAAAATTGAATTTTTTTAATTAATCACACACACACCCCAAACTGAACCTGGGTGAGGCAGTGTTCGGGGTGTGTGTGTGCCAAAACTGAACATGCACAGTCTTGTTCAAGTCCAGTCTGGACTTGAACTGAAGCAGGCAATCTTTTTTTGTGCACACCCCTATTGGGGTATGGATGGAGGCTTTCATTTAGGAACTTACTCAAGAAGTGTGAGGAAATAAAAGGACTGTCCAACTGAAAACACCTTGAGCCTTTTGTGTATAAATCTAAATAAAAGCAAATAAACTTTATTCATTCAGCCCAGTAAACTATAGTTCATCTTAAAAACGGCAGCACTTCATGTTATCCAGATTACACCCAGGCGTGTAGTGAGAGTGACTGCCCTGGGACAGGCCGCCACTGCCTGCCCTCACAGCTGCCCTGCCTCCAGTCACACCACTTGTGCTGGTGTCAGACACATGCCAATGCCGGGGTGTAGCCAGCACCAGGGCAGACACACAGCCCTTCAGTCCTTCCCAGCCAGTGCCCCCGCTTTGTTTACCAGCTGAGTATTCGTTCTCTCCCTCACTCTGAGCAAGGGAGATAAAGAAAGCACTCCGTTGGAAAATGAAACATTCAACAGCTGGAAGGGACTGATGGGCCGCTTCTGTCTCTCCCAATCACAAACACTTCATTCGCCAGCTGGGTGCTTTCTTTCTCTCCCTCCCTCATAGCAAGGGAGAGAAAGAACACTCAGCCAGCAAACAAACCGCTTTGTCCTCCAGCTGGCTATGGGAAGAGGTGCCCTGTGGGGAAGAGAGGGTGCCTTAGCAGCCCCCTGCAGTCCAGTGCCCAATGACATCTGTACCCCCACCCGTCCTTGTCCAATGACTCTCTCTCTTCTACCTGACTGCTAGGTATGACATTCAAAGAAATGCAACATTTGCTGTCTCAGACACTTCAGTCAAATTTCTTTCCTAAATAGATTTACTGTTTGTTGCTTAATAAAAGTGGCAGCTTCACCAGGCGTGTTTTTATTCCCAAGCATTTGAACTCCAAAGAGATTTGGAGGCAATTAACATTCACCAGTAACAGAGCAATCAACATGGGGATATCTAATGGGACTGGACAGAATCCAAAATCAGATATTAGAGTCATAGTAAGCTACTGACATAAGGTTAGGATGTTAATTCTGCTGAGGGAAAGTAATGGTCTATTTCCAATAGCTGAACTTGTGATTGCTGTCACATTAACATAACTATCCTTTCTCTATAGGAGTCTGCTCTATTTGCACTAATTTTTTTAAAAAGGTAAATTGAAAAGCAGGCACCTTTGCACAGGCATAACAGACTACATGAAGAACAAGAGTGCTTTGGATTAGAGGTTATAGTTTTCAAGCTCCCCAGAACATTTGGCAAGATATGTCATAAAATCTCTTCATCATCTACCACCTGCAAAATCAACACAGGGTAAAGGATAAGCACTACAAAGTCCCCAGTCCAAATCTCATCTCAACTGGAGAGTAAATAACAATATAGTACTTTGAACACTCTCAAGTAATCAATCTCAATAATCCTTACAACACCCTACAAGGTAAGTATTATTATCCACATATTTTAGATATGAGGGAGAGAGATTCATAGAATCATAGAATTTTAGAGCTAGAAGGGACCTTGGAGGTCTCAAGTCCACGCCCGCTCTGAGATGCTATAGCAGGAAATTGCTACAGCATCTCTGACAGATGGTTGTCCACCTCTGTTCAAAAGCCTCCAACAAAGGAGAGCCCACCGCTGCACATGGGAAAGACTGTGCCAGACTGTTGAGACAGTGGCTGGCCTAAGGCCACCTAGAGAGTTCTTGGGTGGAGCAATATTTGAACCAGAGTCTTCAAAGGCTCACACTCTCAATTTCAGGGTCAAAGCTGTTTGCAACTCCCAACTATGCATGCAGTTTCAGGCACAAACCTCTCATCACCTGCCGCTTAATCGGTGCTTCTGAAAATATGTTTGCCCCAATTAAACACTCGAGTAGTTCTTGCTATTGGACCAGCCCTGCATGGGTTAATCTCGGCTATTTTGTCTATACTTTTGACAAGATGCCTCATTATCTTGCCTGCCTTGTGCCGAGCTCCACCTGATCTGCATTCGTATTTTTAACAGGCTTCAGGAGAATGGTATAACCTCACCCTGTGCAACAACCTAACATATATTCTTTTACCTTTGAAATAGCTGGGAGTTCTGCTCAAGGCTAGAGACAGGTTCCTGGATTGAAAGAACTACATGACTAGTTCTGTATATCCAAGGGATAGTTGTGTTTCTTCAAACAGCAGTCCCAGACATTTCTATGCCAAATGGCAAATCTCTTCTGAAACTGAGAAGTGTTTCAAAAGCAATTTGTGATATGCTATGGGAAGGAGTATGCCATTTCAAAGTGGGAGAAGTCACAACTTCTACCAGGCACTCTGAACTGACATACCCAGCTGATCCACTCCCTTTGACATACTTAAAGTATCTCTTTAGGTTCCAGCCAGATACTATTTTCCCCCAGAGAGCTGGAAGTTGTGTGATAAAGGCATAATTGCCTGTTGTGTGCCCCAGAGCCACTCTCTGACCAAAAAGATTTTGTAGATTTTCTGGTGCTTCAAAAACTTGTTTAACCAGAACACTATAATACCAGCCTAAAATTCCTTAGAAACTATTAGCTGTCTCCAATATTAAAAATGAACAACCATGTTTGCTAGAGCAACTACAAAATCTTCTTAGACCAAAACAGATGTTTCATACAAAAAGAGCATGCCAGTGAGAGCAGAAAACCTCTGCTGTCTTACCTTACCACACATGGCTACTAGAGTTTTCTGGTATAAGAATGAGGTTAGAGAAAAGCTGCTTAAAAGCAACAGAGCATAGCAGTGCCAAGTAATAGGTGGGTTTCTTTCCCTTCCCCCCATACACTCACGATGTTTTTAAGAAGTAGACCCTACTCAACACCACGTTATACGCAAATGGAGTGACCACTTTGCTGTTCACCCCAACTTCTAGATCGTTCATAAACGATCTAGAAGTTGGGGTGACCAGTGAAGTAGCCAAATTTGCAGATGGCACACAACTATTTAGGGCAGTTCACAATCACAATGGATTGTGAGGAACTCCAAAAAGATCTCTCCAAACTGGGGGACTGGGTGACAAAATGGCAAATGCGGTTCAATGTAAGCAAGTGTAAAGTGAAGCACATTGGGGCAAAAAATCCCAGCTTCACATATATGCTGATGGGATCTGAGCTGTTGGTGACTGACCAGGAGAGAGATCTTGGGGTCGTGGTGGACAACTCATTGAAAGTGTCATTTCAGCGCGTGGCAGCTGTGAAAAAAGTTAATTCCATGCTAGGAATCATTAGGAGGGAGATTGAAAATAAAAATGCTAATATTATAATTCCCTTATACAAATTTATGGTGCGGCCATATCTGGAGTACTGTGTTCAGCTTTGGTCACCATATCTTAAGAAGGATATTGTAGAACTGGAAAAGGTGAAGAATTGGGCAACCAAAATGATCAGGGGCCTGGAGCACCTTCCTTATGAGGCTAGGCTACAGCATCTGGGGCTCTTTACCCTGGAAAAGAGGCGACTAAGGGGAGACATGATCGAAGTGTATAAAATTATACATGGAATGGAGAGGGTAGAGAGAGAGAAATTTTTCTCCCTCCCTCACAACACTAGAACCAGGGGTCACTCCATGAAACTGAAGGTTGGGAAATTTAGGACCGGCAAGCAGAAGTACTTTTTCACACAGCATATAATTAATCTATGGAATTATTTGCCATGGGATGTGGTGATGGCCACCAGCTTGGATGTCTTTAAAAGGGGCTTAGCCAGATTCATGGAGAACAGGTCTGTCTATCAATGGATGGCTACTAGTCTGATGGCTGAGGGCTATCTCCAGCCTCAGAGGCATGATGCCTCTCAGTACCAGTTGCAGGGCAGCAAGAGCAGGAGAGAGGGCATGTACATACCTCTTGCCTGTGGGCTCACCAGAGGCATCTGGTGGGCCACTGTGTGAAACAGGATGCGGAAACCTGCCTTGTGCCTGATCCAGCAGGGCTCTTCTTATGTGCTTATGTTCTAATGGGCCAAGCACATTTTAAAAAACAAACAAACACCACATGCCAACATCTAGCTCAGCCTAAGCCAACTAACGGTTTGCACAACCCCACAGTTCCCCATATTTTGGTCACAATAGGAAGCTGTGGATTGTTAATAACCATGAAAATGAAAAAAGAGGAGGGGAGCACACACTGTAGCACATTCTAATGATACTAAACCTTGAATTAAGATTACTTTTTAATCGGGCCTCAATGGCTGACATCCAGACTAATGTTGTGTGGTTCCTAACTTCCAGCTTTGCACTGCTAGCTGTTGGCAGTGGGGCACGGAAAGGCAAAGTGTGATGCTCAGGGATATACTTTCGGGAGGCACAGGAGGCTTCAGAGTGAAAGACAGATTGATAAAAATCACCTTTCCCTCATAGCACTAGCACAGCATTAGTCTGCATATCAGCCAGTGTTGTTTTCTCCCCATTTCTTAGTACCGTTTAGGACAACATGTTACATAATGCTACAGCATTTACCTGCCCCACTGCCAACAGTTGACAGTATGAAGCTGGCGGTTGGGAACCATGCAGCAGAATGGTGTCACATCATATGAGTTACATGAGACTTGCCTGGAAGAGGCATAAATAAACACGAAGTCGCAACAGCTCTAGGTGCCTCAGGCTGATACAGGTGTCGTGAAGAACCTGAGTTAAAGCTTGGCTATGTGCCAAGCCTCAGCTGCATGCTTTCCTCTCCCCTCCCTGCACAAACATCTATTTCCAATGTAAATTAAAATAAACCAAGATCAGTAATGATGTCTGAACAGACCAATCTTGGTTTATTCTTACCTACTTACTTACTTGAAATAAGTTACTGAAACCAAGGTCTGAAATGAAATACAAATCATGGTTTGTTTCAAATAGATTGGTAAGAATAGGTCAAGATGGATCAGTTCAAACATCATGACCAATCTTGGTTTATTTTAACTTGAATTGGAAGTAGATGCTTGTGCAGACATAGGAGGAGGAGCACATGCTCCTGAGGCTTGAGGACATCATGTGGAATCACACCTTAACTGAGATTCCATGTGACGTCTGAAATAGTACAAGAAAATTACTTCTGCCACTAGAAAGCCATCAATATTTTCTAAAGCAGAAGGGTAGGAGATACCAAGAAAATAAACAGAAATATGCTTTCTAATATCATACTAGTACCAAACATATTTCTCATTATTTTTACAGACATAAAGAGCTCAGATATGGTCTATATTTTTCCTACTGCGGCAGAATAGATTGATCTCCTGTAAAACTAAGCATCCAGTTGAAATTTACAAACAATGTGAAGTCTGGATAGCTTGGGATATTTGCATTATGCTTCAAACTCACACACACACACACACACACACACACTAACAGCCCTGTCTACTCATATCTATCTATCTATCTGGGAGTCTTCCTTAAAATGTCAGATCTATGCATATAATTTGACCAAGCCAAAGACAGTGCTTCTAAGAGGGGAATAAAGATTCAGCTACAAATAGGTAAAGCTATCAAATGTGAGTCACCATCAAAAATAACCTGTCACTTCAGATACAATCATGCCACATTGATTGTGCTTTGTTTATAGTCAGCAAAACAATGGTAAAGTATAGGTTCTTCATTCTTAATTATTACAACATTAACGACTGAAAACTCCCCACTCCAGTACCACAGAGTCATCGAACAATGCAATGAGCCGGGTGGCGGCTTGCAAACACAGGGCCTCTCAGTGCTTGAAGACAAAAGCATTAAGTCAAGTCTGCATTTCCATTAAAAAGCACAAGAGAAAATGGACAAAATCAATACAAAGGCTTAAAAAATAAAAGATGAGGGAATATTATCTTGAAGTTCGTGTACAAGGTTTTAGCAGTACAACTCTCACTAGCATTAAAAGGATTTACACAGCTAAAATCCCATGCATCAAGTTGACACTATAGTCACAGAGTCATAAAAATCAAAGGGGTTGGTTGTGGGTGTAAGTGAGTGTGTGAGAGAGTGTGTTTTAAAGGGAAAACATTTTTCATTTTTAAGTAATATGAAGGTGTAAATAGGTGCACTGCCTTGGGTTTTAACATTTCCAAATAATAAAATAAGAAAGAGTAAACATTTTCTTCTCAGCTGTTATTGAAATAATATAACTTCCCTGCTCCAGTAACACTCAGCAGTCTACATGATTGGAGGTTAAAATTTTTCTCTGACCAAATGATTCCCTTCTGGGTAAAAACTGATCAAACTCTGTGCAGATGTACAATTTCTTGGGGTTTGCACAGCAAGGAATTGTCACCTTTCTCCCTGGTGTGTGCAAATCCCACCACCACCACCACCACCACACACTCATTTACTTGGTTTTGACATAATATTAGGGATGTGCCCAAATCATTTTGGTACCTCATTACAGTGCCAAAATGATCTGATCTACTGCAGCCAAATCGTTTTGGCAGGGAGCAAACATTAGCTTTAAAAGGAAGCACACAAGTCTTACCTGCTCCACCAAACTGGTCCCCCACCATGGTGCTGTCAGTTCTAAAAAGCCAAGCCATGTGACTGCGGTGCTTCTCCCAGTGGTCGACACACACATAACCACAATGCATGCACGGTGGCCATGTGGGTGTCAACACCATGTGTGGGCTACTGGGAGAAGCACTGCAGCTACGTGGCTTTTTAGAGCTGACAGCACCACAATGAAGTGGCAGAGGAGCAGTTAGACCTGCGTGCCTCCTTTTAAAGTTACCGCTCTCCTCCACCACCACCACTCTCACGGCTGCATGAAACACTTCGTGCCTATCCTTTTGTCTCAATGGCCTCTGCAATTCTATGACGGAAAAAGATGCAAATTCCTGGGATTTATCATCAAGAGACTTAGTTTCAATGAAGAACAGCACTAGGCACAGCCTGTGAGGTCAAGTCTGACTCTGCTCCAGGCTTAATGCTTCCCCCAGCCTCTTCCAAACTGGGTGCTCCGCTTGGCCCAACAGAGCAGGACAGTAGGGCTTGTTATACCATACTGCTCTATTTAGCAGACATCATATACCCCTTCATTATGAGGCAGAATGGCTTGTTGCACTCCCATCAGCCCAACCCCAGCTCTTGTGCTGCCGCCTCCTTTCCCAGGCCCTAGGCAGAAGCTGCATGTGGCCAAGTGCAGTAAATATTGCCACCAGAGGCAGATTAACGTAGTAGCAAGTGTAGCATTTGCTACGGGCCCCGCATTTTTTAGGGCCCCCACATGCCCAGCTTCCAACTGGGAATTAAAGTTAAAACTTTACCTGTTTAATTTGGTCCATGTTAGATAAAATATCCCTTTCCTGCTAAATGTGCCTTGTAAGAGAAGGCCCAGCACAGCATCTGTCCAGTGGCTGTTGCTGGTGCCTACCACATTTTTCTTTTTAGAGTGTGAGCCCTTTGGAGACAGAGAATCATCTCTCCACTCTTTATTTTTCTATGTAAAACCACTTTGAGAATTTTGATTGGAAAATGGTATATAAATGTTCACTGTTGTTGTAGTAAGTGTGAGTTTGTGGCTTGGTCTCCCATACTAGAAAATATAGCAAATGAAAAAATTAAATCACCTTACTATGCAAGTAAATAGTTTATGTTTTAATATTTATGTGCATTTTTTTAAATGTGGGGCCCCTTTATAACATATGCTACAGGCCCCGCACTAGCTTAAACTGGCCCTGATTGCCACTGCCACTCCTTACCTCTTCCTTCTTAGATCAGCTCCTCTTACCATTGTCCACAGTCCAAGCGCAGCCACTCTTCATGCCCCTTCTCACACCAGTTCACACTGCCTCCCCAGGTTCTCTTTATGGTCCACTACTAGTGGGAGTACCTTTCCATCTTCTGCCTACTGCTGCCTTCTGGCCATTTGGGTCTCCTGGGTTCAGCCCATCCTGTGACTATTCAGAGCTTTGGTAAAACCCCAAAATAATTTGCTGCTGGCGGCTTTGACCAAATCACCCAATCCCTTCTTAGTCAGTATGAACAGCAGGAAGATGCAGCTCAGGTGAACCAGGGTCACAAAGCCTCAGGGCTAAGCTAGACCACTAAAAGATCAATTTAAATAAAAATTAGAAGCAGTCATGCGGGTGCTGAAACTGCATTGCAGAGGAGGTGCCTAATGCTTTCCTCTGTACTGTTTTTTCCAATCTAAATCCCTGCCTCAACTTCTATTTGCCCCTGGAGGGGGTAATATTTCATTTGCCTCTGCTCAAACAGTACAACGTCCTGCAAAGCTTGTTTTGTTTTGGAAGAGGCAAAAGTGGGATGGGCTTCCGCAGAATGTGAAGTCATGGTGAACCACCCAAGATAACCATGCACTCACCTTTTTATTTGTGAAAAGGGTTGTGTAATTTGATTAGTGATTCAGGAGGCTGAACCAGAAGGGAAATGACAGCAGCAGAGCCTTCCCCACAAAATGCATGCTTTTTAAACTAACTGGCAAAATATGAAGTTGTTTTGTTCCAGTCCACAAAACTGAGTAGGCTATGAACAAAGCATGCCTTACACAGAAGACCCAATAAATAGGACAGATCTATAGGGTAGGAACTAGGCAGTATATGATTAAATTTAAAAGAGCACGATGCAGTTAAATTTAACAAGTTTAAATTTAAAGTACATAATGTTGCCTACCATGATTTGTCATAACTGAGATTTTAACTAGAAGCCTCATTCCCCTTAGAAATAGAAGCTTAGTGAGTCCATAAAAGATGTACTGAGCTCCTTTCAGCCACTTTACAAATCTTACAATCTTGAAGTACTTGGCTGTAATGTTTAGAACTTGTAATATTTCTACAGTGGTCTGCTTTAAGGATTGCAAGTGAATCTTTGTTACACACCAATAAAAAGCTAAAAATGGTTCTCTTGTGTTACACTACTAACCCCAGCTAGGATGAACAGGACTAAACAACTCAATTTTCATCTTGACCTGGCTTTTCACCGTTGCTGACAAATACTAGCCAACCTATACTGATTAATGGATTGCATTTAGATATTTCTCTCCACAAAATATAAATACCCACTTGGACAATTATCTTCTTACTTGTGCAAGAATAATTATCAGTAGCTCTTTCAAGGCTGGAGAACTGTAGCCTCAAGAATGAGGTTTGGCAAATTCCTGGCAATTACTTGCTCAAATCAATAATGTTCACATAACATATTAATTGGCACACTCTACCCCTTTTGTTTTCACCACTTCTGGCATGTTATTTCTTTTATCAATTCACTGCTTTAAGAAAAAAAACACCCAGAAGAATGAAAAATCAATTGCTGTCAGGGAAAAGGGTTTATCAGTAATGAGTATTTTACATCTCAGATCTAATGAGCAGGTAATTTTTAAAAAATTAAAGTGCAAAAACCAGTTAAACTGAAACAGTGATGGCACTTTAGAAACATTTACATGAGTAATAAATAAGACAGCATGAGAACTGTCAAAGCAACTTAGCATCCCGATTTCCTTTGCACTCCATTTTATTAGCTAATCAAGTGTCATATTGCTTCTCCCGGCATCTATTTACTGCCATGTAATTTTGATAAGGGCACCATCTGTATTTATAAAAGAATTATCTTAATAGCTGTCGAGCAATGTACAAACATAGGTGATATTTAACTTTTCTTAGGGGATCAATTTTAAACCAGGCAAAAAGACTGATATAAGTCAACACGCTTATGTTAACAAAGGCAGGCTCTGCTAAGATCTTTCAATGCTGGATGAACTTATCTCAGCTTTCCACATACAGAAAAAGGTACATTTTGTAGCACAATCCTAAATGTACTTTGATTAATTAAGATGAGTTGCCACACACATTTATGGTAAAAAGGTGTTATAGTCTCACGAAGCTTATACTGAGAATGAAACATATTCAAGGGTGTCCTTTTACCATAAACAATATTTTAAATGAGTGTTAATTTAAAAGTAGGTGAAGGTGAAAAACATGCTTTTTATGTTTTACAAAGAATAGTCCCCCCAGATGAATATCCTATGTCCCTTTCATTTGAGCAAGTCCATACTTGCCTAGGAGGAGAATACCAATAATAATGAGGAATGGGATGCAAACCTTCTCCCACCTCACCCACACCCACCAGAGAGCAGAAAACATAGAAAGCTGCCTTATACTAAGTCAGACCAATAGTCCATGTAGTCAGTTTTGTCTACTCTGACTGGCAGCAGTCTCCATGGTTTGGAGGCTGCAGATGCCAGTGACTGAACCTGGGACTTCTGCATGCAAAACAGATGCTCTGCCACTGAGTTATGGCCCCATTCTCTTCTGTGCGTGAAGAGGGGTGTGATATTTCCTTCTGGCACCTGCTCCTTGAACTTCATAACACAGGGATCAGCTAACTTAGCCTTCCAGATGTGGCTGAATTATAACTCCCATCTTCCCCAGACACAATAAACTGTGGCTAGGGATGATGGGAGTTGTAGTTCAACAACAGTTAGAGGACCAAGCTGGCCCACTCCTTCATAAGATGTCATTTCAGAGGGCCGCTGACCTGGGGTGAGTGGATTGAGGCATGGACATCTCTAGCTGAAAAATGAAACTTAAGTGCCCCCCCCACTGTCTCATCGTGGTTTGGATCCAGGGTCAATGTCAAGGGTCAGCTAGGTTGGGCATCAGCATCGGGGCCTTGGTGGCTGACCCCTAAAGGCCCAGGGGTCTTCCTAGGGGGCTGACCCCTGAAAGTCCAGGTGGCTGCCATCTTCATGGTGGTGACATGGAATTCACACCATCACTCCATCCATAAATGATCTCCCTCCAAGAGACTGCTGCAATAAGAACGTAAGGACAGCATCCTGTTTCACACAGCTTCCCACCAAATACCTCTGAGAAGCCCACAGGCAAGAGGTGAGGGCATGTCCTCTCTCCTACTGTTGCTCCCATGCAACTTGCATTTAGAGGCATCTTGGATCTGAGGCTGGAGGTGGCCTATAGCCCTCAGACTAATAGCCATTGATAGACCTGTCCTCTCTGAAAGTATCTAGACACTTTTAAAGACATCCCAGATAGTGGTCATCACCACACCCCATGGCAGGGAATTCCATAGCTTAATTATGCACGGTGTAGAACCTTTTGTCAGCTCTAAATTTCCCAGCCTTCAGTTTCATGGGATGACCCCTAGTTCTGGTGTTGTGAGAGAGTGAGAAAAATTTCTCTTTGTCCTCTCTGGGGTTTGCCAAACTAAGCCAGTTCACAATTCCCCTGCCCCTGATTTTCATAAGAACATACAAACAGCTCTGCTGGATGAGTCCCAAGGCCTATCTAGTCCAGCAATGATGCAGGTTCCTCTAGGTTCCCCTGCAGGTTCCTGCAAAGATGCAGATTCCTCTGAGAGGAAGCCCACTTGCTGATGACAACAAGAGAAGACTACTGAGGGACTCAGCAGCCATGGCAATTGCTCCTCTTCCCACCCTCCTCCCCATTGGTGAATGGACTGCAGGTGCAGAAGCAGCTCCTCTTCCTGTCACCCTCTGGAGGGTGGGAAAGAGAGGAGCTCTTTCACCTGCCACCAAAAATTTCCCCATTCACCGATGGGGAGGGGGAAGAGCTGGAGCTGCTGTCACCACTAGAACTGCCATTACTGAAAATCTCAACACCCTCCCCCACCCCCACCCCATTTGTTATGTCACTGTCAGAAAATAGGGAGAAGGAATGTTACCACAGTTGCTCAGATGCGTGATTATTACCATGCCCTGTGACTATACGTTTGACTAACGTGGGGGAATTAGCTCAAAAGTGCCAATGCGCATACAGCTATGCCATTTCATAAGGTACTGTCAGGATCCCACCACAGCCTTAGTGGTTTCAGATCTTGTTGGGGACAGAGAGAGATTCAGCTGGAGGCACAGGAGATGCAGGATGCAGAAAAGAGTTGTGGCCCACCAGAGAGGCTCCTTCTCTGAGCAGGGGTGAAGCCAAGTGGGCAGGAAAGGGTTGAAGACTCGTGAGAGTACAACATCTCACATGAAAAGATCCTATACTTGTAAGACTTGTAAGGGCTGTGATGTTACAGGTTCTGCCAATTTAATTGGCATCATAGTAATACTTATAAATATAAATCCACCTCGCACGTTATTCTTTATTGTGATTTTTATAGGGAACCCCGTTTAAGACTTTTATCTCCTATGTTAGACAATTTGCCTGGCCGGTCTGATGAATTTTATTTAAATTAACTTTTAACTAATGAGGACACTGATATTATTTCTGTTATGGCCAGGTTTTGTTATATTATTTGTAAAATACGTACTGGTTTATTGTAAATGTTTGCTGGTCAATGACTGAATAAACTTATAACTTATAACACTTATACTTAGGCAGACTTAGCAGTGCTTTGATCAAGGTTTGGAAACTGAACAAAATCAAGCAAGCAAAACAGGTGTGGAGCCACGATGTGAGCAGCCCATGACCAGCCGTGGCGTGGCGGCCCCTCTCACCACGCTCCCGCGTCTGATGTCAGACACGGGGGCTAGCCATGCCCCCACATCAGATGCAGGGGGCGTGGTCTGGCTCCCGAACTGAGCCGCGCAGCTCGGTTTGGCAGTTAGAGCCTGGCTGGTGCTGCATTCGCAGCGTGGCCAGGAGCGGCTCTTCCCTGCCTTAAAGGCAGAGGAGAGCTACTCCTGGCCACTCTGAGAATGCATGTAGCCGTGCGGGAAGAGCCACTCCTGGCTGCACCGCGAACACAGCATTGGCCATTTAACTCCTGAACGGGGCCGAGCAGCCCTGCTCAGGAGCTACACCAGCACCCCCCACGTCTGACGTCAGACTCGGGGGGGGGGGTGTCGGGGCCGCAAGGCATGGTCCCTGACTGGTGGTGGCCCAGGTTCTTTGAACCCATTCGCCCAATGGTGGATCCGCCTCTGAGGCCAGAAATGCTTCTGGAAACTGTTTTAGACTTTCTGCTTTGTATTAGGGAGTGTGGCATGGGGCTAGAGTTAAGCAACCAGTCAGTGTGCCGTTGAAATGAGATATTTGTGGGGGAAAGCTGATGACAATAGCACAAAAAGGACAAGGAATGGAAAAACAGGAGTCCTCATATCCTGTGGACAGGGGTACCAGTCAATGGTACCTGTAATCAAGCACATATATGGGCATGATTCTGGGAAGTTGAAAAAAATGTCAGTGACTTGGAGACATAATATTCTATGAAATGTGCACTCTCAATCAAAAAGATTTTTTGGGGGGTGGGGACAACTCTTGTCAGCAAATTGTTGAAGGTATAAAATGATTGTATTTTATTTGTCCTGGCTCTGACTGGATCCCCAGTCAGTCCCAACCAGCTAGTTGAGCTGCCTACTACTATGTGCTTGCTGAGATGGTGGTAAGATCAAATAAAGCCTTGCAGAACTTTTGCCTAAGTTTCTTACTTGGGGAGGGGTTCCTGGGAACTGCTTGCCAAGGTCTCATTCACTACCTAATATCGATCAGGAGTAGATTAGCCAGACAAACCCAACTTTTTGAATGGAATACTTCGAAGAGGCAAAGCCAAGTCTATTTGAATTGTTCCTTACATGTAATTGGATTAAATTCCTTTCACTCGCAACTCTTGAACCCTAACGGTGAGAGGTTATTTAAAGGCCGGACTGATTTTGCAACTGTTGCTCAGCTACAGGTATGTTTCCAGTTGTACAGTGTTAATGGAACCCTGTATTTCTTTCTTGCTCTTCTTCCTCCCTTGAGAAGACAAGCCAGGCGATTGACACAGTTGCGCCTAGGGGTCTTCTCTGACCCACCGAGTCTAAGCGACCACCTGGTATAAAGGTGAATTGAGGACAATGTAGCAAGCTGGTAGATGGTTTGAGCAGTGTTGGCAGAAAACTCAGAATGAATGTGACCAAACACAGGCTAGAGCCGATAATAGGGCCCACTCTATGGCAGTGATGATGGTGAAGAAAGCCTACTTTTCTGCCACCATTGTATCTGCTCAATGTCATCCAGCAGACTCTGAGCAGAGCTTTCTCTAGTGGATCAGGGTCTCCTAGGTGAGGGCCCCAAAGACCATTAAACAGAACCCTCAGCAGCCTGCTATGATCAATTCGTGTTACATTTTGCAGATAAAATTTCTCGCAACCATTGTGACTTGAATGTTAAGGCTTTTGCAGCACCAGAACTGGATGTTGCCAATGCACCATTTGGTCTTGTTATGTTGGATCGTTTTCAGACTGTGTTGCCTGAGGAGGTGGCCATAGTTGGCGAAGGCTACAAGGCGGCGACCGGGTCCATGGGTAGTGGGGGTGGTGAATGCCTCTTTAAAGCAGGGGGTAGTGACCCCTCAGCTGAAGGAGGCAGTCATTAGGCCCATCCTAAAAAAACCCTCTTTGGACCCAAATGATCTGAATAACTTCCAATCAGTCTCTAACCTCCCCTTCTTGGGCAAGGTGTTGAAGAGTGTGGTGGTGTCTCAGCTCCAGGCAGTAGGGATGTACAAACAAGTTCAACGTAGAGCTTCATTGGTTACCGGACTTCTTCCAGGCTAGATTCAAAGTGCTGGTCTTGACCTTTAAAGCTCTACATGCCTTGGGGCCAGGGTACCTGTCGGACTGCATTCAGTCATTAGAACCTGCCAGGGCCCTCCACTCAGCTTCTCAGGCCCTGCTCATGGCCCCACCCCTAACAGAGATCCAGTTGGCAGGGACTAGACACGGCCTTTTTGGTTGCGGCCCCTTGGCTTAGGTTGTGACCCCTTGGCTTTTTGGTTGTGGCCCTCCCTGAAGAGCTTCGCCATGCTCCCTCCCCCTGTGTTTTTTAAAAACAATTGAAAACACATCTTTTTAAAGAGGCTTTCAAATGTTTCATCTCTGTTTATATCTGGTAGATTCTTTAGTTTTTATAGTTCTGTTTTTAGCTTTTAAAATAACTTTTAATTTGAAACTTTAAAAAAATGTAATTCTAAATGTGATTTTAGCTTGGTCTTTTAACTTGTTTAACTTAAATCTGGTTAACTTTATTAGTCTTATTTTACATTTTATCTTTTTATTATGTTGTGAGCCACCCGAGGCAGTAGTGTACTGTAGGGGTGGGGTATAAATACTTTAGATAGATAGATAGATAGATAGATAGATAGATAGATAGATAGATAGATAGATAGATTTTTACCTGAGGGCATTATGCTAAATGCACTTTGCAAAGGCACACAGAAGGGACAAAGCACAGGATGTGCCACTGTGCTATTCAAAGTGAAGAGTAAACTTCTTCCTGGATGTAAACAAGCAAACTTCCAGTGCCTTGTGCTCATTATCATGTTCATTAACAAAGTAGATGTTCTTATCACTCATTACTGAGGAGGTGCTATCTTGACTTGATTCGCTGTGCCAACATTGGGAGAATATTTGGCTTATTCTAAAGAACAGCTCTTGATTAAAGCAGGTCTACTTCAGATTCCCATCTGTTGAGTAATCAGGGGGTGACCACGTGGGGAGGCCCTCCTGCAGTCTTGTGCTCTGAACTTGACCTAAGAGTTCCTCCTCCTAAACTGCATGCCAAAGTGACTTGCCCTTTGAGTTAGCTACAGGCAAAACAGAAAGGAGATCTCACAGTCCCGTGAGATCCAGGGGTAACTACAGTGGTAACTATAGGCTTGTAGTTCCAAATATAGAAGAGGAGCCTCCTCGGGGGAGCCTATGAACAGGCTCTCCTGGTAACAGCAACACTAGTCTGGAATACAAGACTTAATGAAACAGCTTTGCGCTTGCTGCAAAGCTTTGCAACACCATTCCGCTGGATCATTGTTGTTGTCCTGGATGTCAGTTATTGCAAACTTCCTGTATTTTTCATACATTATCAGTTAAAAATGGAAACTCTGAAGGTTACTTTGATTCACAGGAATCCTAGTCAACAGTAACTCTAGAAGCAAGTGGAACATACTCCTCCCAATGTACGAATACGAATACAACAAATGTTTATATACCACTTCTGGACAAAAGTTCCCAAAGCGGTTCACATAGACATAAACAAATAAACAAAATGGCTCCCTGTCCCCAAAGGGCTCACAGTCTAAAAGAGAAACGTAAGACAGACTCCTGAAACAGCCACTGAAGAGATGCTGTGCTGGGGATAGATAGGGCCAGTTACTCTCCTCCTGCTCAATAAAGAGAATCACCACTTTAAAAAGGTGCCTCTTTGCTCAGTTAGCAGGGGACTAACTAACACTCTTTCATTTTCAGACTCTTGAGTGTGTACTAGCCCTACCTACTGCTTAGAAAGCTCTTTTAAAGATTCTTTCGTAAGTACCACAAGGCAAAGAAGAGGAGCAAGAAAGAAATACAGCCTCCTATTTATGTGACAATTAAGTGTCAAATATATGCAGAATAATTTTGGTTCAATAATTTGTAATATCTTTTGGTGTTAACTGCCATCTCCTATTTGACATAATAATTATATGTAACTGAATAACTATTAAATTGCTGCCTCATATAGCAAATTAGTAATTATACTTGTAAACATTAACAACATTCCATATATAAAATCGTGATTTGTATGCAGAAATGAATTAGAAATAATTGTAATGTATGATAATTAAAATTATGCAAATATTTGCCATATAATGGTTTGATGGTATGGCAGTGAGACTTTCAAAAGAGAGAAAGAAAGAAGACATTCTATGGGATTCACAGAAGCCCCCTGCACTATCTTGTTGGAGATATTCAAGAGCATAACTATGCTAACATCGTCCATGCACTGGAATTCTCTAGGTTGGATTGCTTTAATATCATCCTCACCAGGCAGCCATTGATGACAGTACAGAAGTTACAGCAATATATAGCTGTGTCTCTTAGGAAGAATTAGAGATGACATTACACCTGTTCTGGCCCAAACGTACAGGCTCCCAAGCCCAATTCAAGGTATGTACCACCTACTTCCCTACATGCCTCCGCATTCCCTGAGATCAGCTGGTGAGGTTCTGCTCTGGGCGCCATCCAGTAGGTAGGAGAGAGCTATAGATGCTCAAGGAAATTGATAATGGCATCACAGTTATGCAACTGCCTTTCCAGAGAGGCATATCAGCTCACATTTTACATTGTAAATACTTTTTCATTTTCCCAACCTTAAAATTTTATTCCAGTATGCTGACCATGTATTGTGGAATGTTATGCTGTGCTCAGCTTTTTGTATTGATTACTGTGTGCGTCTTGGTAGCCCATGGGGAAAAACTCCATTGTTTGTATTTGCAGTTGTTTATAGTATCAAGTGTGTGTGTGTGTGTGTGTGTGTGTGTGTGTGTCCTAGTTAAGGTTCCATTTAGGGGTGTGCACGGAACCAGCTGGCCCGCTTTGGTTTGAGTGTGAACTGCACTCGGACCTGACCGGACCAGTTCGGTCCGGCTCCCATTTGAACCCCCTGGTTCAGTTGGGGGTGGGTGGGTGGTTTTTTTTATTTACCTCTAGCCCCTTTGGGGGACTTCTTAAAGGCTGTTGCGGGGGAGGTCGTTCCATGATGGTTCCCCCTCCGCCCGTTGGAGTAATCACCTCCGTGGCCCATTTTACCCCTGTTATTGGCCCGTTCGGGCCTCTGTAACTCAGTGCAATGGCCATTTTGTCTGCTGCTGTGCAAATGGCCTCAACGACGCCTGGCATGGCCCAGGGCCACCGTGCCAAGTTACAGAGGCCTGAATGGGCCAAAAACAGGGGTAAAATGGGCCATGGCGGTGACAGACACCCCCTCCCACAGCCTTTAGAAAGCCCCCTGTAGTGGCTAGAGGAGGTAAATAAAAATTTATTTTTATTTTTATTTTAAATTGCAAACTGGCAGGGGGGTTCAGCCCAGTCCGGATGGAACCAGGAGGATTTGGTTCAACCCCGAACCATCGAACTAACCCCCCAAACCAGTTCTCACATCCTTAGTTACAGTTTGTGGAATGTCTAACTAAGGCAAGGCTTTTTTGGCTGAACAGGGAAAGTGATGGTTAACTTCACTCACTCCATCTTCAAGCCATTGTGCTTCCAGTCTTTAGCTTCAGGTACCAGCTACACCATGCAACTTCTTGGAGCTGATTACATCATCCTTCTCACTCCTCTTTGGTTCCCCAAACTCCTGCTTTATAAAAAGTATCAATAGTCACTGCTCTCTCTTGGGATTCAACCTTAATTGCCTCTCTGTAGTCAGCAGACAACCTCTACCTGGATCCTCCATCCCCACCTGGCTACACCTTTGAGTCTCTTGGCACCTTAAAAGGTGCAGGGAGGTTCCAGATGTTCTGGTACCTGCTGTAGCTGAAAGATGTTTCACTGTGATTTGCCCCAGTCATTATCACCATCCATTTCAAACTGGTTTAGAGCAGGCTACGGGGTGGAGACAGCCTTGGTTGATGGATGATCTCTACCAAGGAATGGACAGAGGGAGTGTGACTCTATTGGTTCTTTTGGACTTCTCTGCAGCTTTCGATACTATCAACTAGGGATGTACACCAATTTGCTTCAACACCATCCCAAGGGTGGCGAGGGGTTTCCTTAAGAGGAGCTGAGCAGGCCCTCCTGGAAGCCTCCACTGACCCACACCATCCCATCATGGTGCTGTTCTCAGAAAGGCATCCCCGTGAAAGGCAGCCTGTGCCACTATCTCCTTTAACCCACCCTGCTGTGGCGACGGGATGCTTCCCCCAGCATCCCTCGCACGGCATCAACACACAAACAACGTCTTGATTACACCCAAAACTATTTCTCCATGACATCATCATCAGGAAATGACATAGCCCCCCTAAATGCCTACCTACAGGTAGAAATGGACTGGATGAGGGATAATAAATTGAAGCTGAATCCAAGCAAGTTGGAGGTACTCGTGGTGAGGGGTCATGCTTTGAGGGATGTGATAGATCTTCCTGTTCTGGACAGGGTTGCATTTTCCCCTCAAAGGAACAGGTACGTAGCTTGGGAGTGCTACTGGGCTCAGGCCTCACTCTGGTTTCTCAGGTTGAGGCTATAGCCTGGAGCACTTTCTATCAACTTTGGTTGATACGACAACTTTCTATCAATTTTCTAGCAACTTCAGTTGATGCGTCCGTTCCTTGAGGATTGACTACCACAATGTGCTCTATGTGGGGCTGTCTTTGTATGTGGTTCAGAAATTTTAGTTGATTCAAAATGCAGTGGCTAGACTGGTCCCCGGAATGTCTCAAAGTCATCCTATTACACCTGTTTAAAAGCAATTGCATTGGCTGCCAATAGGTTTCCAGACAAAATAATGCTGGTAATTACCTTTAAAGCCCTAAACGGCTTTGGAACAGGTTACCAGGAGAGTGCCTCCTTCTGCATGATCCCCACTGCACAATAAGATCATTGAGAGAGGTCCATCTCCATATACTGCCAGCTCGTCTGGCAGTGACTCAGGAGTGAGCCTTCTCTGTTATAGCTCCTGGGCTATGGAATGCACTCCCTATAGACATTTGTGGTTTAACATCTTTACCAGCCTTCAAAGGAGCCCTTAAGACACATTTTTTTAGCCAGGCATTTAGTAATTTCTGAGTTTTAAATTTTTAATTGCTGTTTAGATTTTTTTTAATTGCTGTAATTTCTGGATGTTTTTTAAAAAATAATTGCTGTTCAGATTTTTTAATTGCTGTAATTTCTGAATGCATTATATATATATTTAATTCTTGTTTTAATAGCTGGTCTTGTCTGTCGGTTTTTTTGTGAACTGCCTAGAGCTTCTGGAGTCAGGCGGTATATAAATCAAATAAAAAATAATAACCTCTCCAGCTACTGATTAATTAGAATCTATATCTGGGGTATACAGGTGTTGACCATACTACTCTTCTGTCTCCTGGCAGCAAATCCCTAAGGGGGTTCCTAAGTTGGTCACAGTCACATTCGGTGTACTTTTACAGACTGGAATCTGAAGGGCACAAGATTCCCCAGCAAATCCTTTAATGCATTACTTTTCTTTATGCACGAGTTAAAGTATAGATGACCTTTGCTGCTATAATTATTTGGGCATATCCATCAACTTATTAGCTACTTAAAAGTCGACCAGATAGGATTTTGACATGGAACTGAATGTTGCTACAGCATGCATACAAGGAATATAGAATTATATTAAATATATATCTAATAATTTATATTTATCTACCAAGTAACACTGCGGTACTGATCAGAAAATATTCAGGACACATTATCAGCAGTAATGTACTCGGCAAGGACAGCCCCTTCAGGCAATTAGTTTCTCTGGGATAAAGGGGAGTTCTTAAATGCTGCAGATCTAACTTGGATGAGTGAACACATCACCTCAGTTATAATATTCCTTATTAACCAAGTAAAAGAGTATGCTAAATCAATTAAAAATAAATTTAAAAGAAGGTATATAATTTAGCTCGACATAGCTGAAGTTGTGCTCTAATTTATCTTCTGGCTAATTTCAAGGGTTGTTTTTTTTTTTTTTTAACTTAGGCACTTAATCCTTGCAAAGGTTAATTCTCATGAAACTAGCATGACACCTTCTACATCACTTTAATGCAAATACACTTGTGCTTTGGCATCAGTTTAGCACTCCACTAAATGGAGGTAGCTGAATATGTGGGAACAGAAGAAAGCAAGGACTGAAGTGCAAGTTCCAGCAAGAATGGGAATGGAGTTGAAAAGAGGGCTGGGGAAGATCCAGGAGGCAGACAGAGGCAGGATTAGCTGCATGCTAGGGTATGAGCTGAGAAATCCATCCAGAGGCAGGCTTGAATAAGGGTATAAGTAGACCAGAGTCTAACTGACTGTGGGCCTGACCTAAAAAAATGTATAGCGAAAACTGATCAGGAGGGATCCAATGTGGAGTATGTATGGCCTGGGGAAACAAAATTTGCTCTTCTTCCTCCATTCTGTAGCTTTGAAAGGCTGATCACAAGGCATAAGTGCACAAATCAAGAGGATCTCAGCTGATCCTGATACTTTACTATGAACTTGAGTACTCTCTTTTAAAATCTCCCTCAAAATGCATATCTCAACATAAAATATTAAGTGCTCTCTCCTCAAAAGAAGCAACATGTTCAAATCAGAAGTCCCTAGAAGGGCTGCCAGATTCAATCAGTTTTATTAGTAGATTAAACAACTAAAGCTTGAAGTTGATTAATCAATGAGGCCAATGATTTAATCACCAAGGCTGAGAGCTAGTTGGGTTTTTTATTTGTATTTTAAAATGTTAATTTGGTTCTGGTATGCTACTGTAATGGGGAATTAAAAAGCAAATACTGTATTATAAATGGCTTGTTGTAACAATGAGTATTAACTGACATCCTGACTAAATGTATTCAGGGAAGTCACATTGAAATTGTGTCCTAATTTGTCCTTTTGTCACCTTAAGTAGCACAGCAGGGAAATGCTTGGTTAACAAGCAAAGGGTGGCCAGTTCAAATTCCTGCTGGTACTATATCGGGCAGCAGCAATATTGCAAGATGCTGAAAGGCATCATCTCATACTGCACGGGAGGAGGCAATGGTAAACCCCTCCTGTATTCTACCAAAGAAAACCACAGGGCTCTGTGGGCGCCAAGAGTTGAAACTGACTTGAAGGCACACTTTACCTTTACATTTAACTTGTCATTTTAATCCCAATGGGACTATCTCAAGCAAATAAATTATTATTATTATTATTATTACATTTTATATCCCACTCTTCCTTCAAGGAGCCCAGAGTGGTGTACTACATACTTAGGTTTCTCCTCACAACAACCCTGTGAAGTAGGTTGGGCTGAGAGAGAAGTGACTGGCCCAGAGTCACCCAGCTAGTTTCATGGCTGAATGGGGATTTGAACTCGGGTCTCCCCAGTCCTAGTCCAGCACTCTAGCCACTACACCACACTGGCTCACCTTATGGTTTTCAGTATTTAAAGTGCCATCATTAACAACCATAACTCTCATAGTACTAAGTAGTTCTTTTTAAGGGAGGGGTCTCCTCTCTTCATCTATGATCATTAGAGGTTCAGCTAATTCCACATTTGTGAAACAATCCAGCCCAGTGATTACGTAGCAAGCCAACTAGTAGTTTGCAGACGATCAGCAAGACATTTATTCCATTCTAGTTTTCAAATCTCTTCCCTTCATCATTCTGAGACCTGGGCACCAGCTGGACCATGATCAAGCAGTAAGACAACAAATGCATAGAGCCCTTTTCAGTTAAAATGTGTAAAACATGATTTCAGTGACAGGAGGTGAAATTTCTACACCCTTGGGATTTGTCTCTCTTTTGTTGCTCTCTTTGTATAAATAGATCTTGACAAAGGGAGAGACATTTATTGTCTTGTAGGCCAAACCCAAGTGCCAGAAAGAAAGTAATCTGAAATCATTACTAATCTTTAGTCCCTATGACAGAGTAAGCAGAAGCTTTAATTTAAATATCTTTCCAGTTTCCACACAGCAAAAGCCTACTGACATCAGCGTATTACAAAAACCAATTTTCCTACATCAACTCACATCTTCTTCTAATTCTGTACCATAGCTCTGGGGAGTTCCTACCATGGCTGTGTAAACCAAAATATCTAAACAACATTATGATGTCAGTTACAGAACTAATTTATATACTAATATCCCAGTTGAATACAATATCCTATTTATTTATTCAAACAAAATATCTAGAAAAGACATGTCACATCATAATGCAGTTGTTATAAAAAATGAAGAAAATATAAACAGGCACAATAATTGTTTGAGACAGGTACTAGAGAGGATTGCTAGTGTCACTCAGTTGAGCCCAAGCTACAATCCCTTAATAACTGGAATGTTTGCTTTATAATTCAATTATTGACAAATTTAGTATTTTACATGAAATTTACTACTTTGAAATGCTGTTCCTATTAATGCTATCTGCTCTAAGCTACGGAAGCATAAAACTATGGGCCAAACAGATGTTGTTCCATCAAATGTCTTTAACAACTCAATTTCCCTCTTAGATTAAAGAACAGTGCTTTATAACATTTTATGAGCACATGTCTGCAATACAGATGCAGTAATATATACATCTTAACTTCAACATTAATAAAAGTAGGTTATTTCTCCAAATATGAAATTTTATCTATATTTTGTTTTCATCACAAAGCCTTCAGAGAGAATTAATCTGAAAAAGCATGGCACTGTATATTATAAAGCAACAACAGCCCTCACCCCACCCCCGCCAAGCAAATCAATGAAAATCATGTTTTTTTTTAAAAAGGAAAAAATGCAATTCAAGTGTCACTGTTGAATAAGTCCCCTTAGCCAGTTGGCAGAGAGTTGGCATTTTATGAAAATTCAGCAGACGGCAACTGCCTATGTATATGGTAGAGCCTGATGTCCAGAAAAGAGCAAACTGCTCCCATTTCTAGCCAACTTCATAGCCACCTTGGAGGCTCTGTGTAAATCATGTTATATAAAATGCTTAACCTTATTGCTTGACCATTTTCAGTCTGCACCTGGCATCCAGCAAATCAAAGATAGCTTTTGACCAACATTCTTTGGCTCTTGCTAGAAGTTACATAAAAAGCATATATTGTTTTAATTTCTTATGTGCTGGAGTTTATCTTACAGACAGATTCAAATACAAAATTCTGTTTCCAAGAATCTGGACAGCCAAATATATTAGTTCGTAATTTTTACCTAGGTGTCTCAGCAATGGTTTAAACTAACACGAGCAAAACTAAGCTGCTTTTCCTCCTAACTTTCACTGTTCCCACTCCTGTTCCTCTGGTTTTCCAATCTATGACCATGTTTATAAACCGAATAAGTAGTTATTCCTATCTTACTCGGCCAGCAGTACATTCCTGTTGTGTTTTCTTTGCCTCTCTTACTTAATAAGAGCTGCCTTGAAAAATTTTGCTTTGTTTAGGACTCAAGGAAAATTACTCCAGACAGCAGCATGGCCAGATGCTCCTAATTATAAATCAGGGCTCCGGCATATGCACATGGTACATAGGGCCACTCAAACAGTAGGAAGGATTAAAAACAATGCGTATGATCAAAGCCGCCTAGAAACAAGTGATTACAGATTCTTTTAACATGGGCATTTCATGGTCCTCAGAAGGACTTTAATGGCTCAGGTAGTGCTTCTGTAGTGCTAAAACTCTACAGTTTCAGCAAACTACAGAATGTAGGGCAATTCTGGATAGAGGAGCAAAAAATGAGCTGTTTCCAAATTTTTACCTGAGTTAAAATGCTACAGTCAAATTAATCCAAAAGCATTCCTCAGTAATCTTCGGCCCTAGTAAAGATATAATGCTAACATTCTGTTATTGCCAGTTTGCAAATGTGAGTCAGTCTCAGGAATGTACCCTCTCTCACCACCACCACCACCACCCACCACCACTTTCCTTCCAGAGCAAATTGGTCCTCTGATAACTTTGGTTTAGCTTACATTTCCCTTCGTACTACTCAAGTTAACACTAATCATGGTATCATTAGCCCCATTCACACATTATGTTGAACACTCGTACAATATACACAGGTACAGATCTCGATTCTTTGCTGATGAAGTCACTCGCCTTCGGCTAGAGCTGGACTCTACTTCTATAGGATCCAATGAGATAGAGAAGATTCCACCTTGTGATGTTACATGGGACACCTTTGAGTTGGTCGAGGATATAGACACAATTCTTTCGGGTATGGGTGCGGCAACATGTTGCTTGGACCCTTGCTTTTCCTGGCTGGTTAGAACAGCCAGTGGAAATGTTAATTCTTGGTTACGGAGAGTTGGTTAGCTCCTCGTTACGTGTGAGTTTCATGCCAGCAGTCCTTTAAATTTTTAAAAAGTCTTTAAAGACACATCTGTTCACCCAGGCTTTTGATATTGTTTTAATGTTGTTTTTAGAATATCATTTTTAAATTATTATTTTTAAAATTGCTGTGTTTAAAATTTATTGTTTTTAACTAATGTTTTACCTTTGTTTTTATTTGATTGTAAACCACCTAGAGACATAAGTTTTGGGCAGTATAAAAACATGTTAAATAAATAAATAGGCGATAAATAAATAAATAAATAGGCGCCCTCACTTGAAGAAAACCTTCCTGGACCCTGAGGCCCTTGACAACTATAGACCAATCTCCAACCTCCCTTTTTTAGCGCAGATGTTAGAGAGGATTGTATGTGCCCAACTTGAGAGGATCTTGGAAGAAACTAGCTATCTTACCAGTCAAGTTTCAGGCCTCAGCATAGCACAGAGACAGCACTGGTTGCTCTGGTAGATGACCTTCTTTGGGACCTTCTTGGTCCTTTTAGATCTCTCAGCGGTGTTTGACACTATCGATCATGCTATCCTTCTCAACTGCCTACGTAGGTTGGGTATTGGGGGCACTGTCTTCCCAATAGTTCCGTTCCGTTAGTGGTTCCATTCTTACCTTAGCGGGCATGTCCAGTCAGCATGCATTGAGGACAGGTGCCCTGACCCATGGTCACTCCTTTATGGAGTTCCCCAGGGTTCAGTTTTTGCCCCTGCCCTTTTTAACATCTATATAAAGCCACTGGGTCATGTCATTTCCCAGTTTGGGGTGAGATTCCATCAATACGCTGATGGTACTCAGCTGTATATCGCCAACCCAGACCATTCTGGGGGTGCTGTTTCTGTGCTTACTCGATGCCTGGAAGCTGTTATGGTCTGGATGAACCAAAACAAGCTCAGACTGAATCCCACTAAGACTGAATTACTTTTATTCAGCCCTCGTACCAGCCAACAGCTGGATGTGAACCTTGTTTTAGATGGGGTGGCGCTACCCCCTAAGGAGCTTTTTGGGGATTTGGAGGTTCTTTTGAACTTGTGCCTTTTGCTTGAACAGTAGGTGGAGGCTGTGGCCAGAAGTGCTTTTGCCGAGCTTCATCTGGTTCGCCAATTATGCCCTTACATTGACTGGCAGGCATTAATGACAGTGACCCATGCCCTTGTTATATCCTGCTTAGATTATTGTAACACTCTCTATTTAGGGTTACCTTTGAGGACGATTGGGAAGCTACAACGGGCACAGAATGCAGCGGCTCGCCTACTCATGGGTGCCAGAACCTCTCCTGCAGTCAATACACTGGTTGCCTATTCGCTTCCAAGTTCAATTTAAGGTCCTGGTTCTGACCTTCAAAGCCTTGTGGGGCCTGGCGCCTGTCTACCCACAGACCCGCCTCTCCCATCCAGTTACATCCTGTCCGGTTACATCATCTCAGATGGCCTTCTTGTTGGTCCCTGATTTCCAAGAGGTTCGGGGCTCTCAGACCCACGAAAGGGCCTTTTTGGTTGCTGCCCTACTTCTTTGGAACTCTCTTCCCCTCCGGATTCATTGAGCTCTTTCCTTACTGATCTTCAAATCTCTACTGAAGACTTTTCTTTTTCACCAGGCCTGTAGTTTTGTCCTGTAGTTTACCTATTTGTTTTTTGTTAGTCACTTTAGTTTTTAATTTAGAATGTAATTTTAATGTTGCCTTGTTTGCATGTTTTTGTGCACCGCCCAGAGTCTTCGGATTGGGTGGTATATTAAATGTTTCAAATAAATAAATAAATCGTTGCTGGGATGAACAAAGACAGTTTGTTTCACCCTGCAAAATATATGAAAGACACCACTTTAAAAGTGATTCCCCCCTTCCCCCGTTTGTGGGGGACATGAAGGTTTATAAATGCCATTTCTTTCTTACTCATCTCCAAATTTTAGTATATGGCTGTAACTTAAGCCAGTGGGATATGCCATGGGGCATAAATGAGAGAGCACTTGTGCACTGATGGCCAGAATGATGTCAGTGTGTGTTGTTGTTGTTCTTTTTAAGCATGAAATAAAGGTACAAAGAAGTCAAATTACTATTCTGCACTACTGATTTCTTCCAAGAGTGAATATAAGTGGAGAAAAGGATCCACAGCTGTCTCATAACTAACCCATTTCTGCTCAGGTTTTTCTATGTCCAACACAACTGCAAACCAAGTTTTGAAAAGCAATGATCTTGCTGGTTTTTCATGCTCACTTTCATTCTTTTCCTCTTTATATGGAGAAAGTCAAGCATCTTATGTTGAGCAGAGGCAGATTTTCAAAGTCAATAATCTGTAGCTGTACAAAGGTGCATACATATTAATCCAATGAAAGACAGTTGTAATGCCTGCACACAGAAGTGAAGAGAGGCACAATCATGTCTGTCTAGCTGTGCAGGCTTGACTCTGAAAACTTATCTGTGCACATAAATGTTTCAACTGCACATTAAAAGCGACAAAAATATGCAACTAAAATTTTAAGAGGATCCTTTTAAAAGAGCTTCACCATGCTTCTTACCACAGTGTTTTTAATAAACTGAATACTTACCTTTTTAGAGAGGCTTTTTAATATTTTATCTGATGCTTATATCTGGTAGGTTCCTTAGTGTTTAGCTTTTTATTGATAACTTTTAATTTCAAATTTTAAAAATTGGTCATTTTAATTCTGTTTTTAGCCAGGTCTTTAAACTTTTTAAATTATATTATTTTTTAATTGTTCTATATAAACAATAAAACTGCCCTGAGCCAATTTTGGAAGGGCAGTATATAAATCTAAATAAAGAAAGAAAGAAAATGGGAGGCAAAAAGGCGGGAAATTCAAATAGACATCAGAACTCAAAATGGAGGAGGAAGAAGAAGCACTTTATTGGCCACAAAATAGAGGGCTGAAACTACATATAATTCGGAGCCGAAATGGGGGTGATTCGTTTCGGCTCCAAAACATTTTGGGAGGGCAAAAGGGTGATTCGTTTTGGAAACAAATCACCCAAAACAGTTTCGGGTACTGATCGTTGTATACTCAAAACATTTCGCACATCCCTATTATGGGTTTAAAGGTGTGGAAGAGTTTTGATCAAGTCAATCACAGATTTCACTTTTAATTGTACAATAGAAATGTATAACATTGGTTCACTACTGAGAAGTAGGGTTGCTCACCGGCTTTGTTTGTTACAAAGCTGTTACTTAACATTTTACTGTATCTTTACAGAGGGAGGGAGGGAGGGAGGGAGGGGTGCATTTGCACATAACATGAAACCAGAGTTGAAGGGACATCTGGTTAAAATTTGTGTATGTCCAAATGTGCGCAATCGCAGTTTGGATGGAAAATTGACCCATGGTAGACCCAGACTCCAATTTGTACCTTCAGTTTGTTTTGAGTTTTGCCATCTGTACCTCCAGTTCTGCAGTGCCAGCATTTTGACCCAACATGGCACCACAGTCTCGCTCTTCGGCAACCGGGATTGGGGGAGGAAGCTCCTCCCTCACTCCAGCTGCAACTGGCTGCCAGGGCTGTCCTTCAGTCAAGAAGGAAGCCCAGGCAGCCAGTTCCCTTTCCTCTCTGCAGTCTCGCTGACTGCAGAGAGAGAGCTTTCCATGACATCAAAATTCAGACAGGAAAGCAGGGAGAGGGAGGAGCAGAACCACAGGTGCACTGGACCCACAGTTCCATGCTACTCATGAATGCGGCCAGAGAGCACTCACTTTGAACTTCTATTAAACTTGTATCTCTCCACAACTTTTTCAGCTGATCCAACATTTATACTTCTGTATCTCTTAGTCTTAACAACCTGCCCCCCGCAAGTCCTGCTATGCTGCCTCATCGGGGCAGGGGATGTTCCTGGGAGGAAGGAGCAAAGTACACCGGGAGGTATATTCCCAGTAGGGTCACCCAAATTGCGAAGGTCATCCCAGCTGCCCAGCTAAAACAAGCAGGCACCTATATTGGGCAGCAGTGATATAGGAAAGCAGTGATATAGGAAAGGCAGACGATCACTTCAGTGACAACAACAAAGGCATCATTTCATACTGCGCAAAAGAAGGCAATGGTAAACCACTCCTGTATTTTACCAAGAAAACCACATGGATAGACAAAATGGAATGATTGTCAATGTAGTGCCAGATGATGGGCCCCACAGGTCGGATGGTACTCAACATGCTACTGAGGAAGAGCTAAGAATCTCTTAGAGTAACAATGGTGCTTATGACATGGTTAGACTAAAATATTTTGGATGTCTAGCAGCTGATGTTGTCGTGCAGGAAAAGAAAATCCGAAGCTGCAAAGACAGAATTACAATGGGAATGTGGAACGAAAGAATCATGAATATGGGAAAGTTCGACACAGTGAAAGATGAAATGAATTGACTACAGGTTGACATCTTGGGCATAAGTGCATTAAAATGGACTGGAATGGGACACTTTCAGACAGAAAATCATACAGTTTACTACTCAGGACATGAAAACCAAAGAAAGAATTGTGTTGCTTTCATAGTCAGGAAGGATATAGCAATGACAGTACTTGGGTACAATGCGGTCATTGACCGACTATAATCAATTAGATTTCATGGACAACCCTTTAACATGGCAGTTCTTCAAGTCTATGCCCGAACGACTGATGCAGAAGAAGAGGAAGTTGATTAGTTTCATGCTCGAGCCCAGTCTGAAATTGACAAAACATGCAAACAGGATGTGATGTTGGTGGTTGGAGACTGGAACCAAAGTCAAGAAAGATAAAGACCTCAGGAAGGAACTTAATATGGAATTTCAGAAAGCTGTTAAAAGAGACAAGGAGCAGTATTACAAGACATCTGTAAAGACCTTGAGCACAGATATAGACTCGGAAAAACAATGCAAGTTTTCCAAAAGATCGATGAACTCAGAGGGAATTCCAGCATCGAACTGGTATGTTAAGGGATGCCAAAGGACAGATAGGAATTGACTCAGAGAAGATCAAGCAGAGATGGAAGGAGTGTACTGAAAATCTGTACAGCAGGGACATCAACATCCAAGATATCCTAGAAGATATTCCCCATTTGCAAGAACCTCTAATATGGGAAGATGAAGTTAGATCAGCACTCTGGTCATTACCAAGTCGGAAGGCTACAGGAATTGATGGAATAGCTACAGAAATATGGCAGGCAACAGAAGAAGAATCAGTCAAGACTCTAACCAAACTATGCCAGCAAATTTGGAAAACAACACAGTGGCCAACAGATTGGAAGAGGTCAGTCTACATACCAATAGAAAGAAAGGAGACTTAACAGATTGCACAAACCATCACACAATAACCTTAATTTCACATGCTAGCAAAATAATGCTCAGGATCATCCAACGCAGATTAGAGTCCTACATGGAAAGAGAAATGCCGGATGTTCAAGCTGGTTTCAGAAAAGGCTAGGGAACAAGAGACATCATTGCTGATGCACGCTGGAGAACTGAGAAAGCCAAAGAATACCAGAAAGAAGTAAATATGTGTTTTATTGCTTACAGAAAAGCCTTCGATTGCGTTGACCATGTCAAGTTGGGGAATATCCTTAGGAAAATGGGCGTTCCAGAACACCTCATGGTTCTCATGAGAAACCTATATACAGGGCAGGAAGCCACAGTCCAGATGGAACATGGTGAAACAGACTGGTTTCAGATCGGCTTGGAGTAAGACAAGGCTGTATACTATCTCCTTCTTTATTCAATTTATATGCTGAATATATACTGAGAGAAGCTGGACTGGAAGCTGAGCGTGGTTTTAAAGTTGGAGGGGAAAAATCAATATCCTGCTTTATGCTGACGACACTCTGATAGCTGAGAATGCGGATGATCTGCAAGTTCTAGTAATGAAAGTCAAGGAGCATCGTGAAAAAGTGGGACTACAATTAAATGTAAAGAAGACTAAACTAATGACAATGGGCACAGCATTGAAGGATAGCTTCTGCCTTTTAGGATCGACCATCAACTGTAAAGGATCCAGCAGCAGGAAATACGCTGCAGACTAGCACTTGGTAAGGCTGCAATGAAGGCCTTGGAAAGGATATTTAGATGCCGTGACATGTCTACACCTACAGAGATTACAATCGTTCAGACAATGGTTTTCCCCATGACACTCTTAGGATGCGAAAGCTGGACTTTGAAGAAGCAAGATAGAAAAAGCATTGACACTTTTGAACTTTGGTGCTGGAGAAGACTTTTGACCATGGACAGCCAGGAAAACAAACAAATGGATCACAGAACAAATCAATCCAGATGTTTCACTTGAGGCACAAATGACCAAGCTCAAACTATTATACTTTGGACACATTATGCGAAGATCCAGCTCCCTTGAGAAGTCCATAATGCTGGGAAAAGTTGAAGGAAAGAGAAGAGGAGGATGACCAGCAGCAAGGTGGATGGACTCAATTACAACAGCAATGAATGTACCACTGAGAGACCTTAAAGGCCAAGTGGAAGACAGATCATCATCCTGGAGAGAATCTATCTATGTTGTCGCTAAGAGTTGACACCGACTTGACAGCACTTCATCAATCAATCAGTCTTAACCATAGACCAATAGACCAACAATAGTTTCAGCCTTCTTTCACTCAGGCTGTTCTTCTCAGCCACTCTCCCATTCTCTCTCCCTTCCACCAGGGTTTCATACCCTGGCTGCAGGGCTCATAGAATTCCTCTGCTGCTGCAATTAACGCCTTCCTGGCCATGTTAAGTTCTAAATTTAACACTATTCCACACAGTTTTTTTCTTTCTAACTAATTTCATCACAGGAGGACACAGATTGTGCCCAAATAATATCCCTTGATTTTTTTTTTTAAATTTATAGTTAAACGATGGTGCAGACAATATGCTTGAAAGTTACTAGCTGGGCTTCACATTGGCTTCAATAATGGAAATGTCATCTAACTATAAATTTGGCAGTTTATATTGAGCAAGTTAGTAAGGACATTTATGTAGAAATGGGTGAAAGATGACTCTGAGGAGCACGAAGGGAGGGGATGTCACTCTTTTTTCCTTCCATGTACATGGGCAAAGAGTGACTATTTTGTAGCCCAGAAACCACAGTTGCACTGAAATATCCCCTCAAAGTACATCTTCTATACATCTCTCTGAACCCCTAAGACAAGCATTTCATGAGATATTTATAATTTTTATGCTCTACTAATTTCCATTCTTGCACGCCAGCAATCATGTTATATATTTAGCATGCCAGTTATATATTTAGACAGGAATTTAAAGAGCAGCTTGGGCTCACGCAATGGGCTTGCACTAGCCCAGCAGGGTTGAGGGGAGGTGGGTTGGGGTTGTTTGTTTTTTAACTTTTGTTCTTTTTAATAGCTGATTCCCCTGCCATATCACAAACAGGGAAAGTTTCAAAAGCAGTTTGCCATGACAGATAAGGGACTGAAGAAATTACTTCTACTGTTTTGTTAAGCAAATGTATGCTTAAGTTTGTTATTTGTAGTGTAATTTGCTATGGAAAACCTTAAGTCCAGTATACACAATGAGGCTGTTCTCATGTGCAGGGGAAACTGGGCAAAAGAAGCCCAGCCCAGTTTCCTCTGCACGTGAGAACCACTCAACTCCTGGCAACACCGTGGCAGTAAGCCTGCCTCTGGAGCCGCCTTCAAAAGGAGGCTAAGGGAGGAAGTGCTCCCTTAACTTCATATTTTGGATTGTCTGCTAGCCCCAGCTACTTGCAGCCAGGGCTGGGAGACTGCGGGGCTTCCGGTCGGCATCAGGAGGATCCCCATAATGCACCATGCACTTGGCAGTTCCAGGAGGCAGGGTGATGTGCCCTGGCTCCCAACCCTCTGCACTGCCCAAGGGGGCAGCTGCACATCTGGGCACACAATCTCCATGCCCAGCCCAGCAGCCCAGATCATCTGCGGGGAGGTAAGCATTTCAAGGCTTCCTGCCCACTCATCCTGTAGCCCTTTCTCACCAATTGGAAGAAAGGGCTCATTGGATGAAATCCTGACTAACATGTTCCTAACAGCAACATGCATGCAACACTAGCCTTGGCACTTCCAAAGCTCAGACACTGTTGCACTCTGCCCATTCTCCAGTAGTGCTGTTTAACAGCTGCAACATATTCCTGAGGGTCATGCAGCACTCAAGGATGTGTTTCCACAGATCAAACAGCATTCTGTAGAACGAAGATGGTGATGAAATTAGTTGTGCCACGCTTGGGAAGTGCTGAAGCTTGCACTGCACACATGCTCCTAGGAGCACACAGGCAGCATAGTTAAGAGGTCTTTCACATGACCTCATTTCTAGGGGTGTGCACGGAACCGCGGAGCTGCGGTCCGGCACTGGGGTGGGGGGTTCCATTAAGGGTGGGGGAGGGTTTACTTACCCCTCCCGCACTTTCCACCTTTGGCGCCGTATTTACTTTAGAAACTGGGCGGCAGGATACCGCCCTGCCGCCCCTTTCCCTGCTTGGCTGCAAAAGGCTTTAAGAAGCCTTTTGCGTGTGCACGTGCAAAAGGCTTCTCAAAGCCTTTTGAAGCCAAGCAGGGAAAAGGGTGGCAGGAAGGTATACTGCTGCCCGGTTTCTAACAGGAGCAGCCAGCCAAGTGGGGAGAAAGGGGCGGCAGGGAGGTATCCTGCCACCCGATTTCTAAAGTAAATACAGCGCCAAAGGTGGAAAGCACGGGAGGGGTAAGTAAACCCTCCCCCACCCTTAAATAACCTCCCACCCCAATCTGTCCGAACTGAACCACCCCGTGTCCGGACCGGTCCGGAGGCTTATAGAATGGCCTCCGGACCAGTCTGGGCACATCACTACTCATTTCCCAGGGCTGGGGAAAAGGCAGGATCAGTCCTGCTTTCCCCCACATGATCACCACTGCCACTGTTTGCCATGCTGTGCTCCCAGATGAGTGTCGCTGCAGTGAGCAGCGCAACAATTGAGAGGTCGGGGAAAAGATGCCTGGCCTCCAGAAAGCCCACAATGCACTGCACTACTTGTGCAGTGCATTGAATTCATTCTAGAGGCTGGGGAGTGCCTTCCCTGGTCTCTGTGGTAGCATGGGCTGCCATCAGCCTGAACAGGGCTTCAGGCAGTCCATGCTGCCAAACAGGTGGTGGGGTAGGAGGACATGCGTTCAGTCAACATGAGCAGCCTGACTTGGGTAGGGCTGTACAAACCCAGTTAGGTCTACTCATGTGAATGCCCTTAAAATGTTTTCAAGGAATACTTACTGTATAAACCTTGTAACACAATGAATGTGCACTACAAATGCATATTTTCATTGATGTGTACCATATAGAATATGATGCACACATGGTGTGGTTAGGTGCCTGCATGCTGCGTTAGTCAGAATGTCAACCATTGTGCCTGCCAGTCTGTTCTGAGGCACACTTCAAAGTGCTGGTCAACCTTTAGAGCCTTAAATGGCTGGGGACTTGGGTACCTTGATTGGGAGGAGCCCTTTGGGACAGGAAACCATCTTATTATTTCATTTCCTATGTAAAGCACTTGGAGAATTTTTGTTGAAAAGCAGTATATAAATATTCATAGTGGTAGTAGTAATATCTAAAATACTGCCTGCTCTCACATGAATCTGCCAGACCACAAAGATTACCTTCAGACATTCTGCTCAGAGGGCCCCCAAGGGTTACTGAAGTAATATGAGTGGCAAAAGGTTGCAGGGCCCTTTCCGCTGTGGTGCCTCACCTCCAGAACACCCTTCTACTGTCCATTTGCCAGACCCCATCCTTTATTACTTCAGGAAGAGGTGCAACACACTGTTCTCCTCAGCTTTTACTTACATTTAATGCTGCTACTCTTCTTTTACTCTGCCATTGTTTGTTACATGCTTTAGACTCTCATTTATTATGTATTTGATTGATTGATTGATTGATTGATTGATTGATTTATATACCGCCCTTCCAAAAATGGCTCAGGGCAGTTTACATCAAAGTAAAAACAGAACAAATAAAAACAGCATAAAATTAATTAACAGTTAAAACATTTAAACAGTTAAAACCCTGGAGAACCAGGCCAGACATTTACAACAGTTAAAACCATTTACAACAATTTAAAAACCCTGGAAGGCCAGGCCAAACAGATAGGTTTTGAGGGCTTTCCTGAAGGCCAGTAATGAACTCAGGTTACGGATTTCTGCAGGGAGTGCATTCCGTAGCCCAGGAGCAGCTACAGAGAAAGCCTGCCTCTGAGTCGCCACCAGACAAACCAGTGGTAACTGGAGATGGACCTCCTCAGATGACCTTAATGTGTGGTGGGGATCATGCAGAATTTGATTCTGATTGTATACTATTATTGACAAATCAGCACGCTTAAGAGAGAGGATAAAAATGCTTCAAATAAATTAAAATTTTAAAATTTGGCTTAGAGTTGAGAAGTGGTGCTTGTTAGCACGTATGCATCATGGCAAACAAACAATTGCTTCTCCATTATCAAGGTTTTAACATTGACTTATAAAGCCCTGAACAACTTGGCCCCCAAATACCTGAAGGAACGACTTCTCCCATATAGACTCGCCAATCAGTTAAGATCTGTAGGAGAGGCCCTCTTGGTAGTGCCACCATTGTCAGCAGTTAAAGGGGTAGGGGCATGTGAGAGGGCTTTCTCTGTGGTGGCCCCTAGGTTGTGGAATGCCTTCCCCTCTGAGGTGCTCCAAGCTCCGACAATGTGCACATTCAGGAGAATGGTGAAGACACACCTCTTTACCCTGGCCTTTGACTAGAGATGTAGTGGTTCTTCACTATATTGTTTTATGGAATTTTTGATTTTATGTTGTATTTTAATTATGTTTTATATTGGTTTTATTGTAACCCGCTCTGAGACCTTTGGGTATAGGGCAGGCTAGAAATGTAAGTCAGTAAGTAAAGTATGAAGTGGTCCTGATAGGAGTACAGTATCAACCTTAGCAGGTTATACCAATCTGTATAATACAATCTGTATACCAATCTGTAAGTGCTTCCCTGAAACTTTAAAAGGAGATGTGTGCAGGATAGAATATTAGATTGCAGGTGTGCAAGATGGAAATTAGAGATCTTGAACCTGCATATACCTGTAAAACAGTGAAGAACTGAGTAACCACAGGCCTAAAGCTTTGTTTCCAAGAAAAGCTCCCCCAAATGAAGAGAAAGGTTAAGGAGATTTAAGTATTAAACAGAGGGACTTGTATGAGGAGCCACTTCCTACTATTATTTACTGAAATATAGCTAGGAAGCCAGCGTGGGTAGCAAGAGCAAGAAGCCAGCACAGGCAGTGATATAAGGCAGTTGTTTTTCACAGACATTCTCCATCTGCTTCCTCTGACACACACAAAAAAGTGAGGGGGGGATGAGGGTGGTTACAGAAAATGGGTGCGGGGGGAGAGAGATAAGAGTTTATTTCTTTAATTACCCTAACCCTTAAAAATAATCACTCATTCCAACACAGGATGCCAAGCAGAAGGAATCTGACAGAGAGGTGAATCTGAACTCAACAGCTCCTATTTTATAAGCCCCATTCATTTGACCCATTAACACATGGGTGTCATCCCCAATATCCCAGGCTGTGACTGCAAGATATTCTGGTTATATTTTTATGCAGATTTGGTTTGCACTGCTTACAGGGAACTTTGATTTGCATTGTCTACTCTCTCTCTCCTAGCTAATGGTTTTTCTTCTTTCATCCTGTTCGTGTGCTGGATTACAAGAGTGTAACTAAGAGATGTGTGAGCAAGATTTGTCAGTCACTTTCTTATATACATTTTGATCAAGATTTTGATCAGATTCATTCTATTGAATGATACATGAAATAAGCAATGCAGGGAGAGAGCTAACTCAAAGTGAACTTAAAGCCACAAACCAACACTATAGTCAGCTCCTGGTTTTAGTCAGCTTCTGAGCACAAAAGACCCACAAATGCTTACCCAATGCAACTGTGTTCCTTTCTCTCCTGCATCCTTAATTCCGCAATCCTCAATCCACATTACCTGCAACCTCCTAAAGTCCAAACTACATGTTATGCAAAATTCCATTAACCTTTCTACAACTTTTTTTTAAAGTAGCCACCAGATACTGTAATCAGGAGTAGAGGAAGGATGGTGGGGAATGGGTACTTACTACTTAAGCCCTCCCCCTCTTAATTCCCTCGAGATATTTTTCTCTTTTAAAGTAGGGAGTTTGAGGGGATCATTCTTCTGGAGTGGGGGCAGGATTGCACACAGCGATTGCTATTCCTTGATGGTAGATCAAAAAAGCTGGGTGGTGGGAGCAATTTTTAGAGCAAAAATAGGTGGCAGAAAAAGAGTGAAGAACTCCCTGCCTGCTACCCTTCCTTCAGTCCTGAATACAGCCTCAAAGTGTCTGATTCTCCCTAAACCAAAACAAACAAGCAAACTAACTAACAAAAAACCCATGATAAGTATATAAAGTTCACATAATTTATACTTTGGCTGTTAAGAGACCATATGTAGTATATGGCTCTACAACTCTCATGGTACTCAGGAAGAGTGGATTAGGTACTGCACCAGGTTCAGGGGCACTTTGATAAGCCCTCTAAAATCTAATGGGCTTCAGACAGCTGCCTAGATGGCCAAGCATTGGGTCTGGCCATGGTAACACTGTAATCAAATAGTGTAATCAAACTCTGAGATTCTTCAGAATTTCTTTCACTTAGTCCTGAGTAACCACAGTCCCAATGCAATATATCTGGAATTAAACTCAGACTTTTAGATCATAAAGAATCCTCTCCAGATAGACTTAAGTCACACCATGTATTGTTAGAAACTACTAGGCATAGGCACGAATAAATTTTTTTGATTTGATTTGTGTCCAAATCGAACCACCCCTGATCTGTTTTGTGTCCGAATCTGTACCCCCAAATCACCCAAGATTTGATTTGGATTTGATTCAATTTGGATTTGGATCAATTCAGACCACTTATAAAAGGTCCTAAGGTCACCAAATTTTGGTGGTGAGTAGGTCCCCATGGGTTCCACCTACCACCCAAATTTCAAGGCAGTGGGGCACTTGGTTGGTTTTTAATGATTTTTTTTATTTTTTACTGGTTTTGTATATTTCTGCCATAGGAAATAATGGGGATTCAAAGTTGCCCTAACCTTACCCTAACATGGATCCACAGCTTTCATTTTAAAAAAGCAGCAGCAGCAGCAGCTAAGCTCTAGCCCTTGTAAAAGTGGAGTTATGGAGCAAAATGTGTGGTCACTATTTTTCAAGTGTTTGGATTATTTGGCTTATAATAACTTTTCCTCATAATACCCCTGCTAACTTGACAAAGAGGCACCTTTTAACGTGGTGATTCTCTTTATTTAGCAGGGGGAGAGGAACTGGCCCTATCCACCCCCAGCACAGTACTTCCAGTGACTGTTGCTGGTGTCTGTCTTATGTTTCTTTTAGATTGTGAGCCCTTTGGGGACAGGGATCCATCTTATTTATTTATTATTTCTCTGTGTAAACTGCCCTGAGCCATTTTTTGAAGGGAGGTATAGAAATCAAATAAATAAATAAATAAATAAATAATCCCTATGAGGTTTCATTGCAGACCTTTATTCTTCTGTTCATTTTGACTTTCATTGGACAGTGCCAACTGCCGTGTGTCAACTACTTCCTGCAAGGCAGTGGGGTACTCAGTTTATTTTTTAGGAATACTGAAGTGTTTAGATTCTTGGGTGTCTAATAACTTTTCCTCATAATGAATCCCTATGAGGATTCCCCCACCACATGAGTGGGGGGAGAAGTAAGCCAATATTATAGGCAGCTTTCTGACTAAGTTAGTCATGACTAAGTCCCCTTGAAATGAATTAACTTGTCTCTTGATCTCAGTGGTACTTAGTAATGACTGGCTAGCTGGAATGCTACACTATATTTTTTGTTGAAGATGCTTATAGTCTAGTGATTTACTGTGTGATGACAAAGGGCATGTGATCAGATACTTGATATTATCAGTAAGGACTGAAATCTTGTTTCAGTTGTATTATCAACTAGTTGTAGTATCTAGGGATGTGTGAATCAATTCGGTTACAAATTGATTTGTACCTGCATCTAGCTGATTCAGGTGATTTTGAGACAGAACAAATCACCCCTGTGGTCCACTGGCTAGATTCGGGTCCAAATCAAATCGCACCAGATTCGTTTTGAATCTATTTGAGATTCAGATTCCTCCTATTCATTCTCCCAGATTCATTATACACCTACATTTCTTCTGTTCTTTTGAACTATCATTGGACAGTGCTGTCAACTACCATGTGTCAACTACACACACACACCCAACACACACACACACACACACACACACACACACACACACACACACACGACGTTTATTTTTTAGGAATTTTTGAAGTGTTTAGATTATTTGGTGTCTTCATTACACGCCTTCATTTCTTCTGTTCATTTTGACCCCACTGCTTTGCAGGTGAGGGTGGGGAATTAGTGGCATCCCATCTTCCAACTACCCCTCAACCCACAAGCCTCTGGGTACTCAGTTTATATTTTAGGAATTTTTGAAGTGTTTAGACTCTTTGGTGTGTAATGAAACCCCATAGTGATTAATTATGAGGAAAAGTTATTAGACACTAAAGAGTCTAAACACTTGAAAAAAATTCCTAGAACATAAACTGAGTAGTACCCCACTGCCTTGGGGTAGGAGGGGGTGTAGTTGGCACATGGCAATTGACAGTTAGCACTTTAATTTTCAACCAATATATACATTCATATTTTTAAAACTCTACCTAAAGAATGTATTTTGCAATACTTCTGGAGCAGTTTACAATATAAAAACTGTGACAACTGGCAGCGGGGCAGTGTCAAAACTTCAAAGAAGATTTGGAAAATTCTGCATTGAAAAACTTCAGTAATCAGCTGCTTAGCTATACAAGAAGATTAGTATAAACCACAATATGCAACACATTATATGCAACACATTGGGCTCCTTGGAGGAAGAGTGGGATATACATGTAAAAAATTAACAACAACAACAACGCTGACAAATTTTATTTGCATTGGTGTAACAACAGTTAACAAGGTCTTGGTTTTTCTCCCACATATAAGTACAAAATCAATCTCTGATGTATATACACAGTCTTGTTCGGTCTGCTTTATATACTGAATCAACAACATTCACGCATACTACAAAAAGAGCCCTGGATGTTTACAAGGTCTGTGCAGTTCATTACTTTCCCAAGCCTTCTGAAAATGCATTCAGTTTCTTTCTTCTTCTTTTGTTAGTATTTTGAAGGCCTCAGAATTATCATCCAGTTCATACTGCTCTAGAAGTCCTATCCATTTTATTAATTGTTGTAATGTGGGGAAACATTTCAGAATAAACCTAAAAAAAACCAAAACTGATGGATGCTTATATACTGTCTGAATCAATCGACTAGCTGCAGCGAATCCAGCAGAGTTTGTGTGATGAGAACAGCAAGAGGCAAAAGGGAAATAGTTATCTGCAAGACTCATTGTTCTACACATCTCCAGTATGTCTTCTCTTATTAATATCCCTTCTCAAATTAAACAGCACAATGAAACAGTTCTACACCTCTGTTCTGAATATAGTGGATTGTTCCTTTCCTCTGGGGAAAGAATTCCTTTTGTTGGTTGAAAAAAACCTTTTGGTACAAACATATGGATACAATTCAGCAAAAGCCAATTGAAAAACTCCCACTAAAAAAATTTGATTTCATAGACAAAACTAAGTTACATTCAATTTTTTTTCATTGGGACCTAGAACTAGGGATGTGCAAGCAGGTTTGACATCGTATGTGCCTCCGCAATGGGCTTCATGCCAGGCCACTCAGAGGTCATGCCAGGACACTCAGAGGCCCATTACATAGGTGTGGCAGCCTCCAAAATGGTTGCCACGCTGAGGGGGGAAAAGGCCAAAGAGTGGCCAAACAGCCAATTTCTTAAGTAAGGGAGGCCAGTGGGGGGGTCTTCCGCAGACTGGGATCAAAGAGCGACCAAGGCCAATTTCTTAAATAAGGGAGTCTAGTGGTGGTGGGGGACCTCTGTAGACACACACACACCCCACAACCACCTCGGACAACTCCCCCAGAGGGGGTGAGTGTAAAAAAAAAAGGTAAATTTTAAAAAACCCACAAACCCCACCCAGACTGAACTGAACTGGGGGGGATTCGAGGGGGTGTCGGACCGAATTGGCCTGGTCCAGTTCGGACTCGAACCAGACCAGCCGGTTGCGTGCACACCCCTACCTAGAAATAGGGTAAATAAGCAGATCATATGCACTGTGCCACCTCGAGCTGCAGGTGGTATACTGCATTAATGCTCACCCTGTGTTAGTGTCTAGCCAAGTCTTCTCCTGACACAATATTACTCCTCCATCTACACTGATTTTTCAGGGAAGCATTCAAATATGAAACAGTAACCAAGGGGAGCATAAATCAAAGTATTCTCCGATGGGCCAGAACCAACCATGACTTGTTGTGTGATGGCCAAGGTCAATTTTCAGTACATTAGGGAGAAAGAGAGATGGGGGAACATCTGGTCTCAAGCAGCCAACTACATTAAGCCACTGCTGCTTCAGCAGGATAGGCCAAGAGCTCTTCATGGCTCCTGCTATTGCTGCAGGATAGTCCTACCTGTGGACCAGCAAGAAAGTCCCTGCGGGACAGCTCTGGGCTGTGGGCCTTATATTGTGCAAGCCTGCTCTAACCTGTATTTATTTATTTTGTCATATTTATTGATCACCTGATTTATGTATCTGTAAATGGAGTACACTGTTTAAAAATACAATAAACACAAAATAAACCATAATAACAGTATTAAACAATAAAAAACATTTAAAAATAGTTTTAAAAATGTTTTTAACTAAAAGTCGGAGAAAACAGGTGCAGCTTAAGGGCGGCAGCCAGAGCTGGAAAAGCTCTTATTTTGACAGGGAGCATGTTCCATCATTGGAGCAGCCACAAAATAGGCCCGGTCCCAGCTGGAAGTGATACAATCCAGAAACAGTTTTACCACGTGATTAGTCTGTATAGACTGGCACTTAAATCAGGGCTGGCCCATCCGCTAAATGGACTAGCCGGTTGCCCAGGATGACCTTCTTCCTTGCGGGTAGGTGCTGGCTCTCTCCGTCACTCACCAACCCCCTTCCCTCCACCTGCCGCTTTGGTGGCGAATTTTAATGACATTACTGTGTTATACTGTGGTGGGTGGTAGCGGCGAGGCAGGTGGGCGGTGGGAAATACCTGCTCTGTCTGCTTCCTCACCACTGCCTCCTTTGCCCCTTTTGTGGCAAGCTATTAATGATGTCATTATAGCTTACTGCCCCACAAAAGTGGTGAGTGGAGGCGGTGGTAGCAAGGAGGGTGAGAACACACTCCCCATCACCTGCCCACCCTCCCTTCTAGCTGCTGCTGTCTCCACCACTGCTTTTGCTGCAAGCTATAATGACATTGCCACATCACTAGCAACATCATTATAAAACATTGCAAAAGCAGTGGAGAAGGCGGTGGCCAGGAAGACGGGGAGCATGTGCTCACCTGCTCACTCACAAGACACACCTGCACACATACATCCACTAAAAGTGAGTGAGTGAGCAAGCAAGCAGGGGGTGAGGGGGCACCCTAACCACCTGGGGCACCCCTGAGCTTAAATTATGGCTAACTTTTGCTGGGTTATGCCCATTACATAGAAGGGAGTCCAGTTTATCTCTATGGAAGTTGTTTGTTTCAATTTCTATACCGCCCTTCCAAAAATGGCTCAGGGCGGTTTACACAGAGACATAATAAATAAATAAGATGGATCTCTGTCCCCAAAGGGCTCACAATCTAAAAAGCAACACAAGATAGACACAGCAACAGTCACTGGAGGTACTGTGCTGGGAATGGATAGGGCCACAACAATATGAATTTCCATCCAATCTACTATGTTTGGGTTCAGGGACAATTAGGATCCACCAGTTACACAGTATACTGGTTTCTATCTTCCTCTTACAGGATTCCATGCCACTCCAGTAATAGGCTTGTGAAGGCATAATGATCACAGACATATTGTTGTGAGTAACACAAATACAATCTGCATCACTATCAACAGCCCAGACTCAGTGGGGAGGGGCGCTGCTGTGGATAATACTGACACTGATCATGTAGCTCCACAGGTTCCATCCTTCAGAAATGAAAATAGAAACTAGGCTTTAGCATTACATGTCTTTTTGATGAAATCTCCACTAAACATTGTAATTATTATTATTATTATTTTCATTTAGAACAGGTTTTGAATGAACCCCTTTTTGCACAGGGAACCATTTTCTTTCATTGGCATGGTATATACATATTTTTAATAATTAGCTTTCTTCCATGTAATAAAACCACAGAAAAACTAAGAAGAGCAAAGGAAGGACATGACCAACAAGACTGCTTCCTAAAAAATCAGTTACCTCCTGGTTTACATTTATGCAGTGAATATATATTGTGGTTTTTCCAGGGCCTGAAAATGCATTAATAAGGGACAGAAGTGACTCATAAATGGTAACAGATAGGCAAGACAGAGGCAACAGACCAAAAGACAGATGCATAAAAAAACAAGAGAGACATAGTAAAAGGCAATGGTATCCTATTGTTCTTATAACTGCATTTCTTTCTTTCTTTTCCAGCTCAAAGCAACACTTGCTTGATTATTAAGGGTGTGCCATGTTGAACAGAAAGGATCATTTGCCAAAACATTTCTTTTTTTAATGCAGTTGGTTTCATCAAGTATTAAAAATAAATCTAATTCTGATTATGTTAAGTTGAATCAACAGAGCAGTTCAGAAAGGATCATTATCTAGATTTGGTGAGTAAAACCAAACCACATTTCTGAATTTTCCTTTGATTAAAATGCTATCTCATACTGTATAATGGAACTGAAGCAGCAAGGTAGATGACTGGAGTGCAAATGGAGGAGTACTCATCTTGAATTCAATAAGACACAGCATAGAGCCCATCTGAAGGCATATGCTGTGGCAATACATGCAGCAAGGAAGCAATTTTATTCTGCGCATATAGTGTCTGCAAATTCTTGTCCAGCAGAGCTGTTACAGATTGTTAGGGTTTTAACTCAAAACCCTTCTGTTTCAAATCTGTTTCCAGAAACAATGTCTCACTGTGACGCATTCAATGAGCTCTTTGCAGATAAAATCTCCCGCATTCAGGCTGATCAGGACTCCAGTATTTTTGCAGGGCTAATTAGGGAGGTGTCTGGCAATCCCTCTTGCAAGATTAGATTGGATCAGTTTCACCTTGGAGCAGTACGGCCTACCCACTGTTCTTTGGATCTTTGCCCAACATGGCTGACTTCATCTTTTGGCCTAGTTACCTCACTGAGGGAGGGCAGGATGGTGTTTGAAGGAGGCGTTGGTTATACCCCTTCTTAAGAAGCTCATTCTGGATCCTCTGGTGATGGATAATTATAGGCCAGTCTCCAACTTCCCATGATTGGGTAAGATGATTGAGGTGGTGGTGGCTAACCAGCTATAAGCAGTCTTGGAGGAAACTGGTTATCTAGACCAATTTCCAACTGGCTTTAGGGTGGCCTATGCGATTGAGATGGCCTTGGTCAGACTGATAGATGACCTTTGCCAGGGAATTGACAGAAGGAGTGTGACTCTGCTGGTTCTTTTGGATCTCTCAGTGGCTTTTGATACCATCAACCATGGTATCTTTCTGGATTGCCTGACAAATTTGGGGATAGGAGGCACTGTTTTACAGTGGTTCGACTCCTATATCTCAGGTAGATTTCAGATAGTAGCACTTAGTGACAGTTGCTCTTCAAAACAGGTGCTACTATATGGAATACCCCAGGGCTCCGTTCTGTCACCAATGTTTTTTAACATCTACATGAAACCGCTGGGTGAAGTCATCAGGGGATTTAGTGCTGAGTGTAATCAATATGCTGATGACACTCAAATCTATTTCTCCTTGTCATCAACAACAGGAAATGGTGTTAGCCTCTTAAATGCCTGCCTACGGGCAGTAATGGGATGGATCAGGGATAATAAACTGAAACTGAATCCAAGCAAGATGGAGGTTCTCATTCACAGGGGTTATAATCTGTAAGACGGGATAGAACTTCCTATTCTGGACAAGGTTACATTCTCCCAGAAAGAACAGGTGCATAGCTTGTGAGTGCTCTTGGACAACCTGGGTGCCCCAGGTTGAGGCTGTGGCCAGGAATGTTTTTTACTAGCTGCGACTGATTCAACAACTCCACCTGTTTCTTGAGGAGAATGACCTGAAAACAGTGGTACACCAGCTGGTAACCTCCAGGTTGGACTACTGCATTATGTATGGCTGACTTTGTACGTAGTTCGTAAACTTCAGTTAGTTCAAAATGCGGCAACAAGATTGGTCTCTGGGGTATCCTGGAGAGACCACATTCTTCCTGTTCTTAAACAGTTGCACTGACTCCCGATATGTTTCTGTGCAAAGTACAAAGTGCTGGTTATTACCTTTAAAGCCTTGAATGGCTTAGGTCCTGGTTACCTGAGAGAGCACTTTTCTCTACAAGATCACCACCGCGCTTTAAGATCATCAGGAGGCAACCATCTTCAGGTACCACTGGTTCATCTGGCAAGGGCCTGGGATAGGGCCTTCTCTGACAGAGCTGTAATAATGGGTGACTTAAATTACCCTCACACAGCCTAGTGAAGGTATTCTTTCTTTGATGCCTCTCTGATTTGCTTCTCCAACTCCAGGTCACTCTAAGCATTTTGATCAGGAGGGCGATAGCACATCCCTAGTTTACTGTCACCCCTAATGATTCTGAGGGGGACTCCAATCCTCCTAGGTTTTCTAGTTTGTTGGATTCTATCCCTTTTTAAATATATAGTGCTACTCCACGCCCAACCCACCCCTCCCTGTCCTTTCTATAGAGTTTGTATCCAGGAACAACAGTGTCCCACTGGTTCTCACCACTCCACCAGGTTTCCATTATGCCCACTGTATCTATGTTTTCATTAGCAACCAGCACTCCAGCTCACCCATCTTGACTGCTCCAGCTCACCCATCTTGACTCATCTTTTGGCATTGGTATATAAACACCTATACTTCGAGTCTCTTGCCTGGCATTGGCACGTGCTAACTCCCCTACTGTCATTTGACCTTTTTTACCAGCTGTCATGTGCCTCTGTCTGCTCTACTCCTGGTTCTACTCTGTCCCCTTCTAGTTTATCTGAAATGACTGCACCCTCACACCTTAGGGGATTTTGCTTGTCGAACCAGATACCACCCAGTTCCTGTCACCAATTGCCCAGGAGTCATTTAAAAAGCTGTTCTGCAACCTTTTTGATTTTAAATGCCAGCACTGTGTTTCCATCTTGGTTCAGTTAGAGCCCGTCCCTTTTGTACAGGCTTTGCTTGTCTCAAATTGTATCCCAGTGCCTTAAAAATCTAAATTATCCTCCCAGCACCACAATCTCATCACATATTGAGACCCCTCACCTCCACCTGTCTCTCTGGCCCTGCATTTGGAACAGGTAGAACTTTAGAGAACGCTACTGGCTGCCAATATGTTTCCAAGTGAAATACAAAGTGCTGGTTATTACCTATAAAGCCTTTAATGGTACTTAGTCTTACCTATAAAGCCTATAGTATTAGTATTACCTATAAAGCTTAGTATTAATTACCTTAGTATTACCTATAAAGCCTTTAATGGTCCAGGGTACTTAAGAGAGAGCACTTTCTTTGTTATGAACCCTGCTGCCTATTAAGATCATCCGGGGAGGTCCAGTTATGGTTGCAACCGGTTTGTTTGGGGGCAACTTGGGACCAGGCCTTCTCTGTGGCTGCCCTGGGGGTGTGCAATATGCTCCATGTCAAAATAAGAGCATCTCCACTTCTGATTGCTTTTTAAGAAGACCCTCAAGACACACCTGTTCTCTCAAGCTTTTACCTAAAATTAATTTTAAACTATTTGTTTTTATTTTGTGAAATTGTTTTAACTGTTTTTATTTCATTTGCTTTTTTTACTCTGTTTTATAATAGGGTTTTTAATTGTGTAAACTGCCTAGATATACGCATATCAGGCGGTATATAAATATGATAGATAAATGCATACATAAAAATAAACATAAGACAAGGACTCACCAAATCTAAGTGAGGAATGGGCTTGAGGAACAAGAAAAACCAAATGATTTGAAAATGACAATTTCCACATACAGAGACTGCCAAAGCCATTTTGGTGGTTAAGAAAGAAAATTCAAATAGCACTGCCATGGTGATTGGATCCAAATCTGCTCTTCTGCAAGTGGAAGCACTTCTGCTCATGCCAAGTAGCACCCCACACATACAACAGTCCCCATGCCATTCTGGATGGTCCCCCAGTTCCCAGTAGTAGCTTTTTAAAGGCAGGGGTTGTGAGAGGGAATAGGAAAGATCATTACACAAGGAGAGTTTCGCTCATGTGAATAAACAACAATTTACTGCCTTTTAATAGCAACTCAAACCCTGCTGCTTGATGAGGACCACCTCAGCTTGCCTAATTATTTATTTTAGATAATTTATATCTCATCTTTCCAGTAATAGAGAACTTGAGGAAGCTTACAAAACCACAATACAGTACATCAAAATTATTATAAAGCAAAGCAAAACAAAACAATAAAATCCAGAAGTAAGAAGAAAACCACAGAATGAGAACCAGCAAAAATATAAACACAACTAAAGGTCTATTGGAAAAGACATAATGAAAGTTCCGACAGAGGACATAAAAAGGGACTGTCTTGGAATGTTCAGCTCACAAATATTTTAAGAATTGTTCAATATGACTTGCTTACTTCCATTTGCAGATAAAAATTTCAGTCAATGAATATGAAGGATTCATCACACAGAGAGGAAAAAGGTTGCCAGCTATCGTTACTGTGGACAAGATCATGACCAAGCTGTCTCATTGATTCCAATGATGCTTAGCCATGGCTAGCTTGTCTGAATCTTGTCCTGTGTCTTTTGTGACGGAATGAACTATAAGGTGATGTCTTACATTTGTTTTAAAAGTTATTAGACATTTTTAAAACTTGAATTGCAGCAAGTCTGTTTGCCTCTGTGAATTTTATGCCTTTAAATTATTAACCATTTGCAATTTTGAATGAACAACATTTTCATGTGCAAAATCATTATAAGCTTATAGTGAAAAATTTAAAAAGATCATTGTTTCACAATCTAGGTTTAAAAGATTCCTGGTCAGAAAACATCACAGCAGAGCAATATGAACAACATCATTACTTATGTCAAACACTAAAACTGTCCTACATGTTAATTTTGTTCAAACTATTGCACCCACCACAAGTTCTATGTATTATAAAAAATTTCTGCATCATTCAGGAGCCAGATCAACTCATAAAAATCTGACTTCCTGCTGATTCACTCATCAGCCTGAGATGCACAAGCTCTAATGCTAGAATAATTAATAGTTATGATATTTCCTGAAGTATAAGAACTTAGTTTCATGAGCTCATAACTATTAGATTCAAGAAAAAATGTGTTTGGTATAATAGGTTTCCCTTTGCTACTGCATAATGACTGGCAAGTAATTTAAAATAGTAGCTGTCAAGCAGGCACCTTTTTAAACAGACTGGAATAAACCAATCTGGGATGGGTCACTCATTACTAAACCCACCTATTCAAAGCATTCCAAAGACAACCTAGAACTCAATAAATGTGTAAAAGGCTGGATATTATTATTTCTTGTTTACACAATCAGACAGGTATTATTGACTGGTTTGTTTTATCCAGGGTCCTTCCCAAGGACCTGGGATGGCTGAATTTTATTGTCAATGTTGTTGCTGTTGTTAGAATATAGGCTGTTGCGGAATATAGGCTGTTCCCTGTAAAGTTGCTTTTTGTAATTGGCTGATGGTGATTTCTGTGGCCCCGATGGTGTTGAGGTGCTCTTCAAGTTGTTTTGGAACTGCATCCAGGGCTCCAATTACCACTGGGATTATTCTGGTCTTTTTCTGCCACAGCCTTTCAATTACAATGTGTAGATCTTTGTATTTGGTGAATTTTTCTATTTCTTTTTCTTCTATTCTGCTATCCCCTGGTATTGCTATGTCGATTATTTTAACTTGTTTTTCTTTCTTCTCAACTACAGTTATATCTGGTGTATTGTGTGGCAGATGTTTGTAGTCGGAAGTCCCATAATATTTTTACATCTTCATATCTTCAACTTTTTCAGTTTTATGGTCCCACCAATTCTTGCCTACAGGTAGCTTGTATTTTTTGCAGATGTCCCAGTGTATCATCCCTGCTACCTTGTCATGCCTTTGTTTGTAGTCAGTCTGTGTGATCTTTTTACAACAGCTGATTAGGTGGTCCACTGTTTCATCTGCTTCTTTACAAAGGCGGCACTTGCTGTTTATTGTGGATTTTACGACTTTTGCTCTTATTGCATTTGTTCTTAGTGCCTGTTCTTGTGCAGCCAGTATTAAACCCTCTGTTTCTTTCTTCAAGCTGCCATTCTTAAGCCATTGCCAGGTCTTGGTGATGTCTGATTTTCCACTTATATTGTGCAAATATTGACCATGCAGGGACTTATTTTTCCATTTTTCTGCTCGGTTCTTGACTTGTTCTTTCTTGTAGGCCTGCTTTCTTTCATTGGTGTTGAATAGTTTTCGTGTTATTGACCATTTTAAGTGCATCTTCTTCACTGTCCCTTATATATTCTTCAAGGCCTCTTTTCTCCTCTTTTCTCCTCCTCTACTGTTTGATGGACTTGCAGCATTCCTCTTCCACCTGAGCTGCGAGGGAGGTATAGCCTATTGACATCACTGTGGGGGTGCAGAGCATGATTGATGGTCATGATTTTCCTGGTCTTACGATCTAGCATCTCTAGCTCTGCCTGGGCCCAGTCTATTATTCCTGTAGTGTATCTGATAACAGGTATAGCCCAGGTGTTTATGGCTTGTATGGTGTTCCCGCCATTGAGTTTGGACTTGAGGATTTTTCTAACTGTCCTGATGTATTCACTTCCAATTTTTCTTTTAACTTCAGTGTGTGCGATGTTATCAGCCTGGAGAATGCTCAAGTATTTGTAATGTTCTTTCTCTTCCAGGTTCTTGATGTTGCTTCCATTGGGTAGTTCTATTCCTTCTGTTTTAGTTATTTTTCCTCTTTTCATTATTAATGCAGCACACTTGTCTAGTCCAAACTCCATTGCTATATCGCTACTGAATATACGGACAGTATTTAGCAGTGATTCAATTTCTGATTGGGACTTTCCATACAACTTCAGATCGTCCATGTACAGCAGATGGTTGATTTTACTGATGTTTGGTATCCGAGGCCTGTTTTGTTTAGTATTTGTGAAAGTGGGGTCATGGCGATTACAAACAACAGAGGGGATAGTGAGTGAGTGATAGTGAGTCCCCTTGGAAAATGCCTCTTCTAATGCTAACCTGTCCAAGTGTCTCGCCATTGATTGTTAACTGTGTACTCCACATGCTCATTGCTTTTTTAAAATAAATATCTGAATGTTTTTGCTGACACCAGTTGTTTCTAAACATTTTAGTATCCATGTGTGAGGCAATGAATCGAAGGCTTTCTTGTAGTCAATCCATGCAACACTTAGATTTGTTTTTCTTCTTTTGCAATTTTCTAAAATCATTTTGTCAATCAGCAGATGGTCTTTTGTGCCTCTGGTGTTTGGCAATTTCCTTTCTGTTCAACTGGAAGCTGTTTGTTAGTTAATAAGTGTTGCATCACTTCATCTGCTATTATTCCAGTTAATAATTTGAACATGGTTGGCAGGCAGGTTATCGGTCTATAATTACTTGGAACTGCACCTTTTGCTGGGTCTTTCATTATGAGATGAGTTTTCCCAGTTGTTAGCCATTGTTCAATATCACCTCCATGTAAAATGTGATTGAACTGTTTTGATAGTTGTTTATGAAGGCTTGTTAGGTGTTTAAGCCAAAAGCCATGCAGTTCATCATCGCCTGGCGCAGTCCAATTTTTAATTTTCTTTGCTCTTTCACTTATTATTATTTCACTTATTCTGGTGTTATTATTAGATCTTGCATTTGTTGGTTACATTTTTTGACCTCTTTCATCCAGCCTGATTTTTTATTATAATCTATTGGATTGTCCCATAATTTTCCCCAGAATTGCACTGTTTCTTCTTTATTTGGTGTTTCTACGTTTCTTGCAGTTTCTCCTTCTATACTTTGGTAGAAACGTCTCTGATTCGACTGGAATTGGAGATTCTGCCTGTGTTGTGTGATTCTGGCTTCATTTCTGCTAATCTTCTTTGACACTGCTGTTATTTGCTGCTTTATTATTTCCAGGACTTCTCTAATTTTCCTGGAATCTAGGTGGTATTTTTGGATCAGATACTGTTTGGTGTTTTCATTCTTCAGCTTCTTGTCTTTCATATCTTTCAATTTACTAGCATCTGATCTGAGCCTGGAGATTTTATTTTCTAATCTAACCTTCCATTTAGGTGATGTACTACTTTCTTTTTTTTACAGGTCCATTGATCTTATATCCGAGCTCTTGTGTTGTTATTGTTGCTGCACTGTACATTAGTTGGTTTGTTTCTTGCAAATTATTGGTTGTTATTTCTGCAAGTGCAGCATTGACATCTTGAGTAAGTTGACAGCCTGAGTAAGTTGTTTTTTGGCAACTGTTTTTAGAGCTGGAAGTCGAACCCTGGTGGTTGTTTGATTCATGTGCTCAGTTATTTTTTTGCTTTAGTTCTTGTTGCTTTTCTGTTAAATGGCATTTGGGTTTTTGAGGTGAAGGCAAAGGGGAGGTTGCCTGGTTTTGATTTTGAAACAGTTCAGCAACAGTGGCATCCTCTATTTCCAGCACCTCCTCCTCCTGTGCCTGAGCAACTTCTTCAGTTGGTGGTAATTCTTCTTCCATATCTTGATCCTGTGTTGCTCTTTGCAGTTCTTCCAGCTCAACTCCTGTGAATATATTTTTTTAAAATTATGAATCTTCTCTGGTCTGCTAGCCTTTGTTCTGTTATTTCTGTATCTGGATGCTTCTCTTTCCAAATTTGGTACATTCTTTTTAAATAACCTCTTCTAGTTGGACTAGACTTGTAATAGCAGATCATTATTTCCTTGTTGGCATTTTTCGTATATTTTTTTCGGTTAAGCGACGTTTCTTCCAGTAACCTTGCAGTCTCCAGCCCTGGTTGCTCAACTGAAGATCCTGAGTCCTGTTGCACACTTGCCACCAGATGTCCAGGGACTCCAGCACCTGGTGAGGTCCGTGTTGACCCAGGCGACAACCAATCCGGTATAGATTTATTAAAGTTACGTCTCACCATATTGTTGATGGGAGAGGCACTCTTTGTCTGGCTCCTCTGGTGAGACCTGTCCAGTATGGTTGGACCTCAGGCATAGCTCTCACCTTCCTCAGAGCACGCAAGCCCCACAACCACGCCAAGGTAGTGCCTCACTGGGGGGATATTAATATTAATAATAATAATAATAATAATTTCATTTCTATACCGCCCTTCCAAAAATGGCTCAGGGTGGTTTACACAGAGAAATAATAAATAAATAAGATGGCTCCCTGTCCCCAAAGGGCTCACATTTTATTATTATTTTTTATTATTATTATTTTTACATTTATATCCCGCTCTTCCTCCAAGGAGCCCAGAGCAGTGTACTACATACTTGAGTTTCTCTTTCACAACAACCCTGTGAAGTAAGTTAGGCTGAGAGAGAAGTGAAAGGCCCATAGTCACCCAGCTAGTTTTATGACTGAATGGGGATTTGAACTCGGGTCTTCCCGGTCCTAGTCCAGCACTCTAACCACTACACCACGCTGGCTCTCTTATTTTAAAAAGAAAATTTAAAAAACATTTAACATTTAACATTTTAAAAAGAAACACAAGATAGACACCAGCAACAGTCACTGGAGGTACTGTACTGGGGGTGGATAGGGCCAGTTACTCTCCCCCTGCTAAATAAAGAGAATCACCATGGAAAAAGGTGCATCTTTGCCCAGTTAGCAGGGCATTTTACTTATTGTGTATCGGACTGCTAATCTCAACTGTGATGTACATCTTAAGAATGAGGTTTATTCCTATACTTTCTTTTCACTTTTGTAATACTGTATTAATAATAAAATAGGAAATATTTTTGGAAAATAGTAGATGTTGAGCCTGGCTATGTAAACTACAGACCAAGCAGTAACCATTAGAGATTTCTTTAACCAATGGGAAACAGCTATAAAGGAGGAATCACTCTGTGTCTATGTGCTAGCAAGTGTTGCAAAAACCAACCTTTTAAAATTGTTCTCCATCTCCAAAACAGTCACTCTCTCACACACTTTTCCACTCTTTCATGCACTTTTCTCATTCTGGAACTGATTAATTAAGTAATCCAAAAGCCTTCAGTTTAAGATGAGAATTAAGATGCTTTGCATTTTCACTTGTGCTCTGAAAGGTGTAGAAAATGCCCATTTAAATTCTGCACCCTATAAGCTATAGTCTTTGTACAGTCTCCTATATTAAGCTCACTTTAGAAAAGATGTTCCATGTAACCCATAGCACCTTGGTATTTCAGATTGACATTGGGTTGGGGAGGGATGCATCCAGGCAGAAACCTAACAGGTGCTGGTTGCTAATGATACCTCTGATGAATTTCTATCTGTTACATATCCACAAGGCACTGTACAAAGTCTTTGCAGTTTATAGAGTTAGAAATTAAAATGGGCACACTAACATAATTCCCACACTGTTTAGAAGACAAGTGAAAATGTAAAACATCTGAACTCTCATCTTAAACTGAAGGTTTTTGTATTACTGAATTTCCAGACTTTTAAAAAGGGAACTCTGGGTACTGTGGGAAAGAGAATGCTAAGAGTGGCTCTTACCCTTTCTGGGTAAGTGAGGCCACCATATTCATAGGCAGTACATCTTTGATGTAGAACCTCCATGTTCAAAGGCAGTTATCCACCACCACTTTGTGTGCCCTCAAAAGGCCCTGCCACTTTGTTTTCACTTTTAAGTCCATTTGTCAACTCATTGCTGCTTTGCATACCCTCACCTGCATTCACCACCTCACTGCAGCCCTGCATGTCCTCACAAGGCCAATGCCACCACCATATGTTCCCTCATTAGTTCATTTGCCACCTTGCTGCCATCTTGTGTTTCCTCACAAGACATCTTAACACCCATAAACATAACCCAAAAAAGGAACAGGAAAGAGAAGGGAACGTTTGTTTAACAACAGAAGTACCAGAGTGCTCCTTATCAAGCTGTGACTTTCAGAACCAGTCAGTCACTCTCCGGATCATGCCAGGACTTGTCCCTCCCAACTCTGGCTTCAAAACCCTCAGTGAGAAAATGATCTGCATTGATCCATGCTTTTAGATTATTTTACCCTGTTATTATGTGGACTTCAGGGGCTAATAACTCCAACCGTATGGATTTTTGCTTTTTTAAAACACAGGATTTTGCTTCAGCATATACCTGAATTTTTAAAAACAAAACAAAACTGTTAAAGGGACTATTAAGTAGGGTTGTGCATTTTGTATTTTTTCTGTTTCGATTTGTACCAAATCCGAATCAACCCCATTTTGTATTTTGTCTGAAATTAAGCCTTCCGAATCACCCCAGTTTTGTTTTGTATGCGAATTAATCTGAATCTGAATCCAAATTAATTCAGATTAAAAATGGGTCGTGTGGTCAAAAGAGTGGGTGGGGGTTATAGTGCCCAATGAGTGGAAGCCACCACAAAAATTTCAAAGGAATTGGGCAAACTGCTGGTTTTTGGTTAATTTTTGAAGTTGGCGCGTCTTTCAGATTTTCCCCATAGGGTATGATGGATGTTTCAGGAAACGTATAGCTTCATGCGGGGGGGGGGGGGAGGGGTGGCCCAGAGTGGAGTGTGGTTGGTGGTAGTGCCCAGTTGGTACAAGGAAGCTACCACAATTTTTTCAGAGGAATTTGGCAAAGGACTGATTTTTAAAGAATTAATGAAGTTACGTGTCTTTCAGATTTTCCTTGTAGGTATAATAGAGGTTTCTGCAGTCCCATAACTCCACTTGAGGGGCACTGGGGTGGCCCAGAGCAAGTGGCGGTGTAGTGCACATAGGGTGCCAACCACCCACATGGGTTGCCTACCCATGAAGTACAGGGTTTTGTTGTTCTAGAGTGAAGAGAATGCTGAACAATGACGCTTAATTTTTTGGCACAGTTATTTGAGCATTTTGCAGTGGGTGTGAGAAAATGAGTGTTAGAGGTTGTTGGTTTTTACCCACAATAGGTAAAACAGCAGAGCACCAAGGAATGAGCACACACTCCAGTTACAAAGTAGGTAGCAGAGGATGGTTTGGATATTGCAGCTATTTAGAGAAAACACATGGAGATCATTGTATGACTAAACACTAAATATTTATTGGTTAAATACACTTAGATAGGAAAGACCTATATCTAATCTAAAGGACTACATAATGGATAGGTAAGGAGAGAGCGAGAGATGTTTCCATCTGCTCTCTAGGAAGAAAAGAAGGCTTGTGACTCAGCACAGGAAGTGCTGCAGAGTCAGTTCAGGGGTCATAGAGTAGGGACAGATAGGGAGACCCTGACTCACTGTCTCTACTCCCAATGCTCCTAGTGGTCATTAGGATAGTTGGTGCAAAAGGTCGATGCACTGGAAGTTCATCTCCTACAGTGAGCCTGTCTCTGAGGCACTAGCACAGCAGCACAACCCATTTGTGGATTCAAGCAATCTTTCAATAAAAACACTCCCTCCCCATGGAACAGTGACCACAGGTCATTTGCGATAGCAAGATAGACCAATGTGCCAGCGTGGTGTAGTGGTTAGAGTGCTGGACTAGGACCGGGGAGACCCGAGTTCCAATCCACATTCAGCCATGATACTAGCTGGGTGACTCTGGGCCAGTAACTTCTCTCAGCCTAACCTACTTCACAGGGTTGTTGTGAGGAGAAACCTAAGTATGTAGTACACCGCTCTGGGCTCCTTGGAGGAAGAGCGGGATATAAAATGTAAAAAAATAAAATAAAACTGCCTTGGTACTATGGAACAGCTTCAAATGTTCATTTAATTGAACTGGAGTGAGCCGTAGTCCAAACAAATCAGCCTACTGTTGAGAATTGTTGAGATTTATCATCACTGCATTTAAGAAAGTGCAAAACCATGGATCAGGGTTACAAGAAAGAGAGAAGCAACTAAGATTCCTGGGGATGTCAACAGATTGACATCTGTTGCCCACCCCCCTCCTTTTGTCTCCTGTAGTCCCATGTGGATGACCTGTCCCTGCAATGGCAAAAGTTGTGAACCCCTGGCTTAGACATCATGTCCCACCAAATTACATTGTGGCCTAAATTACATTAGACTGCTCAACTTGGGCATCAAAACTTAGACACCACTATAACTCATAAAAATCAGAAGAAAAACAAAATAGCTGTTCAAAAGAGCCCTGAACAAGTCAAGAGATTCTTTCTAAACCTTTGGAAAGAAACACCTGTGTAATTTCTGAACTTTCCTAACCAGCTTCTTGAAAAGCTTCTCCACACAATTTATACCATGGCTTTTAGCAAGAGCTTTGGAATTGCATTGAGCTCCCAAAGATATTTGGGTATTTCTGTCTCAAAATGCTGTCTTCCAAATCCCTTTGCAAGGTCAGTTTGCATTTCAATCACACTGAATACAACACTTAACTAAACTATTCATGCTCAACAGTTTTTGCATATCTTATCTTCTGCTAATCACTCAGTGCCTCAGCTGGAGTGGAGAGAGTCAGAGAAGTCAATTTGAATTGCAATGCTTTTCCAAAGAACAAAGCATTCTGTCCGAAACACAGTCATTTCGATGTGGAAACAAAAATCTCTATTTTTTAATTCTTGATTTTATTTTGGTTACAAAACCTCTGAAATTGCCATTTTCGGGCACAAAATGTTTTGTACCCGAATCGAAATGCACAAGCCTACTATTGAGATGTGTTATCTGATGACAAAGAGAAATAAGCAACAGTAGTTTCCTAGAGTTTAAACTGCTGCATCTCAGTCATTCTACATCAGGTCTGTACAAGATTTAGAGGGGTGCTGTCTCTTAGTTGATATCTGCAAATATTCAGACAGACTGGAGAGACAGTTTTGATTTCATGACCAACAGAATGTTCAGAACTTACTGTATAATGACAGAATGTTGAAACAACTCCTCATCTTGACTATACTGGCACTACTGTGGCAGTATAATAGTATGCCATATATGAGCATGCAAACATTATGGAATAGAGCATGAATGCATAGACTTTAATAAGCACATTCTGGCAATCAATATGTAAATTCTGGAAATGAGTCCCACTGCAAAAAAAATGTCCAGAGTTTCAAGAAGAAAAAAAGACTCTCCATGAGGTTTCATGGCCATCTTGCTTCACACTTCCTATGCTGCAATACTTGGTACTAAATTATTTCCATAATGTTAATTGGGTATTTGGGTTCCCTCAGAGTTAATAATATAAGAACAGCCCTGCTGTATCAGACCATAGGTCCATTGAGTCCAGCATTCCATTTTCCACAAGGGCCAATCAGATACCTCCGGAAAGTCCACAAGCAGAGCATGAAGGCTGAAGTTATGCCCTAGCATACTGCCACTAGACATGGCTTCATTTAGCCATCATGACTAACAGCCATTGACAGTGATCCTTCGTTAATTGGTCTCACTGGATTAATTGGTCTCACTAAAATGATCTCAACCAGCGATCTCAACCAAATCTTATGGCTATGAATTAATTATGCATTGTGTAAAACAATATTTTATTTGGTCTTTTATCTACTGCCAATCAACGTAGTTGTGTTGCCACAAGATCTAGTGTCAAGGAACAGAAAGAAAATTTCATCTGTGTACATTCTCTCTATAGCATGCATCCTTCTATAAGCTTGCACCATATCCCGCATAGGAAAATGATAAGATAAGACTTCAGGTGATAATGTTTAGCATTTAATCTGTAACTTTTGTTGCTCTTTTATCTATTAATACTTATAAAAGAAGCAATATAAGATTCTAGTGCCCACAACTATGAGCTTATCCCAAGTGGTCTCGGGACGTACACACACTGCTGGTCACACAGAGCTGGTCTTTTGCTCTTGACAGGGTTGTGTTTCATGGGTGGAGACACCTGTCATCTCCCCATTGTCAAGGATGGATCACCACCTGCTTAATGTCCAGTTTGCCACCACAATCCACTTCTGAAGGACCTATTAAGATTGTCCGCCCGAAGAGGTGCTCTTACCCCTGGACTTTGGGGGCAAAGTCCAGGGCCTCAACACCCCCTGGGGGCCCCCAAATTATCTTTAGTCTGCCCTAGGTAGTGTGGTTTGTGCCCTCAAGAACCTACAGTACATGTTAAAAAATGATGCTTAACTTGCAATAAAGAGGGGGGCCTCCAAAGGTCTTTAGGTCCAGGCTCCAAAATTATCTAGGTGAATCTCTATCCGCCTGAGAAAGTTATGAGATACAATAGGATTCCAATAAGCCTTGGAAGGGTTTATAGTTGGTTCAGCCAGCAATTCTGTTGATGCCCTGGTTGAGACCTGAAATAGGAAACTAACCAGGGCACAATCGCACCTAAGCTTCCTCTCCAGCCTATTCAAAATCAGCTCCATGGTATATGGAAGAACTGCAGGAGCTAAAGTGCCAAGGTAGAAGACTAGAGCGCAAGTGGGAAAAGACTAGACTTGAATGTGATAGGTTACAACATAGAGCACATTAAAAAATCTATGCTCTGGTAATATGAATAGCAAAGAAGCACTTTGTTGTTGATCATGTTGCATCTGCAAGTTCGCATCTAGCAGAGTTCGCATCTTAGGTTGTGAAGGAACTAATTCAGGTGCCTTCTTCCATGAATTCCAACTTTGATCCATCAGTGACCGGCTGTGATGCATTTAAATGAGTTTTTCTCAGATAAAATCCAGGTCAGCCTGGAGACCTGTATGATGGCAGTGTCTGGTGAGGAGGTGTCCAAAAACTCATCTTGCATAGTTAGATTGGATCAGTTCCAGTTTGTGACACCTGAGGATGTGGACAAGTTGCTTGAAGTGGTGAGGCCTACTACCTGTTCTCTTGACCCTTGCCCAACTTGACCCTTGCCCAATTTGACATCTGGTGGGGAGGCTATTAGAGATGGCCCTGTAAACATCATACATACATCTCTGAGGGAGGTCAGGATTAGGGATGTGCAAATCGATTCGGGTAAAAATGGATTTGTACCCAAATCTAGCTGATTTGAGCCATTCGGAGACAGAACAAATCACCACTGTGGTCCATTGGCTAGATTCAGGTACAAATCTAATCATGCCAGATTCAATTTGAATCAATTCAAGATTTGTATTTCTCGTATTAATTCCCCCAGATTCCCAGCATTCTTTTTAATTTCAAAAAAAAAAAAAAGCTAAGCTCTAGCCCTTGTAGAAGTGGAGTTAAGGAGCAAAATGTGTAGTCTCTTTTCCCCAAGCATTTTGATTCTTTGGTGTATAATAACTTTCCCTCAATAAATCCCTGTGAGGATTAATTACACACCTTCATTTTTTTATATTCACTTTGACTGTCCAACTGTCAACTGTCAACTGCCATGTGCCAACTACACTCCCCTACCAACTGCAAGGCAGTGGGGTACTACTCAGTTTATGTACTAGGAATTTTTAAAGTGTTTAGACTCTTTGGTGTCTACTAAACGTTCCTCATAATTAATCCCTATGAGGATGCATCACACACCAAAGAGTCTAGACACCTCAAAAATTCCCAAACTACTGTATATACTGAGTACCCAGTGGCTTGCAGGTTGGAAGGTAGTTGGCACATGGAATGCCACTAATTCCCCACCCCCACCCACAAAGCAGTAGGGTCAAAATGAACAGAAATTTGTGTTGTGAAAATTGAATTAAAAATATAAGGGGGAAAATGAACAGAATAAATGAAGGAGTATAATGAAGACACGAAATAATCTAAACACTTCAAAAAATCCTATGAAATAAACTGAGTACGTGTGTGTGTGTGTGTGTGTGTGTGTGTGTGTGTGTGTGTGTAGTTGACACATGGTAGTTGATAGTTGGCACTGTCCAATGACAGTCAAAATGAACAGAAGAAATGAAGGCGTATAATGAATCCTCATAGGGATTCATTATGACGAAAAGTTATTAGACATCAAAGAATCTAAACATTTCAATATATAAAAAATAAACTGGGTTGTTTGCATGTTACAAAATAAGTTTCTGCATGTTACAAAACAGTTTCTTACGAGGGGTTGTTTGCAAGTTACAAAATAAGTTTCTGCATGTTGTAAAATAAGTTCCTAAGAGGGGTTAAAAATAAATTAATTTTTAATCAACAACCTCTTTTTTAGTTAATAACAATTGGGTTAGGGACGCAATTGTCTGGGATGCAAAAAAAAAAAAAGGATGCAAATGCCCTAGTACTGGGTGGTAGGTGGCACCCATGAGAACCTACCCATCATCCAAATTTGGTGCCCCTAGAACCTTTATAAGTGGCCCAAATAGAACCAAATCCGAATCGAATCAAATCAAAATCAAATCGGGTGATTCGGAGGGGGGACAGATTTGGACACAAAATAAATCAGGAGTGATTTGATTCAGGATCGAAAAAATCACTAATTCACTAATTGGATCGAAAAAATCAATTCATGCACATCCCTAGTTAGGATACCTCCTTATCTTAAGGAGGAAATTATAATACCATTTTTTAAGAAGCCTAGTTAGATGCCTCATACCTCTAATCTTCAATGTTTGGGCAAGGTGATTGAGAGAGTAGTGGCCTCCCAGCTCCAGACAATCTTGGATGAAACAGATTATCTTGACCCATTTCAAACCAGCTTTCGGGCAAGCTATGGGATTACTGCCTTGGCCGGCTTGATGGATGATCTCCAATTGGGAATTGACAGAGGAAGTGTGACTCTGCTGGTCCTCTTGGATCTCTCGGTGGCTTTTGATACCATCAAGCCATGGTGTCCTTCTGGATCATCTGCGGGGTTTGGGAATGGGAGGCACTGTTTTACAGTGGTTCCATTCCTATCTCTCAGGGAGATTCCAGATGGTGTCACTTGGAGACTATGCCTCCTCTAAACAGGAGGTTTTGTATAATGTCCCCCAGGGCTCTATACTTTTTATATATGCTTTTTAACATCTACATGAAACCACTGGGAGAGATCATCAGGAGATTTGGTGCTGGATGTTACCAGTATGCTGATGACACCCAAATCTATTTCTCCATGTCATTATCATCAGGAAATGGCATAACTTCCCTAAATGCCTGCCTGCCTGCAGTAATGGCTGGATGAAAAAGAACACATTGAAGCTGAATCCAAGCAAGATGGAGGTGCTTATTGTGGGGGGACCATAATTCAGGAGATGGGTTAGATCTGCTTGCTGTACCTGTTCCTTCATTCTCTCAGAAGGAACAGGTATATAGTCTGGGAGTACTTCTTGACCCAGGCCTCTCTCGGGTTTCTCAGACTGCGGCAGTGGCCAGGGGTGCTTTTTATAGCTTAGGCTGGCATGCCAGCAACAGCCATTTTTAAAGGAGAATGGCCTGAAAACATGATTACATTTGGTAACCTCCAGACTTTACAACTGCAATGTTCTCTACATAGGGCTGCCTTTTTTGGTAGTCCAAAAACTGCAGTTGGTACCAGGTTGGTCTCCGGGGCAACCCGAATAGTCCACGTTATTCTTATCTTAAAAGTATTACACTGGCAGCCCATATGTTTCCATACAAAATATAAAATGCTGGTGATTACCTATAAAGCCCTAAATGGCTTGGGTCCAGGGTATTTAAGAGAGCACCTCCTCCCACACCGCTTATTAAGATCTTTGGGAGAGGTCCGCCTGTGTTTGCCCCCAGCTCATCTGTGGCGACTCAAGTTTGGGCCTTTTCTAAAGCTGCTCCAAGACTCTGGAATGAATTCCCAGTTGTTGTAAGAGCTTTCCCATCTCTAGCAGATTTTAAAAGAACCGCTCAAGATGCATTTATTTCATCAAGCTTTGATCAGCTGTAAAAAAAAATGATTTTGTTACGGCTGTTTAATTGTCTGTTTTTAACTGTTTTGATGTTTTTAAGTTTTAACTGTTTTAATGTTGTTTTTAATTCTAGTTTTATTGTTTATTGTTTATTTGTAAACCACCATGAGACATTTGTATGAGGTGGTATATACATGTAATAAATAAATAAATCAATAAAATTTAAAAAGCCATAAGTGCACAAGTGGCCTCAAAACTGCATTAGTAGATCTTTTTCAGTCAATGCTCCTGGCTCTTTGCATAAAGATCTGGAAGAGCAATTATCATAGCAGCAATGCTGAAATGGAAAGCCTCTTATCAACTTTCCAAAGAGTAGTAGTCTGTAAAAGGCATGGAAATTATGACCATGTGCAGACTTACTCAATGGGTTAAAAATCCCAGTTTTAAAATGGTTTTAAAATGTATATACAAAGCCACACACTGCATGGTTCAGGCAAGGAAGTTGCATCAGATGGTGGATTGGAAGCAGTGGCACTCCTTGGACACCCACTATGCTGCCTTCATCTCAACCAGTGCCTCACTGAATTGCCACTTTCAGTTCTCCAGCTCATCTTCTCATTTTGTGCAGGAGACAAGAAATGGAACAACAGGAAATTTGGGCTCACACTTACAATTCTCCATTCTCCACCCTCTATGTTGGGGAATTCCCATTGTCCCCCATGGGTAGCTCCTAGGGATACCAAAGTGGGTTGTGTGGTAGGGCATGATGAGTTCTACCTACCACCCAACCCACAAAAGAAATGGGCAAGCGGGTGATTTTAAACAAACGTTTAACCTTTCCCAAAAAATTCCATAGTATCCTATGGGATCCTATAGTATCCTATATTATAATTGTATTGTATCCTATATGGTATCCTATAGTATTGTGTTTCGCATTTCAATTTGCAATGCATTTTGCAACCCTGCCTTGAAAAACACTGCAGAAGCACACAGTAAAAGGGAATCTGACCCTCCCAACACAGAACACACATTTCACACAGTCCAAAAATTGCCAAAACAGAATCACTCACCCAGAATCCACTGCCAGCCACAGTGCCCATGCTGCAATAACATCACTGGCACAAGTTGCTCTCTCATACACAAATTTGACTCCTTACTTCCTAGCATTGCAACAGCTGCCACAGCAGCACCCTTAGCAGCAAGCATAGACATAAGCTTAACTAGAGCAATTTCAGCCGCTTTTTGACTGAGTACACCTTGCAATACAGATCGCAGAGCAGACCAGAGCAGTGAGTGAAGCACAAGCGAGTCTCAAGGCCAGACATGGAGCTCATCACAGCAATCACCCAGAAATATGAGAGAGAGAGAGCGCGCTCTGCCACTGTCCATTTCTCACCACAACACTATCTCACACACAAAACAAAACAAACCACAACACAAGGAAAGCAGGCACCCAAGTTCTGCCTTTGGCAGTCTGAGACCTAGCAAAACCAGCTAGTTATAGCAGCAATTGCACAGCATATTATACTCAGTGCTGAGAAAAGAAAACCACAAAATCAAACATTCCTTTATTCTTTCCTCCTCTCCTGATATATCCTCTTCAACAGAGGCACACTATAAGGGCACTCTCTGCCTCTCTATCCTTTGAATAGATTTTGAATCTTCCTCCAAAAGTGTCCCCATGCATTCCTCCCCCAGCCAATGGAGGCACAGTTGCCTATGACAACACTTGATTTATATGCTAACAAGCCAACCAAGAAGCAAGGGGATTACAAGCAAATCAGAAGCCAGCAGTGTGCCCTCCAATTTCCACTATCGCCAGGGGGAATTCCTCCTCCTGCTATAGCTTTCATTTTCAAGTCAGGATTTTTGTTTGGCACTGGTCAGAATACAGTGCAGGAGAACCTCGTTACTCATGAGGGTTCATTTCCTTGCCTACTACCAAGAGTAATGGAACCACAACGAGTAATGGAATGAGTCATTAGGTCTATGAAGAAAGGGGGAATAGGTTCCAGGGAGAATTTAAAAGCTCCCAAACATCCCCCATATGGGCCAGAATGTAGGCACTGTGCAAGCATTTTTTTAATGTTATGGCTTTCCTCCATATCACAAGGCAGCTCATGACATCTCAACGAGCAAAAAAAAAAAAAAAAAAAAAAAAAAAAGGAAAAGGAAAAAAAGGAAAAGCCAATGTGGTATAATGAATACTTGGCCGATGAACTCTAGAGCTCACTTGCACAGTCTCTTGTTTAATCTACTTCACAAGGTTGTTATTTATTTAAGTTTCCATTCCATGCTGGAACTCTAAGAAGTGCACATGGGGTCCCCAGGAGGTCCCAGCCAGTGACCAGACTCAGACCTCTTTCCTTCAGCAATGTCACTGTCAAACATGCCTTCAGAACAGACTGCAGACCACCATGTACACTACTTTTAAGAAAAAGGACAGAATACATATTGAAGACATAAAAGTAATTTAATAAAATAACATTTTTGAAAAATACCACTAATTCTACCTGGAAAAGAGCTAGAAACAACAATGGAGGGCGTGGGGAGGGTGGATTATCAAATTTAGCTGGTAGAAACAGAGTCTAAATGTAAAGAGTAACAACTCAGGCTTCTGTATGCCGGAATCTAACAAGAACTATGCAAACATAGCATTTAACTATAATCAGAATAGCAAATGACTGTTTACTGCAGTAAAAACAAAAAGCAATTGTTATTAGGCCATCACTCTCCCATCTCTTAAATTACAGTGAGAGAAGAATCTCAGATTCCAAAGCTAATGACAAATCAAAATTGTATTATGTTATCTGCTGCGATGTAAATGGAAAATAAATACTGTTAACTGTCACTTTCCATTAGGTAACAGAAATTCAATTACATTCCAAACAAGCCTCCATGTCAACAGACTAAAAATCTGTTTCACAAATGAGCAGGTAACCATTTGCATTTCTATCTTCCCAATAAGAAAAAAAAATCACAATTCTTCTTTTAAAAAAACAACACATACAAACCCATATATTTTCAGATATATCCACACAACTTAATATATAGTCCAGGATTGTGCAACTGATGACCTTGCAAGGCAGAACACAGCTCACCAGCTACATATTGTGGTTGCCAGATGATTGACAAGACCAGTCATGTTCCTACTAGGGATATGCCAAAATGCGATTCAGCTCTCCGAATTGTGGGCACCTCCCTTTAAATTCAAAGGCTTTTCCATGCCCTTTAAAGCAGAAGAGAGCAAGTCCATACTTGCTCCTCCTCTGCTCACCACCATTGCCGCCATCCCAGCACTCCCGCCAGCTATGCCCGCATGCCGGTGTGGCATTTCCCAGCCGCCCCTGTGTGGTGCCAGCATGCACATAGCCTCAGTGCAAATTTCTGAATTTCCCATCAATTGATAATTTAGCAAAATACGTTAGAAAGCAATGGAAAAATAGGGCAAGTGCAACAACTGCGAATAATCAGATTTTAAGAGACTAACAGCCAATGTAAAACAAGTAATGTGATTTAACTTGGAGAAATAAAGCTATTTAACAAAACAGTACAAGTTGCAAAAACATTGCTCCCAAACAATAAAACCTGTTGTTGAAAGCATGCACATATAGAAAGAGGCTCAACAGAAATGGAGCATAATGAGTCATATTCAAAATCTCAAAGTTGGCAAAATTTTAATGGAGGAGGAACGGAGTAAAAACGTAGTTATGAAAACACTCTATAAATTAGATAAACACACAAACTTTGCCTTGTAGGGATGGCACTAAGGTTCCTGCTAGTCCAACAGTCTGTCCAGCTCTCACAGGAAAGGTCTGATCCAAGAGATATTGTCTTCAGTGTACAGCAGTTACAGCTACATTACCCCAAATCAAGGGAGCTCCATTTGGCTTATCATGGCTAATGTCCATTGATAGAGTAATGTTGCATTAATCTATCTAATCCTTTTTAAAGAACTGTCTAAGCTGGTGGCTATCAGCTCTGGGAAGACGTACAGCCAGGAGAATATTCAGAATAAATTAGGGATGTGCATGAATCGAGATGTCACAACGGGAAGCTACACAGAGTGGTGGAGAAGCAGGTAAGGACTTCACTTTTAAACTCGCCCCCACCCCCACTGCCACTCTCCACCAGTCAATTCAGTTTGGTGGCCCCACAAACCAGTTCGGCTTCCAATATGCGCACAAATCAAACAAACAAATCCTTACCTGCTCTTCTGCCACTCCATGTAGCTTCCTGCTGCATCAGCGCCTCCCCAACAGCCCGTGTGCACCACCGCCAGCACTCCCCTAGGAGCCCCAGCACAGCGGCACGCATATGGCCTCCGCACATGTGGAATGGCCATTTGCTTGGTTAGCATGGTTGCTGACCACGCAAATGGCCGTCACAGATGTGCAGAGGCCATGTGCAGAGATGCAAGTTTTGGGTGGTATAGAAATATATTAAATAAATAAATGTGCATGCCACTGCTGGGCTGCTGCCATGCAAGGGCTGCTGAGGGGAACACTGCCAGCGTGCGCGAGCTGTGTGGAGAGCACTGGCAGTGGTGCACGCAGGCTGCTGGGGAGGTGCTGCCACAGCAGGAAGCTAGATTGAGTGACAGAGAAATAGATAAGGACCTGCTGTCCTCACTTTTAAAGGTGCCCCTTGCCACCCTCCACCAGTTGAATCAGTTCAGTGGTTTGGCTTCATATCTGTGCTCAACTCTCAATTCATGCACATCCCAAGAATAAATTTTCAATCAATATACAACACACACACATATTTACAATTTAGATTGCAAACTTCTTGGCATAGAAATCTGTCCTGTTTATGATATTACTCTGAAAAACACCATGTATACTTATGGCACTGTATAAATAAATAATAACAAAGAGACATTATGGGGAAAAACTGCTGGGTAGGAAGTACAAAACTATGTCCTTTCTAGAGAACTTCTGGATAATATTTTCCAAAGACAATAAATTACACACATGGACAATTGTGTTGGTACCCCTCCATGAAGAAAGAAGAACCCACAATTGTCTCCGAAATAACTTGAAACTGACAAACGTAATTGGCACCCATCATTGCACCTTCAGACTTCTGGAAAGCTCCAGTTTTGTCATTAAAAAGTCAGACTGGAATTTGCTAAAATGCATATTGACAAGCCACAATGCTTCTGGAAGAATGTCCTTTGGACAGATGAGACAAAACTGGAACTTTTGGGCAAGTCACATCAGCTCTATGTGGAACACTGGGCTATTCTGAAGTGGCCTTGTATGAGCCCTTATTTGAATCCTATTGAACATCTATGGAAAGAACTGAAACGTGCAGTCTGGAGAAGGCACCCTTCAAACCTGACACAGCTGGAGCAGTTTGCTCAGGAAGAGTGGGCCAAACTACCTGTTGACAGGTGCAGAAGTCTCCTTGAGAGCTACAGGAATCGCTTGTTTGCAGTGATTGCCTCTAAAGGTTGGGCAACAAAATATTAGGTTAAGGGTCCCATCCTTTTTGTCCATGCCGTTTTCATTTGTGTTATTATTTGAAATATTCTGTTGCATCAAAACTCTAAAGCAAAGTCTGATTTTTGTTAAATGCAGAATAAACAATGATGGGTGCCAATTACGTTTGTCAGTTTCAAGTTATTTCAGAGACAATTGTGGGTTCTTCTTTTTTTGTGGAGGGATGCCAACACATTTGTCTACATGTGTATGTCCTATACTTTCAAGTCTGAAAGCAAAGGAAAACCTAGTTACTTCTGTCCCTCTCCACTAATACTGGAGAACGAGTTTCTTTCCATTTTGTGCTTATTCTCATTTTCATTTGTATAATGAAGAGAAGTGGCTTGTATGATACTTGCCAGAGTTCTGAACAAATATTGATATGCAAGAAGCTCAAAAGGAGGATTAAAATAAATACCTTGTTCAGACAAAGAATAATGCTGAATTTTTAACAAGTGGCAGACCCTGGAGCCTGGGCTGTACCCTCTGACAAGGCAGTCCCTTCCTTTAGTCCTAGATGTGTGGAGTCTTATTCAGTGATTATAAGGAAACACTTTGCACATTTCCATATATACTCTTGTCTTTATCATTACATCATTAGTCATGGAGCTAAGGCTTGTCTTTGCAAATAGTTTGTGAGAATAGCCACTGTTGAGTTCTGACTCCAAATGAGCTCTGAGTAATACCTAACTATAAGGGTCATTTCACCCATTTGCAGAGGCAACCCCACATTTTCCACTTAGTATAACTGGGAGAGGCAGCCTATTGTAGTTTCCTGATCAGTGTTTGATATACAACATTGCCACATTAAAACATTACACTTTTTAGGAGTACATCTACTATGTTTTAAGTGCACATCTAGAAAATGGTAAGTGTGAAGAGGCCACAAGAAGAATAGACATGAGAGCCATAGTTGTTATTATTTATTTATTTATTATTTATTTGATTTCTATACCACCCTTCCAAAAATGGCTTAGGGAGGTTTACACAGAGAAATAATAAATGGATCCCTGTCCACAAAAGGCTCACAATCTAAAAAGCAACATCAGATAGACACCAGCAACAGTCACTGGAGTTACTGTGCTGGGGGTGGATAGGGCCAGTTACTCTTCCCCTGATAAATAAAAAGAATCACTATGTTAAAAGGTGCCTCTTTGCCACAGAAAGCACATCCTTCCTAGGGTCAAAGTAAAAGGATACAGAGTGATACAAAAATCCTGTTGATAGTAATGTTGTTCTAAAAGCAGGATCTAGTTTTAAAGCCTGAAGGGGTGGTTAAGAAATTAAAATCCATGCAAAACAGCATGAAAGTAGCTAAAAAAAAAATACCTTATTAGAGTCACAGCAGGACTGAACACCCTAGAACAAAAATAGTAAGTAAAACAGTATGATTAAATAACAAAAAGTACAAGAGTTTATCCAGGCCAGTGATCTGACCTTTATAAATGGAAACCTACTTTATTTGACAGTAACTGACAAAAACAAACTGACATTAGCAGAAAGATGAAAAGAAAACTGTGATGACTAAGTAAAAAGGCTAAAAAAAAAACCAGATAAATCTATTGAGCCAATTAAGAGTTTCTTTAATTAAACTTGAATGAAGAGGCAGTAGTGCCAAACTGGTGCCCATCAGGCCACAGCAGAATGAATATAACAAAAGAAGAACGTAGTGCCAGGACTACAATGTTAGTGGCAGAACTGAATCCAGCCCTCTTTTCCCATTCACACAGTGGGGTGAAGGTGAGAATCAGATTTCTACACATGTTGGGCATCCAGGCAATCAGGCACCTGGTTCAATCAGGGTTCCTGATCTGTTGAAAAATCAATGTACTGCACATAGAATCACATGCACACAGAATCACACTCACAGCATTCAGGAGAAGAGGGCTTCCCTCGGATTATGCCTGACAACTGTGAGTGAAGCTTTTCCTGAAGATTCACTCACACTCACACACAGAGAGACAAACACACATACAATTTTTACATCCAATTAAACACACAGGCTGACATGTAGAACAAGGACACACCTGTGTAGTGAGTAAGAAACCTACAAGAACTGCACAGATACAGTCGGGTAGTGGCAATTTTTGACAGTCTCTACTTGAAGGGAGCCCAGGAATTTCTCTGTGCCACCTGAAACTATGTCCCTGGGTTGTGCTTGGGAACATATTTTCAAGAGGCAGAGAGGGCTTCCTGGGGAAGGGCAAATGTCAAAAATTGCTGCTTTGCAGTTAGCTGCAAAGTTCTTATAAGTCGCTGTCTTGCTGCACTAGTGCATCCTTGCTCTATATGTCAGCCACTGTTTATCCATTAAACATCCATTAATTGCTTTTGATAGTCACCTGGAGATTGATGCTGATTGGTTCACAAGAGGAAAAGAATCTCTAGTAACTTTTAAATCCTAGATTCCTAGAACATGCATGCTCCTGATTCACAGTCGTGAACCTGGGGGAAATCGGCAGTGTTGGGTTGGCACCATGCCAAGCCAACATCATACCATCCCAACATGGCTGATTTTTCCCAGATTCACATGAGCATGCATACCATGGAAATCTAGTATTTAAAAGTTACCAGAGATTCTTTTACACATGTGAACCACCCCCTAGAGATTCCAGGTCAAATCTGAAGGTTGGCAATCCTACCTCTGGAATCTAGCAATTTTGGCTAAGATACTAAACTATGAATCAGGAAGCCTCAGTTCAAATATTGCCTGTGTCATGACTTTACAATGTAGCTTTAGGAAAGCCACTGTCTATTAATTCAGCCTCCAGTGCAGTGATCCTGACACACTACAGAAAGGTTTCCCTGAAGGAAGGAAATCTGACAATGCATTAGGCTAAACTGAGAAGAGAATATGAATATTTGCAGAATATATGCTTACATTGCCATTTACACATGTAATTGGTACATCCTCACCTTGAATGTCTGTTTATGTTTTTCACCTTATCTGAAAAAGGACACTGAAGAAATTTTTTTTTAAGTCTTGTGAAGAACATAAAAAATAAACTCACATGACTTCAGGCTATGAGCCAGTCCACAAATAATGAGGACTAGGAGTGTATTTTTCTGCAGGCAGTTTATTTCATAATTGCTTTTTTCAGAGTTTATGCAACATCCACTGATTCAGCTGTTACTGACTACTCTTGGGTATAAGATACTGGCCTAGCTGAAGCAACTCTATGATTGAGATAAATCCTAGTTTCATAATATACTTCTGTAATTTAAGAAGAATGAATGTATGAACATTTCTTGAATATTATTTAGAATACAAAAAAAATTAAAAAATGTGATACCATGTAAAATAGTACAAATATTACATATATAAGTAACCAGGAGGATGGCAAGACATAAAATGGCAAGAAATGAGTGGTTTCCTCATTATCGGTGCAGACATAATGCACAATCACCATCACTGCATGGACTCATGCACTCCTCCTCACTTCCTCTACTTCCCTTTCAGCTTTGAGGCAACTATATTTAAGAATGTAAGAAAAGCTCTTTTTGCCCAAGCCCAATCTAGCCTATGAAGTCCAGCATCCTGTTTCACACAGTGGCCCAACAGATTCCTCTGAGAAGCTGATAGGCAAGAGATGAGGACATGACCTCTCTCTTGCTGTTGCTCCCCTGCAACTGGTATTTAGAGGCATCTTGTCTCTGAGGCTGGAAGTGACTTATAGCCACCGGATTATTTATTTATTTGTTTGTTTGTTTATTATTTATTGAATTTATAAACCTTACCGCATAGTATAAAAATCTCCAGGCAGTGTACAGAATTAAAAACATAAAATATAACACATTTAAAATTCATAAAAAGAAAAAATCATAATAGATCAAAAAACATTAATAACACATTAAAATTGTAAAAACTGAGTCTCAGTTGAAGGCATGGGAAAACAGGTACATCTTCAAAGTCTTCCTAAAAGCAAACAGAGAAGGAGGTGCTCTTATTTTAGCAGGGAATGTGCTCCAAAACCCCGGGGCAGCCACAGAAAAGGCCCAGTCCCGAGTCGCCACCAAACGAGTTTGCAGCAACTGTAACCAGACCTCTCCCGATGATCATAATAGGCGACAGGGTTCACGACAGAGAAGGCACTCACTTAAATAACCTGGACCTAAGCCATTAAGGGCTTTATAGGTAATAACTAACACTTTGTATTTCATTCAGAAACCTATCGGCAGCCAATGCAGTTCTTTTAGAATCAGTGTTATATGGTCCCTTCGAGTAAACCCAGAGACCAGTCTATCTGCCGGATTCTGTACCAATTGTAGTTTCCAAACTATGTACAAAGGCAGGCCCATGTAGAGTGCATTACAGCAGTCAAGCCTAGAGGTTACCAGCATGTGTAGAGGTTACCAGCATTTTCAGGTTGCTAGTCTCCAATAATGGATGTATCTGGCATATCAGCCGAAGCTGATAAAAAGCAGCCTCAACCTAAGTGACTAAGGAGAGTTTGGGATCCAGGGGCACTCCCAGACAATGAACCTGATCTTTTAGGGGGAGTGTAACCCCATCCAGAACAGGCAGATCTGAACCATCTCTCGGATCCCAGCCTCCTCCAGACAGTACCTCCGTCTTGTTTGGGTTCAACTTCAGTCTGTTATCTCTCATCCAGCCCAATATCGCCTCCAGGCAGGCATTTAGGGGGGTCATGCAATTTCCTGATGAAGTTCGTATAGAGAAATAGATCTGGGTGTCATCCCCATATTGATAGCATCCCAGACCAAACTTCCTGACGATCTCTCCCAGTGGTTTCATGTAGATGTTAAAAAGCATTGGAGACAGTATGGAGCCTTGTGGAAACCCACACTTTAGCTCTTGCTTTTCAGAGCAATAGTCTCCAAGCGACACCATCTGGAATCAGCCAGAGAGGTAGGAATGGAACAACAGTGCCACCCAATCCTACCTCTTTCAGGTGACCCAGCAGGATACCATGGTCAAGAGTATCAAAAGTTGCTGAGAGGTTCAAAAGGATCAGCAGAGTCACACTCCCTCTGTTGATCACCAATTGGAGATCATCTATCAGGCTGACCAACCCAGTCTCAACCCCATAGCCCACCTGAAAGCCAGTCTCAAAAGGATCTAAATAATCTGTGTCATCCAAAATTGCCTGGAGCTGAGACGCAACCACTTGCTCAATCACCAAGGAAGATTAGAGACAGGTCCGTGATTAGCTAACTCTGAGGGATTCAAAGCAGGTTTCTTCAAATAAGGTCTTAAGTCAAAGAGGCATCCTTCCCTCCCTCAGAGAAGTATTTATGATATTTACCAGACCCTCTCTGATAAAATGACTATCAGATCAAATAAGCCAAGTTGGGCAAGTATCAAGAGAGCAGGTGGTGGGGTATACAGTCCAAAGTAGTTTGTCCACATCTTCAGAAGTAACAAACTGAAAATGAAAATTAGTAGCTATTGATAGACCTTTCCTCCACAAATTTGTCTAAGCCCCTTTTAGAGCCATCCAACTTTGTGGCCAACCATATCCCATGGCAGAGAATTCCATAGATTTATTATATATGGTGTGAAAAAGAATACTTCCTGTTTGTCGGTCTGTTGTCCTGGCCTTCAGTTTTATTGGATGATCCCTGATTCTAGTGCTGTGTGTGTGAGAGAGAAAATTTTCTCTTTGTCCACTCTCTCCACTCCATGCATAATTTTATACACATCTATCATGTCTCCCCATAGCCACCTCTTTTCCAAACTAAAAAACCCCAGATACTGTAGCCTTGCTTCATTAGAAAGGTGCTCTAGGCCCCTAAGCATCTTGGTTGCCCTCTTCTGCACCTTTTGCTGTTCTACAATGTCCTTCTTAAGATACAGTGACCAGAACTGTATGCAGTGCTCCAAATCTGGCCACACCATAGATTTGTATAAGGGCATTATAATATTAGCATTTAAATTTTAAATCCCCTTCCTAGTGATCCCTAGCATGGAATTTGCTTTCTTTACAGCTGCTGCTAAGTCAACACTTTCAATGAGCTGTCCACCATGACCTCAAGATCTCTCTCATGGTCAGTCACTGACAGCTTAGACTCTATCAGTGCATATGTGAAGCTGGGGTTTTTTTGCCCCAATGTGCATCACTTTACATTTGCTTACATTGAACCATATTTGTCATTTTGTCACCCACTCACCCAGTTTGGAAAGATCCTTTTGGAGCTCCTGATAATTTGTTGTGGATTTCACTACCCTAAATAGTTTAGTGTCATCTTCAAATTTGGCCACTTCGCTGCTTCTAGATCATCTATGAACAAGTTAAAGAGCACTGGTCCCAGTACAGGTCCCCGGGGGACCCACGTCCTACTTTCCTCCATTGTGAAAACTGTTCACTTATTTCTACTCTCTGTTTCCTGTCCTTCAACCAGTTACCAGTCCACACATGAACCTGTTCCTCTTATCCAGTGACTGCTATGTTTACTCAAAATCCTTTAGTGGGCAACTATATCAAAAGCTTTTGGAAGTCCTAGTATACTATGTCAACTGGATCACTTTTATCCACATGCTTGCTGACACTCTCAAAGAACACCAAAACTTTAGGGACTTACTTACTTATTTATTGTTTTACATTTTATATCCTGCTCCTCCTCCAAGGAGCCCAGAAACTACATACTTAAGTTTCTCCTCACAACAACCCTGTGAAGTAGGTTAGGCTGAGAGAGAAGTGACTGGCCTAGAGTCACCAAGCAAGTAACTAGGGATGGGCCCGGACCAGTCCGGAGGCCATTCTAAAGGCCTCTGGACTGGTCCGGACCGGTCCGGACCTGGCCGGTTCGGTTTGGGTGGGAGGTTTCCTTTAAGGGCGGGGGATGGTTTCCTTATCCTCCCGCCGCTTTTCCCCCTCCAGCGCACGTATTCTATGTAGTAATTGGGGCGGCAGGATACCTCCCTGCTGCCCCTTCTCCCGCTTGAGTGCAAAAGGCTGCACGGAGCCTTTTGCGCACATGCACGTCGCGCAGGCTTCACGTCTCCGCGACGTGTGCGCACGCGACGCACGCACGCCTTTTGCACTCAAGCGGGAGAAGGGGGGGCAGGGAGGTATCCTGCCGCCCCAATTACTACATAGAATACGTGCGTTGGAGGGGGGAAAGTGGTGGGAGGGGTAAGTAAACCCTCCCCCGCCCTTAAAGGAACCCCACACACAGTGCCAGACCACAGCTCTGCGGTTCTGTGCACACCCCTACAAGTAACATGACTGAATGGGGACTTGCCCTTTCAGAAGCCATGCTGGTTTTCCTTCAGCAAGGCCTATTCTTCTATATGTTTAGCAATTTTGCTCTTACGTATGCTTTCCATCAATTTACCCAGCGCAGAATTTAAGCTAACTGGCCAGTAGTTTTCTGGATCCCACCTGGATCCCTTTTTGAAAATTGGAGTTACATTAGCTACTTTCCAGTAGGGATATGCACAGAACCGGTGGGGGGTGCCTCTATTGTGGAGGGGGGAATACCTTTAAGAACTGGGGAGGGTGCACTTACCCTCCCCCGCCACATTTCCCCCACCAGTACTGCAGTTTAAAAGGGTTCAGAGGGGCGGCAACATACCTTCCTGCCACCCTGTTGGCTCCTCTGACCGGAAATGACCGGAAGTACCCGGCGAGTGAACTCCCCCCACAAAAAAGGAAGTTTTTAAAAAGTGCTCAATGAACCCACGACCTGTGGGGACAGTGTTCAGTCTGGGGTCGAGCCAAACTGGGGGTGGTTTGGCTTGACCCTGAACCTTCAAACCAAACCTGTTTTATATCAAACTGGTACGGATTCAAACTTGTTTGCACACCCCTAGGTACCATCATGTGCGCCCCTTCCAGGAAAGGGTGCAGTTGGCAAACCAGCTGAGGCTTAGAGAAAGCATTCCTGGCCACTGCCTCTACCTGAGGTATCAGTACAGAAGTACTCCAAAACTGTTCCTTCCGGGGGAATATAACCACCCAGAATCAGCAGATCTATCCCATTTCCCAACTGCAGCTTCCTACAATGAGCACATCTGTCTTGTTTGGATTCAGTCTCAATTTGTTATCCCTCATCCAGCCCATTACTACCTCAAGACAGGCATTTAGAAATGTTATTCTATTGCCTGATGAAGCTGACATGGAGAAACAGATTTGGGTATTATCAGCATACTGATAACACCCTACACCAAATCCCCTTTTTAGCTCTCTCAGCAGTTTCATGTAGATGTTAAAAGCATTGGAGATGAGATGGAGCCCTTAAGGACATACAAAAGCTCTCACTTCATAAAGCAGCAGTCTCCAAGACACAGGCTCTGAAATCTGCCCAAGAGATATGAGCAGAACCACGGCAAAGCAGGTCTCCTTATTGCCAGTCACCTCAGGTGATCCAGAAGGATACCATTGTCAATGGTATCGTAAGCAGCTGAGAGATCCAAAAGGACCAACAGAGTCACACTCCCACTGTCAATTCACTTTTGGAGATCATCCACCAGGCCGGCCAAGGCAGTTTCCATCCCATAAACTGCCCAAAAGCCAGTTTGAAATGGATCTAGATAATCTGTTTCATCCAAAACTGCCTGGAGTTCAGAGGTCACCACCTCCTCAATCACCTTGGCCAACTACAGAAGATTGGAGACAGGCCTTATAACTTTCAGTGGAAAACAGTCATGATTTTTGTCCCAGTAGTCATTGATGCAACCTGAAATCTGTCCCGTGCCAGCACAATCAAATCTAATTAAGTCTCCATAACACCTCTCACACTCTTTTATAAAATAAATTTAAAAAATATAATAGACTGTAACAAGGGGATGTGCTTTTCCATGATGCCCAGGTTTTTCTGCTTTTCTCTCAGTTTCGTTTAGGGTTTTTTGCTTAAACATCCAGCCTGAAGCTTTAGAGGAACTTGCAAACTACTCTGTGACATTTCTTTTTGGTCCTGATAAATATATTATGTATTTGTACAGTCTCTGAAAATCAGGCATTACTTTAAAAGAACTTCCAACATTCAGGAACCTTGAAATACTATTTGTTACTGAAAATGCCAACACAAACATCTAATTAGTGACATTCAATTTTTTTTACATAAATTGCCAAAATAATATGAATGTGTGCTATTGGATACACAGGTAATATTACCTATTGGGGATTTGTGAGGGGTGAGTAAAATTAGTACTTGGGTGTTCGGAGGGGTGTCTTTCAGACAGCTTTCTAGATATGCATGTTATTCTCCTACTTATTTTTCATCCTGTCAAGCTCTCAGGAGTGTAGAAGAAGCTTGAAGAGGCTGCAGAATCCCATGACATTAATGATGGTTAGATTCCAAACTTACCTTTTAAATTGCCTTCCTTGCCTTCCATGGATTGTTTAGCAAGTGCCAATGTACTGTGGATGAATTTTTTGCTGAAAAACGTCATCCCTCCACATCACTGGGAAATCCTCTAGTGTGGTGTGGGACAGGGAGAGAGTGGTAATCTCTCATATATTTTGAAGGGTTTGGGCAAAATAGAAGTCATACTTCTTGATTACCTACAGATACCAAATTTTGCATACACAATCCTGCCACTTAAATTAGCTGAATGCATGACTTTTTACACTGGAATACGCTGGGTGCAAAAAAAAAAGTGTTTATGTTTTTTTAAATATTTTTATTTTTGTTGTTGTAGAAATGCTAAATATAATGGTCATATTTTAACTGCTATTGTTCGCAACAGATTTTAAAAACTCAATAATCAGATCAATAATTCAAAAATGGCATCATGCCCAAGAGATACAGAAGATCTTTCTCAGATTCAAATTTATTTTTATGGCAATTATTCAATACAATGAATAATGTTTGAAGTTAAAATCCTACAAATTTAGAACTGTTCTTTACTTGCCTTTGGCAAGCACATTAATACAAAATTCTATGACATGTATTTCATTTCTTGAACTTTCTTATAAGTGTAATCTATGCAAAATAACTTTCTGGGTCAATGACAGGCCACACCTCCTAGTAGGATATAAATAAGGACTGCAGATGAAGTTTGACAATAAAAGATTATCAGTCTTAAAGTTTCTGGGAAATGTTGATAATGAGTTTGTGTGTGTGTGTGTGTGTGTGTGTGTGTGTGTGTGTGTGTGCGCGCGCATCTCTGTGTGTCTGTGTGTGTGCGTGTGTGCACATGGTGTTGCAATCAGGACAAAAACTAAATATTAAAAAGTTAAGATTCATAACAAATTACCATTTTCATAACTGTGATTAATTTGGAAATACATTCATTATTATCAAATATATAGAAACATTCCCTGAGACTGAATGTGAGCTCAGAATAAGGACTTACTAGGAGGTTAAACCTAACTGCTGACAGTTTATTAACTAAAGGTCATTTTAAATAAATAGCTGTGTCCTCTCTCTTAGTTCTCAAAGGGAATGTGTGGGTGTTGATTCTATTTCCCTATTCCCTGTTTGTTTTAATGTCACATTCAGTATTGTCCAAAAGGAAAGTGTCTGGCTTTGGAGAATGCAGCATTCTTCTGTCATCAACTTCTTTTCCTTCTCTTATCCTCTATCTATACTTCAGCAAATGTTTCCCTCCCCCCCACCACCACCTTAACATCTATCATCAAACCATAATACAGAGGCTATAAGACACTATAGTATATTATTCCAATATGCGAGACTAATCAGCCATGAAATATTAAATATTGCCTTTGAGCATCATCAGATGTTAAGCAAATATTTTGAGCATCATCAGACACTAGCAAATATTGCACCTTTCAGAAACTTCTCATAAGTTATCAAGAGGGGATTAGACTCTGGTCAGGAGGGAATTATCAATCTCACTCATGAAGCCCTCTTCCAATACCATGAACAGTTTACTGTGTAACTGGCATATTGGTATCTGGGTTAAAGATACCAGTTCACATTTTGTATACATATGGATACTGAATTGCAAACGCACATAACAAAGATGGTTCATGTATAAAATGCATGTGTAGAAGCATGTTGCTTTAAAATATTTAAAATAAATTAAGAGAGGTCTTTAGAGTATTGTTGTTGATGTGATGTGTTGTTGCAATAGTAATCCTGCTCAGTAATCCTGATGATGTATTGCTGCAATAGTAATCCTGCTCAGTACGAGAGGAATCGCAGGTTCAGACATTTGGTGTATGTGCTTGGCTGAGGAGCCAATGGGGTGAAGCTACCATCTGTGGGATTATGACTGAACGCCTCTAAGTCAGAATCCCCCCTAAACGTAACGATAACACAGCACCGTGGAGCCTCGGTTGGCCTCGGATAGCCAGGCGCCCCCCCCTCCCTGGGGACAGGCGGTGGCCCGGTGCGGAGAGCCCTCTGCCTCGGGAGCGGAGCGCAGCCGGAAGGGGGCCACCTCTCGCCCGTAGCGTACCGCACGTTCGTGGGGAACCTGGTGCTAAATCATTCGTAGACAACCTGATTCTGGGTCAGGGTTTCGTACGTAGCAGAGCAGCTCCCTCGCTGCGATCTATTGAAAGTCAGCCCTCGACACAAGCTTTTGTCTCCTCCTCCTCCTCCCCCTCCCAGGGCCGGGAGGGAGGCGGGCACAGGCCCTGCGCACCCGCCTCCCTTAGAGTATACTCCCTTAGAATACTTAGAGTATTTTAAACACATGCAACCTGCAGGCCTAACCAGAGACTAACCAGAGGTTTGCGCACTTATAGTTAGGTATGGTTATCTATGTACACAACCTAGTTGCTCCTTGTACAAATCAGCTTCTCATGCTTTCCTAGCATATCGAGCTAGTACAGATGTACCATGGCACACACGGTCCCACCAACAGCATGTCCATGTATCTGAGGTCGGGCAATTGACACCCAACCTCAGTATACACAAGGGGGAGAGGCAACAGAGGATTAATGTTCCCGTATCTGCAGTTTTAGGGTGGCCAGAAATAACCTCTAAGGTCATTTTTGGCCACCATTTTGTGGCTCATTTGTATGAAAAAAAAAGCAAAAGACAGCATTTGGGGTCATTGCTGGACAGCTGGGGCCCCACAGAGAATGGTGGGGCACGCACCCCCCTCCGATTTCCACTGTTTTAGCCACTTTACATGTATATATTTTTGCCCTTCAGGAAACTAACCCTCTAATTCCTGTTCACTCGATGCCCCGTTATCCACATTTTCATTATCTGCAGATATCAGCAGGAATGGAATCGCTATGAATACTAGAGTACACCTTTAGATCCAACCATTTGTCCTCCCCCCTCCCCCATCCTTTTCATTTCATCTCTCATGAAGTTTATATTCTTGACAGGAAGGATATAATACTAAATCCACACATTAGGGCTCAGAGCCAATAATCAATGCAAAGAGATAGAGAAAAGACTATGGCCTGAATGAGACAATTAACTTGAAGCTAGGCTGCACTACTTCAAACTGTGGACAGAGGTTCACATGTCTGAATGCTCCTCCATACATTTTCTCCACAAAGAAAACCAGATTTCAGGGAGGAAAGCATTAGCTTATCCTTCTAATTGTTTGTATAAAGGAGCATTCAGTCCTAGGATGGCTCAGCAGAGTTTAGAATCTGGAAAAGGCACATCTTTGGGACTGCAAAGAGAAATGTTTAGACATTAGGGTAGTGACCTTCACTTTTTTTCAAGCAGGGATCAATCTGACAAAAGAACTTTCAGTGTGAGAGCCATTGCCCACTGTGCTGACCTTTGTGAGTGCTGCGCTTTTCCCAGCACCAGGCAGCTATGGGCCTTTTAGATAAACAGAGCCCTGTTAAGCTTCAGTGCCTTCTTAGAAGATGCACAGAGATTGCTGAGAAGTATAGTCCTTCACAGTGCTTTCCCCATAAAGCTCTACGAGAAAAGTGCAGGGAAGGACTACACTAACCAGTGTTCCATGCTCACTTTCCAAGATGGCTCAAGAGGCCCCATTTCCCTTAAAGGAGTCCCGCCAGCAAAAGGAAAATTGCAACATCTGCAATGCCGCGGAGTTGTAAGCAGTATTTGTCTTGGGCTTAAACTTTGCACAGTCCTAATAAACAATTAGTCAGGGAGCTGCACTTAGGGTTAATGGGAGGCACCTCAAAGTCGAACTCCTAGCCCTTGCAATGGCAAACACTGCACTAGGGCTTCGCCATAAGCAACTAGCTATTCAAACTAGAGAACTTTTAGTTCATATTAGCAACCATTCCTTTGAGCACTAGATAGGGGAGGCAAAGTCACACACAGCATTCAAACAGTATTCACTGTGGGTTCTTCACCCAGAACGTGATCCTGGCTTCTCCGCTTGCCTCACACACTACATACCAGCAAGTCAAATGCTAGTCTGGAAACTGCAGCTGGGCTGCAAGCTTATTAACTGGGACAGGACATTTTGATCATATTACACCAGTGCTTCGTCAGTGCTCCCAGTCTGTTTCGGTCTCATTTCAAAGTGCTGGTTTTAACCTTTAAAGTCCTAAATGACTTGGGACCAGCTCTCATAAGATTTCCCCCTAAACCTGCAAATCCATTTTTCAAAGTGCAGCTAGAACAGGAAAAGGACATGATGAGGATACCTTCAAGCCAGTTCTCACTGCTCTAGTTAATGTTACATTTGTCTTCATACTAAATTTGAATCAATTTAATCCTAAATTCTGAAGAATCTGAGCCACTGAGCTAGGTCTGACAGCACTGCAGCAAATCACTAATAGAAAAAACAGACTTTTGGAGAAAATTACCCCAGAAACAGAAGAAAATGAGAATAATTTAACAATTGATACAAACAGCTTTAAGAAGTATCTGACTTTGGAATTTATAACACTTTTTAAAAGAAAGTCAATATATTTTTTTAAAATATGATTGTCAATCCACTGCCTTGTGGAATCTGTATCCCAGTGTAACACATAATCTTCATGATGACAAATATAGTGATTCCACAATGGTTTAACTCTTTTCTCTAAGTATAACCAGAGGCAAGTATTCTAATAGAAGCTACAATTTTCTCCCAAGTGGAAATCCAAAACTAATTTGAGCCTGCAAAGATTTTCCATTGAGATGGCTGTATCAAAACATTCCAGTGTAAACTGAGTGTATCATTATGAAAACAAATACCTGTTATACACATGTATACATATAAAGCTGCAAGAAATATACCACAATTATATACCACAAATTATTTTGCTTAGTATAGGACCAATGAAACCTCAGTAACAAATGTAAATAACTAAATATTACCAAAATGTCCATATACAGATTTTGAGAACATGAGCCTGAATTATTTTGATGCCAAGGCAATTACTAAATCTTAAATCATGGCATTTTAATTCCAGTTCTCAAATAGGAAGTCCAAGAGTAAGTATGCACAAAGCTGATAAAGACTAACAAAATACTAAACAAAGAGACACAGAAGGCCTTTCACTGAGATGGTATGAAATAATTATATAATACAGTATTTATTTATAAAATGTATATTTTACTACTTCCCTCCACTAGAGATCAAAGTGTCTTTCAGGGGGAAAATTCAAATATATTTCTATAAAATTGCATCAGTATGAAGCATCTGAATATCATTAAATCAAAAACCATTACTGCTTCTCCATTTGCAACCAAACTATTATAATGAAAATTAGACAAGCTGAAGGTAATCATAGGCTTGTTAGAATCTTTGTATTTAGAATCTTTCTAAATACATGCACACCCTGTGATATCAGGCTGAGGAAAGTTTTTTTCAAGGAGTTTCAGACCTGAGTGTCACTCTTCCATCCGGCCACACCTTACAGTGTAAATCTTTCCCAGAATCCAGGGATTTAGGACTCACTCCATCCCCAATTGTCCAGACCACACAAATATTTAAAATAATAATTTTAAATAGCACATTCTTAGGTGTTGCATACTTGAGCATTATGTCGACACACTGTGTCGTATCAGTTGGCAAAAATACAAGAGAAGGCTCTCAGGTACTTCACTAAAAACTCTTTATTAAGGGCACTTGAACAAAACCAATAAATAAAAACAAACTGTGCAAATTATATATAGCAGTTAAAAAAAATCAGTTGGGCAGTCGTACATAGGGGGGCAGAGCACCTCATCCTTCTACATTCACTAGCACTGGAAAATGGGGTAAGGAATTATCTGTTTATATGGCCAAAAATACAGCATGTTCTCAAACCAGCATTCAAAACATATACAAAGACATTGGTTCCTCCCTCAAGGAAACTGGTCCACACAATTTGTATTGGTACATAGAAACTGTAATCAGTAGTGATTAAAGTTAAGGACACATTTATTTTGGATCCTTTTTTGTTTCTAGCATGTTACTGTAATAGGAAGTAGAATATAAAATATTAAAATGGTCTCTCTTTCTACCAGTGAATGCTAGTAATTATTTATTAAATTGTAGGTTTTCTTCCAATTCTTTCAGTACTTCTAAAAGTACCCATATGAAGATTTTGGTAATATGGAAATGTATTTAAATATACACAGCTAAAATTAAATGGCTGACATTTCTGCAAGAATTACACAAGGACTGTAGAGGCAAAATGCAGTTCTGCACAGAGTCATGTTTAAGGCCAAGTAATTTTAATGCTAATTAGGATAGAATTGCAACCTCAATGGATAATTTACATGTGCACTATAGGGTAAAGGGGGAAAAGAAATTAAAATACTTTTAAAAAGAAAACATGTCTCCTCTAATGAAAGGGAGAGACAGTACAAATGTAACACTCCTAATCTCTTAACCACAGTTAAAGAATTGGGAGCAGGCTGCAGGATTATAGGTTCTCTCTGCCTAGGCTCTCCCTTGTCATGCAAGAATACTCTCCCTGCCAAACTTTATCATTGTTGAAGCTTACATCAACACCAACTTTAACCTTGCTTAGTGATAAGAAGTATCTCAACATACATGTTCCAAGTTGAACTACAGTGGTCCCTCGAATTACAAACTACTCGACATAAGTATTTTTCGAGTTACAAACGGCAGTTTTAGATCCGGTTTTAGATGTGGTTTTTTCGACTTACAAATTTTTAGATGGGGTTTCCTCGACTTACAAATTTTACATGCGGTTTCCTTGACTTGCCTGCCTGTTTACTGCCTGTTTATTCTTGAAAAGAAATGTTCCTGTGCAGTTTGCAAGCCTTACTGGGGGTCTGGGTCTTTTTTCTAGGCTCCGGAACGCATTAATCCGTTCCCAATGCATTCCTATGGGAAACCGCTTTTCGACTTACGAATTTTTCGACTTACAAATGTGCATTCGGAACGGATTAATTTCGTAAGTAGAGGGACCACTGTATAGTCAGCGGCTGAAATCCTGACTACATTACTCAATGGAACATTGAAATTAATAGAACCAGTTAGTTGTGATCAATTTGTCCTGTCAATTTCAATGGGACTTCCATTGAGTAGCTTGGGGTGTCAGCCAGGGGCGTAACTATAATAGGGCAAGCCTACTGCCTTGCCCCCCCCCCCGGCAAGTCACATTGCTGACTCCCTCAGCCATGCACCTGCCCGGGCTTCCTTCAGTTGTATTCATCCTCCGAAACTGATGTGAGTGTTAAGACCTGGAGCTACCAGAACAGCATGTCTTTCTCTAGTACCATTAAATGACTTGCATTGTCCACAATTTACAAAACCTTTAAAAAATAATTTATATTTTATTTATAAATATATTTATATTTATTTATTTATAATAATTTAGGATGATTGTGGCACATAGGAGAGAGAGAGAGAGAGAGAGAGGGAGGGAGGGAGAGAGAGAGATTACTATGCTTTTTGTTACCAATATTCAGCCTCATTTGAGATTTCTTTACTTCATGAGCTGAGCTTCAGTAAGGGGGGGATCCCATTTTTAAAATCTTGTCTCTGGGCCCACTACAACCTTGCTACACCCCTGGTGTCAGCCACTGAATCCACCTATCCACTTTGTTCATCATCAGAAACCCTGCTCCACATTTTTTTGCCACTGGAAGTCCAGCTGGCAAGCATAGACAATAAGGCCTGTTCAGTTGTGGTACCCAGATAATAGAATTTCCTGCCCTGTGAGGCCCACCTAGTTCTCTCACTGTCAAGTTTTCAACACATGATGAACCCTTGTTTTGCCAGACATTTGATCTAGAACGATGGCCCACCCTGCACTGCATTTTCAGTTTGTCGTTTTTAGCTCCTTTTAAAGTATTATTTTGTTTATTAATTGCTGTTTATTTTTGTTGCTTGAGTTTTATTATACTTCAGAACTGACTTATAAGCTGCCTTGTTATAGCTGCAAAGCAAATATAAATTGATAAATAAAATAAAATAAAAACTATGGTGTTGCCAGGTTTGTTCTGAAGTGTAGTATAGTAATCCTCCTCCATGACTATGCTTTGCTCAAAGTGGGGGAAATTAGCTCCAATGGGTGCAAACCGGTATACCACTAAGTTAACCTTCAAGTACCAGGGAAAGCTGATTGTGGTGTTGCACTGGAAGTTAGGATAAGTTGAAGCTTAGGAAGCACAGACACATGCCTTGAAAACAAAGAGTTGCTTTATTGAGGCGTAATAGGGGTACAGCATTAGAAAGAAGGGTAACTGAGGCAACGATTAGCACCTAGCAGGCTTGCTAATGACGGTCTTCTTGTAAGGAGTTTGCAGACTCTCTGGTAATAGTTTAGGTTGGCCCAATACACATTTATCATGTCTTAGGACTAAGGATGAGGAACAGAGGTTTGGGGGTAAAAGGTTTCACAGAAAGAGAGAGAGAGAAGGAGAGAGCAAAGATGTTTTTCATAACTACCTCTTGTTTAGGTGGGGTCCTTTTCTTCAAGGGAATGATGTAAGGGATACTTGAGCATGAGGCAAGACACAAGGGGGTGCAAAAGAGCTATGCCCTCATGGGAGAGGTTTTTATAGTCTAAGACATAGCTTTAGGGCATGATTTTGTGAGGAGTCAAATGTTTTGAATACTTGTCCCATATATCGTGTGATTCTGTATTGATCAGGCTGCACCCTGGGCATTATCACTTGGGTGCTTCTCTTAAACAAAACAGTTTCTTCACAGGTGCTTTGCTACAAGTAGTAGTCTGCACAGAAATGGGAGGGGGGATCCCTCTCTGGCTGGCATTTCTCACCAAAACTGTTAAGTGGAAAGGAGGGAAATATCCTTGACTTGCATTATCTATGGAGGCTCATGGAAGGAAGCCTACATTCCATTATCTTTTGTCTCCTTTGTGCACACTGGTCTGGTTTGCCCTGGCTCTCTGCATGTGCTCAGATGCAATAAGCGTGGCATAGCCCAGTCACATTACAGCTATGTTAATGACCTTGGCGCACCAGGAAACACCTAATCAGAATGACTTGCAATCTCAGGAATGCAGCAGGCTGAAACTTCACTTCCAAATAGGCTAAGAAAAATGGCTATGTTTCTGGTCTTTGGATGTACTGAAGCAAAATAAAAATAAAAATGGTGAACTGAGCGAGCTTAGCAACAATGGTCAAGGCATGTGTTATAGCCCACTCCCAATAATTTATCAAGAGTAAGAGATTGGAACTGTTATCCCAGCACTAATTTATAAGAAGATTAAAAGAAACAAATTATACAAAGAAAAGCACTGTGAATTCAAATTCTTCATTTGGGGTATTTGGATTATACACACACCCCATCACTTAATGGTCGTAACCCTAACAAAGACAGTAGATTAATAGCCAGCTCTGATGAAGGTACTGCTCTTTTTTCTCACATTGCTGCTAAAATAGCCTTTTTTGAACTTTACAGTTGACACATACACAGGCAGGAGTTCAAGTAATCTGAACCACTGAGCCAATCTAGTATTTTAACAGAACCCACAAAAGCAGTCACCTTACTTCATTTAGAGACATTCTGGAACTGATGGATTTGGAGACGTTCTGGAACTGATGGATGGGTAAAAGTTTCAGTTTTACCCATCACTAATGCTGCAGGTTAATATATTTCCTTTCCACTTAAAGCATAAAAAGTTAATTAAGAAACATTTGTAGAGATTGAAAGCTTGACTGATGTCTTAGTTATGACAAGTGAATCTGAAATACTCAAGTGGCCTCCATCTTGAGAAATCTGTTGATTGATTTGGTAAGAAGAGTGTTTAGTCACATACTTCTCCAAATGATTTTAGATGTGTTCATTAGATATTCTTTTTTTAAATATGTGAAGGCAAACGACCTGGGGAAAAATGACTGTGCAATCATTTAAGGTGATTTAACAATATTTATTTAATGGAATAACAATTTTTTTAAAAAAACAACCTAGAACACAAATATTATTAATTGAGTGCTGAGTCTGATGTAGCTGCATCACTGAAGTACCTTGCCACATGCAAATCGTTTTAAAGTGAAAGGATTTTGTGACTGAGAAGTGGTTTCATGACTGATAAGTTAATGAGTTAGCCTAGAGTGGTTAACTCTTAACTACTCAAAGAGTGAAAATTTCCCTATTTATTATTATTTTATTTATTATATTTTTATACTGCCTCACTCATATGGCTCCGGGTTTCACTCATTTGAGGCAACCAAGTAAGAGAAGTAAAGGTGTCAGTCTCCGCACAGAGAGACCTTGACGTTAACTTGAAAGCTAACTTGGGTCTGCTTAGACATTCCCAACAGAGGGGGAGGCAAGAGGCCCATCCCCTTTAAATTTGCTTGATAGCTGGTGAACCTGGGGGCAATTGTCCCACTGCCTGCTAAATGACCTGTCCCCATGTACTGGTGAGCCCACGATCCCATGAGACTCTGAGCATGTTAAGAGTAGGATCTACAAGCCTGTAGTCCCAGACATAAGCAGAGAGGCTTCTGAGAACCCTCAGATAGGCAACAGCACCTATCTGGGGGCAACAAGCTGAGCTTGGTAGTGTGCTATTTGTTGAGTGTACTGTCAGCAGTGAGCTAGGAAGTGGCGGGGGGAGCTGTGTCTTTAACCTTTTACTAAAAACTAGCTTAGACTGCACAGAGCATCTGCACGCTAGTACTTGACTGTTCACCTCACCCCACAGCCCCCTCACCTCAGAGATCTCTTCACCCTCACCTGAGCCGCACTCCTGCTCCTCCTCATCCTTGGGGGGATGCTTCCATTCCCCTCACTCCTCCTGGTCATGGCTGCAGCATTGCTGGTGCCTATTGGCCAAGCTGCAGCCCCCTATCCCCAGAGACCTCCCCATCCTCACCCTCACCCCACTCCTGATACTCCCCACAGGAGCATCAGCATCAGCAGTTGACTGGGCCCTTTCTTGCTGCTATCACTGCCACGGCCACTCATTCCCCTCAGGCCACAGACAGGCCTGGGCTTGTCCCTTGCCTGCCTGCATCCCTCCGCCAATGGCTCCGGTAACAACAAACAGCAGCAGTGGTTGACTGGGCCCTTGCTTGCTGCTGCTGCTGCTGTCGCTGCCATGGCTGTGCATTCCCCTCAGGGCACTAACGGGCTCAGGCCTGTCCCTTACCCTTCCTTCCTTCTTTCTCTCTCTCTCTCCCTTCTTTTTCTCTCCATTCACTCTTCCCCTCTGTCTTTCTCCCCCCCCCCCGAGTTAACAGATCTTGTCCATCTTGTTTCCTCATCTAATTCACACAACAGCAGCCTCCTTTATCAGAAGGGGCTCTTTCCTCCCTCACGACCTCTCTCTTTGCAGATCCCTGTTCACTATCCTTTTATATATATAGATTCCTCTCCTCTACAGTCAAGAACACCTTTCGACCAGTAACAGTTGCATTCCAACTGACCTTAACTGTCACAGGCTCCTCCTCCCTATCAGCATATGGAATCCCCACTGCCCAGTCACCATGGTGCAACAGGCTTCTCTTCCCTATCTGCATATGGAATCCCCACTGCCCGATCACCATGGTGCTTCTGCTCTCACAGGCTCCTCCTCCCTATCTGCATATGGAATCTCCACTGCCCAATCAGCGGCCTGCTCACGAACTCTCGCAAGAGCTGCCATGCACGGGTATGTCCTAGAGAATTATATATATACTAGCCGACCCTGCACAGAGCATCTGTGCACTCTCTGGGGCCGGCGGTTACCTCTCCCCCCATCCTTCTGCCCCAGTCTCTGCTTCCAGGCCCTCCACCTCTCCTCCCCACTGCCACTTCTGCCCCCCCTTTCTTTCCCCCCTCCTGGGCCTTGCCTCTGCAGCCGGGCCCACCACCTCTGGCCTCCACAGCCAGGCCGCCACCACAGCAATCAAACTTCCTGGGTGCACCTCAACCAATCAGGCGCGTCTACCGCCCAGCCAATCAGCTGGGCACTGGGACGCACATTCCACGGCACACCCAGGAGAATTAATATAATAGATAGATAGATTCTACAGTATGTTTGGAGACTAACTACAAAAATGAACTTCCATCAATCACCATGGGGAGCATACAGAAGACAAGGCGCTATTTATTCTAAGTCATAACCAGTGGCTTAAAATGATGCTTGTAAAAATCATCTGCGGCAAGTAAGAATTGCCTCTAGGCAATGAAGCAGGAAAGCTTTACCAAAACATTTCCCCCTTAAAGGCCACAAATTATTAATATAACCCTGGGTGGGCAGGTGGACTACTAGGTTTCGTGGTCCAGTTGAACTACATCTAGCAGCTAAGTGGAGAGCTGGTCTTGCAGTAGCTAGCATGAATTATCCACTTTGCTAAGGAGAGTTCATCATGGCTTGCATTTAGATGGGTGACTTACCGTGAGCACTGTCTGCTGTAAAATACTCACCTTAGAGGATTGGATCGTAGCTCAGTGGTACAGCATCTGCTTGCATGTGGAAGGTTCCAAGTTTACTCACAGGCATCTCCAGTAGGGCTGGGAAAGAGTCCTAACTAAAACCTTGGAGAGCCACTGTCAGTCAGTGCAGATAATACTGAGCTAGATAGTCCAATTGTCTGATTCAGTATAAGGCAGCTTCTTATGTTCCGATGTTACCTTTTATATCAAAAGTACAGAGGACAATACATATTTATTTATTTAAAATATTTATACCCCACCCCTCCAGTACACTACTGCTCGGGGCAGCTCACAACAATAAAATAGATACAATATACAATACAAGTAATAAAATTAACCGAATTGAGTAAATAAGTTAAAAGTCAGGTTAAAAACCACAATTGGTATCAAATAAAACATTACTACTAATATTCTCGTACAGATGGAATGATCATCGTATCATTCCATCTGATCATCCCAAACTGATCATCCCTGATCATCTCAAACACCATTTGAGTACTGGGGAAAGAAAACACCTATCACTTTAACATCATCTATACTGAATATCTGACCATCTTCTTTTATAGGTAAGCCATAGGTGAGTGTAAGACATTCAAATCAACATTTGGATTTAGCCTCCCACTTTTGAACTTTTTCCCAGTACTGTGTAATTATTATTCTTGATACTATCAACAAATGGAAGATTAATTCACGCTATTGAGTGCATCCAACATTTTAAACAACACAGTACAGCCACTCGTGGGTCAAGAAGTACTACAGATCTAGTCATTTGCCTTATTCAATCTAATATCTGCATCTACAACATTTGTCTATTACATGTCCCAAACATGCATTAGATCCACCCTGTTCAAACACCACCAAGAACTGGAAGGGTTTGTGGGACAGATTTCTTTTAACTTTCAAGTATGGAGGTGCCACTGGGCCAGGATTTCCATAGGACTAATATGGAGGAACAGGATTGTGCACATTTCCCATAAATAGGAATGGGTGTCTCTCTCTTTTCATTAAATGCCACATTCCTTTAACATGGGTTTTTTTAGTCTCCTCACTTGCAGATTTTCTCATTTTTCTCCAATAGTCAGACCTAATGAGTGACAGCTAGTAGGCAAAGCAGGAGCTTTCCCAGACAGCAGGCTTTACTGTGGGTTTTCTGCAAGGCCTTATTGTGAGTGTGAAGTTGCCCTCCAAAACTGATGCAAAAAGTGGATTGTTTTATCCTGGATATAAATCGGGCCACACTCTAACGTGCAATGACAACCCAAATTGTGTGTAAAGTGCTCCCTGATAGCTTGCAGGGACTTCAGGGTAAATTTGGCAGATATGTGAACACAACACTTCCATTCCAGAGGGGATACAATCTAAAAGCTGGATGTGAAAAACTTCCAGGTGGGCATAGAACGGGTCACAGATGCATTTCTCTTTCTCTCTTCTTGCCTGGTTGCCTCTCTCAGTACGCAAGTAGGCATATTGTTCAAAGTGTTTCAGAGAATAGGTAGGATTAGATTCCCATTCCTTTTGCTATGTAAACTGCTTTGTAAAAAAAAATTTGCTGAAAAGTTACCACCACCAGAATTAAGGGAGTAGGATCAGAACTAAGGGAGTGGGATCAGCAAGGACCAGGGGCATAGCTAGGGGAGAGGGAGCCCGTGTTCACCTCTCTCTCTGGTGGCCCTCAGAGTGAAGGAGACAATGAAGAAGATAGGGAGGGATGGAGCTGGGGGCCGAATTGAGTAAATTGAGCTCGGGGTCCTGGGTTCTTTGAACCTATCCGCTCAATTATAGCTACAGCCCTGGATAGGACAGGAAAAGAAGGAGCAAGAGAGTTAAGAGAATTAGAAGTGTGAAATTGTAGTTTATATAATGCAAAAAGGATAAAGAAGCCAGGATAGACTGAGACACAGGGGAGAAATGCATTTTGAATAGAAGGCAGAAAAGAACAAGCCAAGCTGCAGAATGTGGAGCAGAAATGAGAGGCTGTAGATGAGTAGTCAACAAGTCAGTGAAGAGAACATTGAAATAACTACAGATGTTACAGTAAGAGTATTATTGATATAAATGTCCAGACTTTAAAGAGAAATTATAAGTTTTTAACATGGGAAATAAAGAGGTGAAAAAAGTAAAAATTAATCAGAAAAGTTTGAGGAGAATAAACAAATGCAAGGGCTTGAAAGTATAATTATCTGTCAACTCAGCAAGCAGTATTTCTTTGAACATGTGAATAGAAGAGAACTCTGAATTTAAGATGACCCACCCCCAATTTCTTACATCAGAAAACTAGGGGGGAAATCTAGTCCTGGATTAAGGTAAATACAGTAAGAGAGTCATCATTTTAAGACATGCCTCTTTCCCCAGCCATGGTAGTAAGGGATTGTGAAACTTTTGATGCTGTTTGTTACTTTGCCCCAAAGAAAGTAATTTCATGTTGAAAAATGATCCCAGGGCAAAAGTTCTTCAATATTCTTTGATCACATTTGCTGTTCCTTGTGCATTTTAAAACTTCCATGCATTCATGAAGATGAATCAAGGTACAAAGAGACAGATATGTAATCTGCACTCCAATCATACATAAATATAGAAATACTAAGCTTTTGGGGATGTTTTCTACAACAGCAGGGGAAAAAAGAGGTGGATTCCTGGCAGGACATTAAGGGTGAACCCTGATGTCAACAGTGCTGGTGCTATCCATTTGGCATGAGTGCAACAAATTTGCCATAATGCCTCAAGTTGATAACTGACAAGTGTTCTGCAGCTGGCCACCCATGCTCCTGCATAGTCACGTAGGGGCAGAACCTAAACATTCTGTTAAAAGTCTGCATTAAAAGTGCACTAAAGAAATATAATTCTACACTAGTGATTTGGATTTTCCTCCCCTCTCTTGAGTATGCCAGGTTGAGAAGGAGACAGACGTGTACACTTACTCTTCATTGTGCATTGGAAAGCTGACTGGGCAATTATAATCTGAACCAGTCCACTACTAATTTATGATGTGCACAGATGAGGTAGTCTATTTGGTTCCTTCAATACCAAGAACCTCATGCTATTCACATACCATTACTATCTAAAAAACCACCACTCTCTTTAATTATTCAAATACCAAAATAGGCTACCTCAGCATTTTCCGTCTAAAATTTTGGATTTGCATACAGTCCTATTAATAAGAATAGCAATAAAAACATAAGTGGTGCTATATTTAATTATCTTTTGATAATGACACTGATTAAGCATAGCATATGAGACTAGGAGAGAGATTACACACTATGGCAGCAAAGATTTTTTAAAATGGCTATTAAATTGACTAATAAAGCCTGAGGTGACAAAATTAATAACATGAGCTAGATTTTATTGGGTCCTCATATGCCAGTTCTCCTTCCAACAGGACTGTGCACAGCAGCAACCTTTTCTTCACAGCTATACTGTGGTGAAAATAAAATACTAAAAGGGTTGCAAGATGAGTGAGCAATGGGAGCAATGGTTGGGATGCACTCCCTACGCTCCATACTCAACAGCATCACACAAGGGGACTGCAGGAGTGGCACCCAGTACATCCCCCTAGTCCCTTCTTACATGCACATTTCCCTAGTCAGGATGTCAGTCAGTTTATTCTACCGCACTAAATATGAGGATACGTTGTGAATACAGTGCTTAGGGCAGTAGAAATAAGGAGATTAACATACTTCCAAGCTCTAGGCACATGAATTTACAGACATTAGTAGAGTTTGATCAGTCCTCTAATCTTGTGTCTTAGTCTGACTTCACACCAGCAAAGAATGAAACCAGAAACGTATAGAGAAGCTGCATCTGCTTTCTGAGTAATGACCTAACAAGACCACCAAGGATTTTCATACTGGTTGACCAATATTATTATAAAGATTAAGTAACATGACCAGAGCCTTAAAGGCTCATCTTTTTAGCCTGGCTTTTAATGATATCTAGTTTTAATGCTAATTTTAATCTGGTTTAAATGTTTTATTATTTTAATTGTTTTATTATCTTTTTTAAAAATTTTAATGTAAACGACCCTGAGCCACTTTAGGAAAGGTGGTATATAAATTGAATGAAATGAATAAATAAAAACCTTATCATCTAGTATATGGCAAAAGACTAAAAAAAAACCCTCGTTTAATATCAAAACCCACAAAGAAAGAAAACTTAAGCATAGTTTAGATTCATTTAAAGAAACAAAATCCTATGTATCTTGATTACATGTTAATCAATTAATGTTATTATCGCTTCCACCAGATTTACATCAGTTATTGCAACCATTTAATTAAGGAATTTTTGAATCACTTTCAGTTAAAAGAAATGTACACATTTACTTATTAAAGTTCAATAAAATAATTAAAGCAAACATACAGAATTGTTAAATTTTGCAATTTCAGCAAATCACACCATCATTTCCCCAACCCATTTCTCTCCTCTGGCATGTGAATTCAGTCTAAGATCCATAAAATAAACTGAAATAAACAGCCAAAACAAAAGAATAAGAGGAAAGATAAAATAAAAATAATAAAAATGAAAAAGTAAAATAATGGGCTCAGGCATCCTCACATTCCCCGTCTGCTACATTTCAGAGAGCAGATAGTTTAAGAAAAGATTGTTAAATCTTGGTGCATTGTTTCATTTATTCATTGTTTATGCTTTATGCCATCTACATCCCACCTTTCTTTTATTATGAAATTCAAGGTATATGAGGGTCCCAGGCACTGACCAGACTTAGCCCTGTTATCTTGAGCAAGATAGGTGCGTTATTTATTTATTACATTTCTAGATCACCTCATCCAAAGGCTCTAGGCCAAGCACATTTAAAAAACACAAAAACAAACACCATTTTAAAAACACACTGCTTAAAGCAGTATAAAAACAATTTTAAAACAGCTCAGAACCATTTAAAATACTTTAAAACAATTTTAAAACCTTGGAAGTCTAAGCCAAACAAGAAAGTTTTTAGGACTCTCTTAAAGGCCAACAACCAGCTTAAATTACAGATATCTGCCAGGAATGTTCCCTGAGACCATATCCTGAGACCAGTGAATGAACTGAGAGAGTTTTCTGTATAGCAGGTTCTTGTTGGCTACTAGTTAGGCTAGCCAGCTTAGCCATGTTTTAATATGTGAGAAGTGGGAGAGGAATCCTATGTCTTCCAAACTCTTACCACCAGAGTTTGGCATATTTTTACCAATATGGCTCAGCAGACTCAACCTAACTGTATTTCTCAATGGTCCATATTATCAATAAGCCGCTATATCCTATGCTCAGGATGAAACTGATTCACTTGCCTACTTTATCCAGAACACCGATTCCCACCGCCAACACATGAGGCAGGCACAGCGCTGCCATCTTGCCTCTTCCCACACATGGCCAGGAACAGCCAATCAGGGAAGGAGGCGGGCAGTTTAGTGCACAGCATGCACGGCATGTACCTGGGTTAGATAATAGCACTGCAGATGCACTGTCTTGGATGCAGGAACAGCACTTTTGGAACCTCGCACCGAAAGCCAGGGAACTCCCTGAAGTCTTCCCCACTGATGTATGGAACCTTGGAGGCTGGAGGTCTAGCAGGCCATTCACCTCTCTTTAGTCCCAAGCACCAGAGAATGGTATGCAGAAGCAGTACATGAGTTTCACACATTCAGGGCGGCATCCGGCATGAACAACTTATGGCCTTTCCCAGTGGACCACGTGCTACACTATTGCGTCCACCTGCACAGCCGGGGCTTGGCACCTAGGTCCATTAGTGGCAGACCTACAACTTCCATTAGCCACAGCTACAATTTAGAAGTTTAGTAGTTCAGCAACATCTGGAGGCTCCCAGTTTGGGAACCACTCGTATAGTGCACAAATCCTTGCTGTTTTTCTGGACTCCATGTTGTGATCTCTAGCCTGTTTGCATCTTTTGATTACCTGCTCAATCCTTTTGGCTGCTGACTCAGTATCTGATTGTCATTAAGTGTGGCTTTGACTCCTGGCTTCTGTCTCAGTCCTCTGACCTGACAGATACTCTGTTTTGTCTTTTGGCTTGTTTCTGATTGTTGGCTCTTCTCTAGATCCTCCAGCTCCTAATAATCTATCCAGTTTTACCCTTGGCTTCTTCCTGACTCTTAGCTCTTGTGTAAGACCCTCTGATTCCTCACCATCTACCTGACAAGTTCAGGAATATTCCTGGCTCTCCCAGTCCCAGCATCAGACTTGTGCCCCTAGTGATTACTACCCATATCTCAGCTTCTCTGACAGTAGGAGAAGAATGTGAGCTCAATCTCCTGCTATTGTTCACTTTCAACTAGTATATAGAGGCATTCTACCTCTGATCCCAGAGGTAGCTGAAAGCCATTGATAGACCTGTCATCCTGAATTTGTCTAAGCCATCCAAGTTGCAAGTCATCACCACACGCAGAAAATCTCATAGCATAATTATCTGCTGTGTGGAAAAGTACTTGCTTTTGCTGGCAAAATTTCCTAAATTTCCTGGCAATCAGTTTCATGGAATGACCCCTGGTTCTATTGTTATGAGAGACAGAAAAAAACTACTCTATCTCTACTCTTTCCAGACCTTGCATAATTTTATAAACCTCTACCATGTCTCTCTTTAGTCACTTTTTTTCTAAACTCAAAAGCCCCAGTATTGTAGTCATACTGATGTGTTTAGAAAACCAAAGAAACTCCATGTTTGCCCAGAATACCTCATTCTAACTTAAAGTAACCCCAGCCCAGCTCAGGGACATCACTGCCTCCTCATGATCAACGTCGTTATCTCTCTCCACTAAATTGTATCTAAGAAACTTGGTTCTCACAAGGTTCTCACTGTTCTTTGCTGACAGTTAAGAAAACAGGATTTAACCAAATAAGGAGTAATCACCAGATGAACACCGAATCATTCGCATGCGTATTAGATACTTAGTCCACCATTTTATTGCCACGTATGCTATGTCTAGAGTGTCAGCATCATTCAGATTGTCTGTATAAATGTAAGATGCACCTGTAACCAAACTGTAATTAGTTTAAGAGCATAAGCCTACTGATTACCTATTGCTAAAACTGCAGTAGCAATAAAAAGCCTCTAAATGATTCCCACCGAGTCTGTTTGATTGACTAAAAGGCGGACCCAGGGACGAACCAAATTCACATCAATACCATGTAAGCAGGCCCAATCTTTTGGGGTATCACATTAGACCAGCACTTAGTATAGTTCCACCTACCGAAAATCCAGATGGTTATGAATCAGGTTGAGAGATCACAACCTGCCCATGCATTGTCTCCCTGAGACCCAAATAGAAGTCATATTTAATCAATTTTATTATACATAATTACTGAAAATTACTATAATCATTTGACACATTTTAAAAAATGGTTTCACTTCATTACATTATATGATTAATTAACTATGGTATATAATTAGTAAGCAAGATTATATTTTTTCTCCTTTTCTCCTGTTCTAAAATATCAGTGTGGATTCAATTTTGTAATCACCAACCAGGCCCATGCTTTAGGCAGGGCAGGCAGGGCAATCACACCCAGCTCTGCGCTCTCCCAGGCCCCGTGGCTGGGACCAACCACCACCACCCCACTACCTGTCAGCTGCTGCTTCTTGCCTCCCTCCCTGCTCAGTGAAAAGAAATGAAAGAACTGCTTCTGTAGAGGAAAATTTAGCACACAGCGCTAAAGAGTTAAATCGCTCCTTTGGAGGATCCACACCACTGTGCTACCACGAGACATGGATCTCCCTGACTAGTTTAAACATTGCAACCAAACAGACTTTTGTGCTTTAGGCTGAGTATACCACAACAGCCTTTCAAAACAAAACAAACATGTCACAAAACAAATGTTGGTAGAGTGGCAACACCTATAGGTGTGGGGTGGAGAAAACAGAAGCTGCAATTTTCCTTACATCTAAACAAGAAATTTTACTTTGCAATTAGTTCGATTTAAATTAAAAGTTTCTTCACAAGTTCAGCACAAAAAACAAACAAACCATCAACCAAAAGAGCATAAGTACCAAACAAAATGTGGTCAAAAACACATCCACTAAGCTGACTCTCACTAAGCCCTAACTCAGGAGTCCTTGATTATCACCTTTCGCAACCCTGGTTTTTCCTTAGTTCAGCCTCAGGCCTTGTTCTTTCCAGTTCATCATGATTCTAGTTCTGCAGAGAATACACCACTCTGCCAGTGATTTTAACAGCTCTGTGCCAGTGGTTCTTCAGTTCTGTAGTCCCTCTTCAGAATGTCTTTAAGTTTTCCAGCTTTGACTGCAGGTAGAACTCTTTTCTTTTCACTCTCCCAGACTCCAACTTCAACTCTTGTCTCACTCAGATTCCAACTTCAACTGTCTCACTCAGACTCCAACTTCAAGATACACTGTTGTCTCACTCGGATGCCAGCTTCACTCCTCCTGACTTTCTCCAGTACTCTAACTCTCTAAACAATCCTATATATACACAATTTTTGCTCCAACAGTTTTTTGAACAACCCAATCAGTGTAACTCAAAGTTGCCTACATTTTTCAAAACTTGCCTTCCCTCCAAAACTAACTGATATTCTCAAAATGAAACTAAGGTACAGCAGGCATGAACTCTTGACCCTGCCAGTTTTCTTTGGAAGGCAAGTTACACATAAAATCTTATTTACAATAATGAAGAGGTTTGAAAATATTAATGAAATTGTAATTCATTTATAATACAAAGGCATATTTACAAAAATCATAACATCTAGGCCTTGTTCCTCCACCGCCCCCCTCCTCCTTCAAGCAAAAAAGCTGCATCTGTTCACCCAGGCTTTTAACGGATACTATTTTAATTGTTTTTAATGTTGTTTTAGAATATTGTTTAAAAAAATTTAAATTGTTGTGTTTTAAATTTCTTGTTTTTGTTTTTAATTAATGTTTTAATGTTTTATCTTGTTGTAAACCTCCCAGAGACGTAAGTTTTGGGTGGTATAAAAATATGTTAAATAAATAAATTAAATAAATAAATAAAAAGAGAGGTGATCCAACTCCCTAGTCCCGTGCAAACTGGATACTAAATGAGAGGCCCGCATGTGCTCTGATTAACCATCAGGGTGCACGCGTGCCTCTCATTTATTATCCAGCTTGCGCGGCACTGGGAAATTCGAATACCTCTCTCCTCATCGGAATGAGGAGGGAGGCGATCAAATTCCTTAATGCTGTGTTACTGAATATCCAGTATCCAGTTTGCACAGGGCGGGGGAGTTTGATCACTTCTCTCTTTACTCAAAGGAGGAGGGAGGCAATGTAACTCTTTAGCACTATGTGCTAAATTAATCCTAAAGCTACTAGGGAATTTTCCTCTACAGAAGCACTCCTTTTGTGTTGTTTCACTGAGCATGGAGTAGGGCAAGGAGCAGTGGCTGACAGGGAGTGCCCTGCTGAGTATACAGTAGGGCTGGGGGGCAAGCAGCAGTGGCAGCGGACTGTGGCTGAGGGGGAATGCTGCTCGCACCCAGCCCCGCACCCTCCTAGGGACAGCCCTGCCACCAACACAAGTGAATAAAATTGCTAGTTTTGAATTTTTCTTTAGAAACTATACGCTCAAGGATCTTGCAGTTTCCTGACTAGTTTTAGCTATCTTATTTTATATTTGGGTAACTCAGCTGCTTTAATTGTGTCTCATTTCAAAAAGAAAGGCAAAATTAAAATGTCTGTTTAAAAAACCCCTAAGTTTAGAAGTGACTACATTGAAGAATTTTATTTACGATTAATAATCAGATACACACAAGTCAAAAGCCAACCCCAACCACATATACAATACAATAGGTATAACAAGTAATGGTAGCAAGACCAAATTACATTTCATCGTTAGTCCTTTGTTGTCTGGTTTTTATGGCTGTCAAACAAAAGTTGGCTACCTTTCGGGTGATATCTGTACACTCATCAGAGAGGAGAAAGTGTATGTAGTAAGACCTGTCCCTACCTGACCTATTCAATAACAAGGGTGTAATCAAGCTGGCACGTGAGTCTTTATAGAAGGAGCAGTACAAAAGAACATGTTGTATTGTCTCAAGCATTCTTTACCACAAGGACAGATCCTATTGGCTTAAGGTGTTTTATTATACCTGCCAAAAAGTATTGCCAAGGGGAGCAGTATCAAATCTGGCTCTGAAGAATGCTTTACGTAACTTGGGGAAGGGAAGTAATGATTGATATTTTTCTGGAGAACAGCTGATATTTACATAATACTCTCAATTGAGGTCAGAGATCATACTGAGATCCTTTTGGCATTCTACAGCCTCTAGTTTCTGCGCAAATACCCTCTGGGCCTGGACAAGGCTGAAGGACAGCAGATACTCGGGAGACAGTCTATAGGACAAAAATTTCTCCCTAAGTGCCATCTCCCATCCTGATTTATAATTGTCAGCAACCACCAGAGGGGCCAAACCGACAGGGCACAATTTGCGCTTCAGCCAATGGTTGCCCATCAGCTTCCATGCCCTTGCCTCCACTCTTAGAATCCCCGTCTCCAACTTCAATCTTACATTGGACACACATCTAGGTGCGCCAAGAATTGCCCTAAAGATTTAATTTGGACAGTCTCCATCTCCTTATTTCTAGTTTTGCGCCATACAAAATTTGGTCCAATGGCTTTCTGCCATTAAGCTATAATAAAAGTGTATTCTTTTCAAAAAGCATTCCTGTGTAAGTCTTCTTTCTTCAAAGGAAGGAAGGAAGAAGGGAGGGAGGGAGGGAGGGAAGGAAGGATTATGTAGCAGAAAATGTTTCTTATGCAACAAACATTCCTAAGTTTTTAGTTGCCTGTTTGATATTCCTAATCCAAGGAGTATTGCCAAAAATCAAACTAAGAGTCTGTAATACATACACTAGTCTCAAATGACACTTAAGCAGAAATCTATTTTAAAATATATATATTTCATGCCCCCTCCCTTCTTCTCTTATAGTATATAACTAGAAATTACTTTACAAAATGATTCGAGTGTTTTTTTCTGCAGGCTATGCCATGTTCCTGATTAGCGAGCAATATTAGGGAACAGATATGGGGACTTGTACAGTTAAATCAGTGTCTAACTGCCTGTGAACCAGATCTGAAACCAGAGGCTATACCCACTAGTGCTTTATCAAGTGAATCAGCACATTGGCATATTTATTGCCCCTGCAGACCAATACTCCAAAACAGAGTTTTTGTTATGAGAAATAGAAATGCCCTAAGCTGGTTTTCTATATTTCAGAAGACTTCCTTATTTGCCTCATGATTTATTTGAATGTTCAGACATTTTGTTATAAAAATATTAAGGTTGTTGTTATTGTTGTTGTTATTATTTCAAGCTCTAGGGTTAAAATTCTCCTTGTTGCCAACAGCCATGAAGTCAAAGGGGTTGACCAAGCTTTAACCAATACCAAGCAATCTAATTTACCCCAGGAGAGATGACAGATATTAAGGTCTCAGTACTCCCCAAAAATGTATATAGTCAATTATTCAGCCAATTCCCTTACACAAGCTTCCTCCTGGAGATACAAACATAAGCACTCAAACTGCACTTTAAAAACAGAATTCTGTATATGACAGATGAAGGAGTTGAAAATCTGACTCTGTTTAAGCCAAATAAAATACTACCATAAACTTCAACAAAAAGGAACATTTCAGATGGAAATAATCACCCAGCAAAATGAACAGTTGTTTGGCTATTCTCTAAGATTGGCTACCCCTTAACTTTCCTAGCTAATTATAGATCAAAGTACTGGGGAGGACTGTGTTGGGAGTGCAGTGCAATTTAGATCAGATTTTTGTATAGCAAATATGCAAGTTCATGAAAGCAGACAACCCCTAAAGCTCTCACCTGAGCTCATTTAATCTGGATATGCAGTATTCTCATATTTCACAGTAGAAACACAATGCAGCACTAACATGGTGTTTTATAGCTGCTTCCCTCACAAGCACAAAGTAATCTAATATAGATTTAACCAAGAGTTAATCAGTAACAACTCCATGTTTTTCCTTACCTGGTCACCAAAACTTTCTCTGATTCACCTTTTAGTCAAGCTCATGTCCAGGTGACCTTCATGGGCAATTTTGATCACTTTTGCTTCTAAGGAGGTTGGCACCACCAATCAGTCCTCAGCGTAAGCTCATTGAGAAGAGATAGCTCAATTAATACATGTATGTATGGCTGAAGATGTTCAAGTACCTTGTTTTTACATGGCCATCCATTAGTTATGTAAGGTTTAAGTTCAGTAAGCACTATCAGCACTGAGAGCCGCTTTACTTTCAGAAGATGTGATCTAAGGATGTGCAAGCTCGCTCAATTCTAACTGCGGTTTGAAATGAACCAGCCCGATTCGGGCAGTCCATGTTTGAACCAGACTGGCCCCCAGGCAGTTCGTGGACCAGTATACTTGTAAAGGGGAATCTGGAAATCATAAGGTGAGGGGTGAGCAAAATTACCTTTTATTTTAAGCCTGCAGTGGCACTGGAGAATTTCTAGAGGTGGTGGGCAGCATCAGGGGCTCCTCCAAGCCCCCTGCTGACCTCTCAAATGACAGCCTAGGCCAGCTGTGGTTCAGGCCTCTGCACATGTGCAGAGACCATTTTTGTTACCTCTGCACATGTGCAGAAGTCATTTGAGTCACCACTCTATTTGTGTGGTGATGCAAATGGCCTCTGTGGATGCACAGAGGTCACAAAAATGACCTTTGTGCTTGCACAGATGCCTGAACTGGGCCACATCCAGTCCTGGCTCTTATTCCAGAGGCCAGCGGGGGGCTTGGAGGAGCCCCCACTGCCTCCCCCTACTGCCTTCAGAGACTCTCCGCCACCTCAGGCTTAAAATAAAGGTACTTTCGCTTCCCCACCCGCATTGGGTTAGGAAATTCCCCTTTACTTGTAATCCTAGCTGGATACCCCTTCACAAATATATCCTTGAACCAGCCTGTGAACCAGTTTGGCCCAGTTTGATGGTCGAACCAGACCAAACCCGGTTTATCCAACTCCAAAATTAGACCAGTCCAGGGTGGTTCTAATCTAGTCCAGATTTGAACCAAACTGGCCAAACTGGTTCCATGCACATCCAACGTGATAACTCCATGAGTGGATGAAGCTATTTGTGCAATTATGACTCCATCATCGTCCTTTGGGATCTCCTCTTGGGCTAGAAGAGGAAGTCAAAATAAACAGTCTGCAGTTGTATGCCACCTGGAAAGATATGGAAGATATTCCACCTGGAAACCAATATCCATAAATCTGGTGATTCATTTGGTTATTTTGGGATTGCTTGACTGCTCCCTGAGTAGTAAACAAAGCATATAAAGTTTTATGGTCTGACCGTAAAGTGAATTTTCTGCCCCACAAGTAAGCCCTGAAGTGCCTCACCACCTAGAAACAAGCTAGAGCTTCTTTTTCAGTGATATAATACATCTTCTCTGATGCAGTAAGCACTCTGGAAGCAAAAGCAACAGCAACTTCCCTGTCGCTTTTTGCTGGGTCAAGACAACACCCAAACCATATTCAAAAGCATCAGTGGTTACAACAGTGTACCTGTTGGTGTCAAAAGAAGTGAGACCAGGGCCTTCAGCAATGGCCGATTTGATAGCCTTGTGGGATGCATCCCAGTTAAATGCTACATTCTTTTAAAAAAGAAGATGCAATGGAGCAACATTTGAAGCAAATTGTCTAACAAATTTAGAGTAACAGATTCCTAAAAATGAGCAAAGTGCATCCTTGTTGTGCGGCTCTGGTGTTTCCCAAACAGTTTTCACCATGTCTGTTTCGGGATGTACGCCGTTCTGAGATATTGTGTGTCCCAAGTATGTCACCAAGTATATGCAAAACTGATATTTCTCTGCAGAGATAGTAAGTCCATGTTGTCGGAGTTTTCTTAAGACTGATGTCAGTTTAGCATCATGTTCCTCAATGGTTCTGCCATACACTAAAATATCATCCTGAAAGTAAGTGATGCCATCTGTAGTCCTAAAAACTGCATGCATCATTCTTTGAAATACCAAAGGTACAGAAGCTAATCCAAAGGGCTATAGAAAAAGACCCTCTGGGGTAATGAAGGCTGTGTATTTGTGAGAACGTTTGAGCAGAGCAATTTGACAATAGGCTGAAGACAAGTCCAAAGTTGTGAACACTGAGGCCTCTTTAAGAGTAAGCAGCATTTCACTAATATTGGGTAACAGATTACAATCTACTACCATATTTGAGTTAACATCTCTTAAATCTACACACATTCATAGTGTATCATTAGATTTCCACACAGGAACAATGAGAGAGATCCATTCTAATGAATCAACAGGCTCTATGATATCTAAATGCTGTAGTCTTAAGAGCGTCTCTCTAAGTGGATGGTACAATGCTATGGGTACGTTCCTCACTTTGTGTTGTACCTTCATCTGAATTGTGTTTGAAATGTATGGCAGTACCAGGAGTATCAGCAAAAAGTCCAAGAAATCAGCAATCATATCAATATACGGATGCTCCATCATCTGTAATATGAGTTCTGTGCTATTTGGGTCTCTTATCCTCATGGGTGGATGTCTGAAGGCTGCAGGTGCGGATATGATGTAGTAAGGAGTTCCTTGTAAAGCAAAGGGAAATGATAGTTTACAAAGAACCAGATTCAGCCACCATTTGCATTTCATGGCCATTGAGTTTAACTTGACAATGTGGAAACGCAGGCTCTGATTCTGCCACACTTAAAACGCTGTCAGGAAGTGGTTACGAATGCAACCAATATTTATATTCCATTTTCCAATAAAAGTTCCCAAAGCAGTTTAAATAGATAGACAGACAGATGGATGAAATGGCTCCCTGTTCCCAAAGGGCTCACAATCTTAAAAAGAAACCAAGTGACCTTCCATGCAGGATAGTGAGCATAATTGGCTTTGTGGGCAAAATCTCCACATCGGTAGTAGTGGTAGCGCCTCCTTTCTTTTGCTGCTACTTTCTGGGTTTGGAATGATTTAGATTGAACAGACCGGATTTCAGGAGGTAGGTTATGCGGTACCAAAGAGAAGTATTTGGCACAGTGAAGAGCATTTCCCACCCTCCTAGCCATCTCTATAACTCTATATAAGGTATATTTCTGCTCCAGAAATAGTTTTTCATGCAGTTTGGACCAGTTTGTTTTCACAATGATATGATCCCTGATCAGTTTATCAGTAAAGTTGGCAGGTTGCACCTTAAGGCATGTAATGCTGTGACATAATGATCAACAGATTCACCAGACAGTTGGAATCTAGAACATAACTTGTAACATTCAGCAAACACATTCAAAGCAGGGTTGAAATCTATATAATTAATTCCTGTAGAGGGGATGCATGGGGATGTGGCAAGCTCCACCCCCACTGCAGCTGTGACCAATGGCGGACCCAGAGGGGGTGACACATGCAAGGGTGGGAGGGAGGAGTGTGCGCCAGGAGCCGGTTGGGGCGGCAGGTGAGAGGACAATGGGCGGCGGGAGGAGGACAGGCAGCGGGTGAAGCCCCGCTGCCCCGAGAAGGACGGCAAGGCAAAGGGAGGCAGCAGCCTGAGGAGGATGGTGAGAGGACAACAGGCAGTGGGAGGAGGACGGGCAGCAGGCAAAGCCCTGCCACACCGAGGAGGACGGCGAGGTGGCGGGAGGCGGCGGGGGGATGGCCTGGTCCTCCCCCCCCCCGGGGTGAGACAACGGTGGCATGGGGGTGGGACAGTTGGGCCCAACTAGAGGCACAGATGCTCTGTGCGCGGGTCCACTAGTTATCATCTAAAGCTTGAATGACAGCTTCATAAGAAATGGCATCGCCTACCAAATTGGCAGGAATGTGAAAATAATTATAAATTTTCTGGCCCTCAGGGGCTAGGCAGTGAAGCAATATAGCCTTCTGCTTTGCTGGAGTAAAATCAGGAGTCTGTATAGTGAGGCAGTAACTGCAGAAATAAGACCTCTATTGTTCCCAGGGAAGAGCAGGTTTTCATGGGGTGGACAAGACAAAAGGTGGTGATGGGATCTGAGCCATGCTGCATTGGGAATTTAGTGAACAACAGGACTGATAAGGAAAAATACTTTCAGGGGTTGTGCAGGTCAGGAAGCTGGAGAAACAATCAGCAGCAGTGGCAGTAGAAAGCAGTTCAGAAATGTAGGCCCAGTAATACAATGAAATGAAGTTGCAGAAACATTCACAGGCTTTGCAGGCTCACATGCTTAGCTGGCTCAAAATCTCATTGCCAAATGTTTTATAGCTGCTTCCCTCACAAACACATAGTAATCTTATATAGATATAACTAAGAGCTTATTCAGAAACAACTCCATTTTCTCCTCCTTTCCCTTTCTGATTCTACCCCCCACACTTTCTACAGGATCCCTACCAGGACAAACTTCTAAATAACAAAATATAAAAGATACTGGATAGAATACAACACATGTCTATCCTCTGTCTCTCTTTCCTGGCTTTAAGAAAGATCTGAGAGATATAGGATAGACTGGATTGTTTGATGTCTGGGCTATGCATCTTTCTCCTTCTGGAGGAAAGTGTGGGGTGGGTCCACATGAGACTGAGAGAAAGACAAACACTGTAACTGAACTCTGACATTCAGCAGTCTAGATATTCTCTATCTGAGAATATTATCCAGCTGAGAGAGTGGAGATTGAAAGCACCAGTGCACCATCCACAAGCATACTGGGGAAAACACAGCAGAACACTAAGAATGCCTCATATGTGATGATGTTGCTTATATTAAGTTCTGTTACAGTCCTACTAGATCATAAATACATGATGTCATAAAGTGTGTTGTTAATTATCTTTGCACTCATTCCGGTGTGAAGACAGGCTGGCAGTGGCCCATAGTGTCAGATGCAGGCCATGTGGCCCCATTTTGAAGGGAGATCAGCACATGCTGCATTGGGCAGCGCGGGCCAGAGCAACTCTCTCTGCCTTTAAAGGCAGGGAGAGCCGTTCCGACCACAATGCCAATGCAGTGCAGGCCGATCTCCCTCCCTCCCAGACTTCATTGTTGAAATGAAGTGTTAAAGACAGACAGATAAATAAGAGAAACTCAGAGCATGGCAACAATGATAAAGGGAGTGTGTGTATGTACAAACACACACACACACTCACTCAGTAAAGAGTGTGTTAAGTGTTGGGGGAGATAAGAAGCAGATAGTTTAACAGCTTTCAGACATTTTAAATATTTTACAAGAAGATAGAGAAAATTCATTTACTATTGGGGGTCTCTCACAACTGGTTTAGCATAGGAAGGTAAATTTAGTGCATGGAAAAGGCAGCTGATAGAAAGAGCTCCTTAGGAAAATTGTATTCTCTACTTTTCAAAAGAAGTTGGACAAGCATCTGCCAGAGACAATTTAGATACAGAGGCTCGGTAGTGAGTTAGAATGGATGGTCCCTAGGACCATCCTTCACTTCAAACCTATAATTCTGTATTTCTTAGCAGAGGAAATTTAAATGCCCACAAAGACTATTGCTGTCTTTCTGCCTTCTATTTGTTGAACAAGGTTAGTTCATCTTCGAAGCAAACAGTTATGTTCAAAATCCATTTCATTTAAATATTTAGAAATACCGTTAAGCACTTCATTTCTCATGAACTGCAGTGGAACTCCTTTAAAGGCACTTCTGACATAGAATAAGTTCTTATGATTAATATTAAACCAGACATTCTGCGATGATGATGATGATGATGATGATGATGATATGACTAGTATTTAAAAGTGTTAAAAATATTCAGTTGCTCTTAACACACAGGCCATTTTGGATAGTGTAGATTTAACAAGGTATTTTAATATTCTTGAGACACTGCCATCCATGAATCATAGCAAATGAACAGAGCAGAGACAAAGTTGAAGAAAATGTGGAGAAGGAATCTGTTTATCATAAACAATGCAAATATTTATTCTATTAATAGCATTAGCTAACAGCGACCTTATGCGCAAATAATTAATACAAATTAGCTATTGCGTTTTCTCAGAAACAAGTTGAATTAACGTAAAGATATATTCAGGAACAAACAGAGAGATTATCTTTCTGTATAACAGTCTAGCCGTTTGCTTTTATGAGTACACATTTTTAATACTCCAACCTCATTGCTATTCCAATGCCAAGGGCTGATGGTATTTGAAATACAGTACTCCTACAGTGTTCCTTATGTAACCACAGGGATGACTAACATAGTGATTAAAAACCTGACTTGGCTAAAGATTTTCTTATAAGATTAAGCTTCAGACAGAAACATCTTCAAAACAAGTCCTCACATAGGAAGCTGCCATATACTGAGTCAAACCATTGGTCCATCTAGCTCAGTATTGTCTACACAAACTGGCAGCGGCTTCTCCAAGGTTCCAGGCAGGAATCTCTCTCAGGCCTATCTTGGAGATGTCAGGGAGGGAACTTGGAACCTAGATGCTCTTCCTAGAGCAGCTCCATCCCCTAAGGGGAATATCTTACAGTGCTCACATTTCTAGTCTCCCATTCCAATGCAACCAGGGTGGACCTTGCTTAACTAACGGAACAAGTCATGCTTGCTAACCACAAGACCAGCTCTCCTCCATTTAAACTAAAAAAACACAAGGATTTGCTTTCAGAGTACCCAGTTTACTATTGTTGTCATTACATTGATTTGCAAAAGAGGAAAATAGGTGTATGTGCACACACACACACACACACACACACACACACACACACACACAGAGTTTTGGGGATTATTTTGTTGTCTTTACTACAGGGTTTGACAAATCCCAGGGGCCAGGGAGCCTAGAAATGAAACTGTAGCTCCTAGACTAAGCTATTTAGAAGTAAAGTAAAATAACAAATTTTATCTGTCCCTATTTCTGTTCTGTTACTTGTAAAGGGGATAAGAGAAGCCAATTTACCCTCTCCTCCCACCCCACAATGTCCATCACTAAGTACCTCAATTTTACCAAGTTCCCCTCACCTGGCTCCTAAATTCTTGGGCTGGCTCCTAGATTTTTTTTATTATTTTTTTAAGGCCAAAGCCTGATTTATTCAAATGAGTATTATACATAAACACAAGTCCCTCTCAGCAAACTTTGCCATGCCTTTCCTCTGTCTTAAGCTACTGCGTTGTAAAAGAACTATTTAAACAGTATTTGAAATGACAAATTGCTTAGCAAAAAAAAAAAAAGACTAATGTTCAGACATATGCAAAGCGCAATGTTAAAAACATTCTCTAAGAGATCTAAGACATTTAACAAATCTCTAAGAGAGACAGCGTGGTGTAGTGGTTAGAGTGCTGGACTAGGACCGGGGAGACCCGAGTTCAAATCTCCATTCAGCCATTTTACTAGCTGGGTGACTCTGGGCCAGTCACTTCTCTCTCAGCCCAGCCTACTTTACAGGGTTGTTGTGAGGAGAAACCTAAGTATGTATGTAGTACACCGCTCTGGGCTCTTTGGAGGAAGAGCGGGATATAAATGTAAATAATAATAATAATAATATAAATCTCATCTATTCATTCATCTTGAGTCATTCCATAAAACTACTTTTCTTATAGTGTTGTCTGTGTGTGCTGTATTCTGCATTAATTTGTGTTAATTACATCTGCACCAAGGACCCATTCAGATAGCAAATAACTCTGCCTACAGTGTAGGGAATTGTTGAATATTGCACATTATCACAATTTTACTAAATGTTCAATTTCTATCCTGTCTCCAGATGCCTGCAAGGCCTTTGACAAGCTAGAATGGCTCTTCCTAACCAGATTACTAACTAAAACATGGCTATGTTTTCTACATACATAAACATATTTTAAATAAATATATAAATAAATACACACACATACATAGTCTCTCAGTTTTACCAAATCTCAGTGATTACATTCCTGACTAGTGCATTCAAGTTCCCTAACATACAGATAGATAGATAAACTTTATTACAGTCTTGGACCAGTACAGAAGCAAGAAGAGTGGAGGGAGCACAGAATCAGGTCTAGACAATAATATAGCAACAATAACTTTACGAATAGACAATAGTATAGTAGTATAATAGATTACTCCAGTAGATTACTCATTAGATGCCATCGTATATTCATTGCTATTACACAAAACCTAGCCATGTTATGAGTAACATGGGCTTGATGGTCTGATAAGAGAAATAAAATATATGCTTCATCTCCTCTGCCTGGTAGGTCCTTAATCAGGGGTTAAATTAATGATTCATGTAAATCTCTATAAAAATTACATTACAATAAAACATGACCCACATCCTCTATGGCCTATGAACTACATGGCAGTAACATTCAGAATAAGGAATCCCACCATATCTACCATATAAAACTGCTGAAGGCAATATGTCAAAGTGGGCCAGCGCAAATACTCTATGATATTTGGGAGTTATTAGGGCTTGACACTAATCAGCTGACTTGGTGCTAAAAGCATGTTTCCATGATTTCAGTCATTTTGGGGCCTTACCTATCTCCTGTTGCCATTCCATATCCAATATTCTTTGCTTTACAGCCTTTTTTGCTTGTTTGTAACCCATGGATTGCAGCACCAAAGGAAAAGTCATAAAAGGCGAGCATTTCTTTAACAACTGACTTCCACTCTGATTGGAAACTGTCTTCAAACATCAGTTGGGCCAAACGCACTGGTGAGAATACCACCTTCAGCCAATCGTTAAGAGTGGTAATCCACACTCGAGTTTCCACTCGCATGACTCCCAATTCCAATCTTAATGCTGTATTAGAGATGCATTTAGGGGCTTGCATAATTGATCTTAGAAACTTAGATTGTACTGTCTCTATTCGTGCAAGGTTAAAGTAAGGGCCCAACTGTGCACCGTATAGTAGCTGTGCCACTATTTTTGCCTCAAATAATTTCAAAACCACAGGGACATATCGCCCTCCTTTGGTATGATAGTACAATATAATAGCTGAGGCACTCCTCTGTGCTACTTGTGAAGCACAATCTAACCTAACATACAGTTGTATTGATACCCTGTCCCTTCTTTATTAATCCATTCTTTAGAATTATTGGTTACTAGTAAGACTTTGTAAGCATGCCACACATATCACAAAATCTGGTCCTTCTGTGTCTAAAAATACCTAAGAAAACTGCCAAAGTTTGCATGAACCTTAACCTCCCCTAATCCATGCTTTTCCAAAAGGAATTTTTCTGAGACATTTTTTTTTTAATTTTCAATTTTATTTTATTTTTTGTAGTCTGGCAAGGTCTGGAACCTACCTGTGAAAATAGCATATTTCTGCTTTTTGTGGATATTGTTCACAGCAATTCAATAATTAGTGCAGGGCTCCTGCCTAACACACACACAGACACACACACATGCCCAGTTTCAAAATCCGGCCCATAAATTATATAAACTGTAATCTGTAGGACTTTGAGCAACCAAATTAGGAAGAAACAATAGCTCTGTTGGGGTATGCTAGAAGCCCTGTGCCCCAAACAATGATGTACTCCATAACCCTACCTCCATGCTGTCCACAGATATAGCATTTCTGTGAGAAGATCGATATGGCACTTGGGTCAAGATCCTACCCATGATTCTCCTTAGACAAATGTTGTACGCATGGACAGTGTGAAGGCAAATCCATGAAGCATGCAGGTATTGGGGAGGGCTTTCCAGCATGCTCCCATGGATATTCTAGCCAGGTTAAATGCCCACGCTTTGCCTAATGACTGAATAGTGCTTTTGTGATATGAATATTAGTTGGCTACAAATATGATACAAACTTCAAATTATTACTAGTCACATTGGAGAATAACTTTACCAAAGTCCTCTGGGTCTAGTGCCTTGGTTTTTAAAGTTCTCAAATGAAAACTTTGGACCAGCGTTCTCTCTAATTTTTTTATCTGTGTGCGGAATGAGTTTTGTTCTGGGCAGAAGTATCAAGGCAGTTTGTGCACACATGATTTCAGAATGGGGCCTTCCTGATTCAACCTGAGCAGGATCTAAAATTAACTGAGCAGAACTTGTGAGTGCAGACATGTATGCACGCCTTAGAGGGAACACTGCTTTGGAACCAAAATGTTGGGAGGTATGAGGAGAAAAAGAGGAGCTGAAATCAGCCCCCACCTTATTTTAGTTTGCACCACTGCTGAGATTTTATTTTTTACATTTCTAAACCACCCCATCCAAAAGGCTCTGGACACAAGAAGTTTAAAAAACATAAAAACAAATAAATTAACACACTGCTTAAAACAATATTAAAACAGTTTTAAAACAGTTCAGAACCAACTAAAAACAATTCAAAAACCTTGGAAAGCCAGGTCAAACAAGTAAGTCTTTATGGCTCTCTTAAAGGCCAACAATGAGCCTTAATTATGCATTTCTGTCGGGAGTGCATTCCATAGGCCAGGAGTGGCTCCGAGTTGCCACGAGACATACTGGTGGTAACTGGAGACAGGTAATGACAATGGGGGTCATATATGCAACGGGAATCAGACAGAAGAAGGTGCTCTCTAAGGTAGCCCAGACCCAAGCCATTCAGGGCTTTAAAGGTAATAACTAGGACTTTGTAACAGGCATAATATGGTCTCTCTGGGTTACCCCAGAGACTAGTCTGGCTGCCGCATTTTGGAATACCAGAATTTTCAAAAGGCAGCCCCATGTAGAGCACATTGCAATAGTCAGGCCTGGAGGCTACCAGCTGATGCACCACTGTTTTTTGTTTGTTTACATTTTTATATCTCGCTCTTCCTCCAAGGAGCCCAGAGCGGTGTACTACATACTTAAATTTCTCCTCACAACCCTGTGAGATCGTTCTTTTCAAAGAACGGATGCAGCTGTCAAATCAGCCAAAGTTGATGGAAAGCGCTCCTGACCATAGCCTCCACCTGAGATACCAGGATGAGGCCTGGATCCAAGAGCATCCCCAAGCTGCATACCTGTTCCTTCTGGGAGAGTCTAACCCCATCCAGCAAAGGAAGATCTAACTCATCCCTCAAATTCCGATCCCCCACAATGAGCATCTCCATCTTGCTTGGATTCAGCTTCAATTTGTTATCCCTCATCCAGCCCATAGTCAGGCATTTTGGGAATTCATGCCATTTCATGATGATGAGGAGGGGAGGGGGAGAGGAGGAGGAGGAGGAATAGATTTGGGTGTCATCAGCATACTGAAAACATACTGCCCCAAATCTCCTGATGACCTCACCCAGCAGTTACATGTAGATGTTAATAGGCATTGGTGACAGAATGGAGCCCTGAAGGACTCCATATAATAGCTGCCATTTTGAAGAGCAACCATCACCAAATTCCACCATCTGGAATCTGCTTGAGAAATAGGAACAGAACCACTGCAAACCAGTGCCTCCTATCCCCAACTCCCCCAGGTGATCCAGAAGGATACCATGGTCGATAGTATCAAATGACGCTGAGAGATCCAAAAGAACCAACAGAGTCACACTCCCTCTGTCGATTCCCTGGTAAAGGTTAACCATCAGGCTGACCAAGGCCGTCTCAACCCCATAGAGACCTGGTTAGGAGAGGAGACCTGTTCAGGGAGAAGAGCTGGTCTTGTGGTAGCCTGCATGACTTGTCCCCTTAGCTAAGCAGGGTCCACCCTGGTTGCATATGAATGGGACACTTGATGTGTGAGCATTGTAAGCTATTCCCCTTAGGGGATGGATCTGCTCTGAGAAGAGCATCTAGATTCCAAGTTCTCTCCATGACATCTCCATCATAAGGCTGTGAGAGATTCCTGCCTGCAACCTTATAGAAGCTGCTGCCAGTCTGTACAGACAATACTGAGCTAGATGAAACAATAGTCTGACTCGGTATAAGGCAGCTTCCTATGTTCCATAGCATGCTCTAAAGCTAGATCAGGGATCCAAAGGCCACTGGGCCTGGGGATTATGGGAGTTGAAGTCCAAGAACATCTGAGGGCCCAACGTTGAGGATTCCTGGTCTAGATAACTGGTTTCCTCCAAAATTGCCTGGAGCTGGTTAGCCATTACACTTTCAATCATATTGGCCAATCACAGGAGATTGGAGACCCGCCTATAACTATGCATCACTGAGGGATCTAGGGAAGGCTTCTTTAGAAGTGGTCTAATCATTGCCTCCTTGGCAATGAACAAGGAGGCATTCTACTCTCCCTCAGCAATTAGTTAATTATATTAACTAGGCCATCTCCAACAATTTCCCTGCTAGATAAAAGCAGCCAAGTCAGGCAAGAATCCAGAGAACAAGTGGTAGGACACACCACCCCAAGCTGCTTGTCCACATTCTCGGGCATCACAGATTGAAACTGATCCAGTCTAATACTGCAAAAGGGATTGCTGGACACCACCCTAACAGACTCTGCAAAAACAGTGGAGTCCAAGTCAGACCGAACACAAGAAATTTTGTCCACAAAGTATCTGTTAAAAGCATCGCAGAAGAACATAGTCTCCGGGGACTGGTTCAAAATGGAAGGAGCCTGAATCAAACTCCTCAAAACCTGGAACAACTCTGCTGAACGCGAACCTGCAGAAGCAATGCATACAGACCAGGACTGGTTTTTTTGCTGCACACAAAGCTTCCACATAAACCTTCAAATGGGCTCCATGCTGTGTCCTGTCAATTTTGAGCTGAGTTCTCCTCCACTTGCGTCCCAGTCGCCTACCTTGCTGCTTCAGGCCCCACAACTCCTCTGTATACCAAGGAGCCACTTTTAAAGCAGGCCGAAAAGGATGCTTAGGAGTGATTCTCTCTACTGTGCTGTTGAGTTCTATTCCAGGTTCCTTCCTCCCAGGGCATCGACAGAATCACTGGCAGCACCAGCATTAGAACCCTTCAAGGCTTTTTGTCCTAGTGGGTCGAGCATCCATCTTGGGTGGACCATCTTAATAAGTCCTCCATCACTACAAGGCTGGGTTGTGGCTGTGAAACCAACCTTAACCAGATAGTGGTCAGTTATGATAATAAGGAAACCATAGGATCTTAAGTATGTAGTACACCGCACTGGGCTCCTTGTAGGAAGAGCAGGATATAAAATGTAAAACAAACAAACAAACCCCAAACAGAACACTCCCCTGATCCGAACAAAAGACCAAATTGAGTGTGTGGCTGGCAACCTGATTTAGTCCTGAAACTAGTTGGGATAGGCCCAATAGTTGTCATGGCCGCTATGAACTCCTGTGCTGCACTAGACAAATCAGCCTCATAATGGATATTGAAGTCCCCCAGCACTAAGAGCATGGGTGACTCCAGCACCAGCTCTGTCAGCTCAGTTAGGGAGTCAGTTGGGCAACGGAGTGAATGGTACACCAACAGAATCCCCAATCTATCCCTAGTTCCGAGCCTCAGAAATACACACTCAATATAAGTCAACTGTCTCACACAGACCCTGGCAAGGGAGATGGTATTCTTATGGACCACAGCCACTCCACACACACACACCCCACCCAATTCCCCTAACCTGCTCCACAACAGAGTGGAGCAGGTTAGGGGAAGGTTTGAGGGTCTGACTGTCTTACTGTCGTCCCCACCCCCACCCCGGCCGCTTGGACGTTACATCTGGTCCCTCTGGGCTTGCTTTTCCATCTCGCCCGGACGAGAAGCTGTCTGTCAGCCTGCTGCCTTCAGAAAGCCTGACAGTTAACACCTGTGTCAGCCAGCAGTCCTTTGTGGCAGAAGGGGCTGCTGGGAAGTTTTGGAGGCTCATAAATTGCTGAAGACATGCTGGCGGCATGGCCGGCCTTTGGTGCCGGGCCTACGGGGGTGGGACTGAGGGCTGGGGGATGGTTGTATTGTGGGTGGGTGGATTTTTGGGTCAAAGGGCTGTTTTATTGCCCTGAGTTGTGCCAGGCCTAGTTGACGAGATGTGTTTGGGCTCTCCTGAGGGGGATGATGCAGGGGGTGCGCCTGGCAGCCTTGGAGCAGCTATTGCTGTAGTGGTGGGGAATAGAAGAATTGGTGCTGGCAGAACAGCTGGCCATTGCAGGGGAAGAGAAATTAGTAATTTAGTAACTATTTCTACTTCCAACTGTTCTGACAACTCTCAGGCCTTGGGAAGCAGCACCAACTACCCACAGAGCCTGACCTTGCTCCTTTGTAATGCCAGGTCAGTTCAAAATAAGACCAAAATTGTCCATGATTTGATCATGGATGAGGGAGCTGACCTGGCATGTATAACTGAGAGCTGGTTGGGGGAGGCGAGTGGTGCAGTGTGGGCTCAGCTTCTCCCTCCAGGTTACTTTGTTGTGGAGCAGGTTAGGGGAATTGGGCGAGGGTGGTGGCGGCGTGGCTGTGGTCCATAAAAATACTATCTCCCTTACCAGGGCCACTGTGAGACAGTTGACTTATATTGAGTGTGTATTTTTGAGGCTGGGAACTAGGGATAGATTGGGGATTCTAGGGATAGATTGGGGATTCTGTTGGTGTACCATCCACCCCGCTGCCCAACTGACTCCCTAACTGAGCTGACGGAGCTGGTCACGGAGTTGGTGTTGGAGTCTCCCAGGCTCTTGGTGGGAGCTGCTGGGGGACTTTAATATCCACTTTGGGACTGGCCTGTCTGGTGTGGCTCAGGAGTTCATAGCGGCCATGACAACTATGGGCCTATCCCAATTAATTTTTAAACCAACTCATGTTACTGGCCACACACTGGATTTGGTCTTCTGTTCGGATCAGGGGAGTGTTCCGTGGGTGGAGGATCCAGGGGTTACCCCATTGTCATGGACAGACCACTACCTGGTTAAGGTTGGTATCATGGTCACAACCCACCCCTGCAGGGGTGATGGACCTATTATGATGGTCCGCCCAAAAAGGCTGCTGGACCCAGCAGGTTTCCAAAAGGCCTTGGAGGGTTTCGATGTTGGTGCGGCTGGTGATTCTGTCGATGCCCTGGTGGGAACCTGGAATAGAGAACTCACCAGGGCAGTAGATACGATTGCTCCTAAGTGTCCCTCCAGGCCTGCTTCTAAGATGGCCCCCTAGTACATGGAGGAGTTGCGGGGGATGAAGCAGCTTGGTAGGTGACTGGAACACAAGTGGAGGAGAACTCGGCTTGAATCTGACAGGATGCAGCATAGAACCCATTTGAAGACCTACGTGATGGCAGTGCACACAGCAAAAAAGCGGTTTTGGTTAGCGCGCATTGTGTCTGCAGGTTCGCATATGGCAGAGTTGTCCCGGGTGGTGAGGAGCATAATCTCTGCTCCTTCTGCTTCAAATCAGCTCCCAGAGATATTCTGCTGTGACGCTTTTAGAGGGTTCTTTGCGGATAAAATCTCCTGTACTTGGGCCGACTTGGACTCCACTATTTCTGCAGGGTCTGTGGGGGAGGTATCTAGCGATCCCTCTTGCAGTGTTAGTTTGGATCAGTTTCAATCTGTGACTCCTGATGACATGGACAAGCTGCTTGGAGCGGTATGGCTTACCACTTGTTCTCTGGAATCCTGCCTGATCTGGCTGGTTTGATCTAGTGGAGAGATTGTTGGAGATGGCCTAGTTAATATAAATGCATAGCTGAGGCCTCCCTGTTTGAAGGAGGCAATAGTAACACCGCTTCTTAAGAAGCCTTCCCTAGATCCCTCAGCGATGGATAGGCCAATCGCCAATCTCCCCTGGCTAGGCAAGGTAATTGAGAGGGTGGTTGCTAACTAGCTGCAGGCGGTTTTGGAGGAAACTGATTATCTAGACCCATTTCAAACTGGCTATAGAACAGGCTATGGAGTTGAGACAGCCTTGGTCGGTCTGATGGATGACCTTTACCAGGGAATTGACAGAGGGAGTGTGACTCTGTTGGTCCTCTTGGATCTCTCGGCGGCATTCGATACCATCGACCATGGTATCCTTCTGGGTCGCCTGGGGGAGTTGGGAATAGGGGGCACTGCTCTGCAGTAGTTCCGTTCCTATCTCTCGGGTAGATCCCAGATGGTGGAGCTTGGTGACAGTTGCTCCTCAAAGCAGGAGCTGTTATATGGTGTCCCTCAGGGCACCATTCTGTCACCAATGCTTTTCAATATCTACATGAAACCGCTGGGTGAGGTCATCAGGAGATTTGGTGCTGGGTGTTATCAGTATGCTGATGACACCCAAATCTACTTCTCCCTCCCTTCTTCAGGAAATGGCACTCATTCTCTAAATGCCTGCCTACAGGCAGTAATGGGCTGGATGAGGGATAACAAATTGAAGCTGAATCCAAGCAAGATGGAGATGCTCATTGTGTGGGTTCAGAATCTGAGGGGTGAGTTAGATCTTCCTGTGCTGGATGGGGTTACACTCCCCCAGAAGGAGCAGGTCCGCAGCTTGGGAGTACTCCTGGACCCAGGCCTCACCCTGGTTTCTCAGGTGGAGGCCATGGCCAGGAGTGCTTTCTATCAGCTTTGGCTGATTCAACAGCTGTGCCCATTCCTTGAAGAGGATGACCTCAAAACAGTGGTGCATCAGCTGGTAACCTCCCAGCTTGACTATTGCAATGCGCTCTACGTGGGACTGCCTTTGTACGTCGTTTGGAAACTTCAATTAGTTCAGAGTGCGGTAGCCAGATTGGTCTCTGGGGTAACCCGGAGAGACCATATTATGCCTGTTTTGAAACAATTGCACTGGCTGCCAATATGTTTCTGGGCAAAATACAAAGTGCTGGTTATTACCTTTAAAGCCCTGAACGGCTTAGTCCCGAGTTACCTAAGAGAGCGCCTTCTTCTGCGTGATCCCCATCACACATTAAGGTCATCTGAGGAGGTTCATCTCCAGTTACCACCAGCTCGTCTGGTGGCGACTCAGAGGAGGGCCTTCTCTATAGTTGCTCCAGGACTGTGGAATGCGCTCCCTGCAGAAATCTGCAATTTGAATTCTCTATTAGCCTTCAGGAGAGCCCTTAAAACGTATTTGTTTGGCCTGGCTTTCCAGGGTTTTAAAATCGGTTTTTAATATTTTAATCCGATTTTGGGGGTTTTAATCACTGTAATTGTTTAATTGTTGTTTTAAAATGTTTATAAATTGTTAATTTTTGTTTTAAAATGTTTATAAATTCTTAATTGTTGTTATATTGTTTTAAATTTGTTTTAGCTCTTTACTGTTTTAGTGATTTGTTTTAATTGTAAACCGTCCTGAGCCATTTTGGAAGGGCGGTATACAAATCAATCAATCAATCAATCAAACAAACAAACAAATAATAGAACAGAGTATCCTGGTAGGAGAAACTGGGCCACTAACCTCCTCCATCCAGGTCTCAGTTATGCAAGCCAGGTTGGCTCCCTCAAGTCATGGATGATTTGGGTCTTATTCTGAACTGGCCTGGCATTGCAGATGAACAAGGCTAAGTTCTGTGGGTAGTTGGAACTGCTCCCCAAGGCCAGAGAGCTGACAGAGCAGCCAGAAGTGGAAACAGTCACTAAGTTACTGGTTTCCCTTCCCCTGTAACAACCAGCTGTTCTGCCAACACCAATTCTTCTATTACTCACCACAACAGTAACAGCTGCCCCAGAGCTGCCAGATACACCCCCTCACCCCGCATCACGCTGCCTAAAAGAACCCAAACACATGACAACAAAAGGCCTGGCACAAGGACCAACCAACTTTAACCCAGACTTCCAACCCTGCCTTAGTATAACTCCCCCCCCAGACTCCAGTAGTGATCTTTTGCACTGGGTTCCTTTTCTTTCCAACTTCTTCACCGCCAAGTGATGGGTAGTGCCTTTACAAGGAAGTTCTCAGTGAGAAATTACAGCTGCCAATGAAGAGGCATAATTTTTTCCTAGAACCCACCTTGGAAAGATCCACTCCTGGGACAAGCTTGTGAACAAGCTCTGCAGTTTCCCCCCCCCCAATAGTTCAATTCAAATAGAGAGAGAAAATTACCAGAACTTTTGCCTATGCCTGTAAAATCCTCAGAGCAGCCCTGTGACTGTTTTATACATGGTTTGCAGCTATCTTTTAGGGTGACTATTTCTTAGTGTAAGACGAAAGATGAACAAATAAATGGAATACGCCACTTACAGGAGAGAAATGGAGAGAGATATCTTGCTTGATCCATGAGAAGAGGGGCCAGAATATGGGCTAATGCAGCATTTGGCCTGCTGGCATGAATATCTGTATAACAAACTGAGAGGTTGGGCTTACATTGCTGGTGAATAAACTTCTGTGACTATTCTGTGCAATCCCACATCCATTTTCACCCCAAAATTCCTCGGCAGTGTCCTTCCTGCTTTCCCCAGTGGGAAATCAGCATTCAGAAGCAGAAACATGACTTTGTGTAATTCACTGCCCACTGACATTTGATTTCTTCTAAAAAATCTGCATTTAAGAGGCAAGTCATAAACCAGAACAATAGTAACAACAGAGCAATTCATGGCTCAATGCTATATTTGTAATTAATAAATCTACCCAAGAATATACAGAAAGCGGTCATCTGCCACTTTATTTATTTCATTTCATTTTTTAAAAAAAGCTTGCAGTACCCTCCAAGAACATAGTACCTTACCTCCACTGCAGAAAATAAAAGTAATTCATCATTATCCTTATTATATTATTCAATGTACAGGGAATGGAAATAAATGCTTTGCTGTAATGAACCTAAAGTGTGCAGTGCTATTTTTTAAATGAAGCACCTTCCCAAGTAACTACCAGTTTTCTGAACCTCAAAATGTACATTGAGCATAATCAGATTTCATGACAGACTTTCTTTTAATTTATTTGCATTAATGACCTTATGCACATCCCCATACCAACAGGCAGGGAGATTGTCAGCTATGATCTGGGCGCCCTTGACATATAAAAGACACAGGAGCATAAAAATACAAAATGCAGTTTTAAAGTCACACAGAGTAGAATAGCCTCATTAAGCAGCATCACACATCATTTAGTCAGCTTATGCCACCCAGTGCAATTTTTCCACTACAGAATACCCACCTTTAACACCCCAAGTTCAACATCAGTCTACTGTACTCAAACCAGAGTGATTCTGATTCCCATTATTCAGTTTTGCGGGCTGTGAAAAACATTTACATTTGCTTTTAGCGAATTATTTTTCTTTCACTGTTTCTTCTTGTCAGCATGAGCAGGTCTGATGATGGGAACAGAACTATCTATAAGAACAGATGTGGTAGATCAGAACAAGCGTCCATCTAGTCTAGTATTTTCCAAGAGCAGCCAATCAGATTAAATGCAAATGAGGGCAACAAGGCACTAGGCTTCCCCCTACTGTATGCCCATAGTAAATGGCATTCATAAGCATACTTGCTCTGGACAAGGAAATTCTATTCAGCTATCCTTCCCAATAGCTGTTGACATACCTATCTTCCAAAATAAGTTTAATAAATATATTCAGATACACCAGTGACAATTATCTAAAGTACAGGCCTCTTCTTGACCTTTCAAGTCCAAGTCATCCACCATGGTTTGGAAAAGGTTATGGTACACAGAAGAAAATAATTTCATCTCAATTTCCATCCCAAATGAGGCTGACACTAACTTATCCATAGTTTCAGTACTCAAAATATTTGTATGGAAATTGGAGAGGGAAAATCAGATCCACAACGTTCAAACTTTATCATACATCAACCAAACAGGAACTTTTTCAGTCATTCCAGTCTCAATAGCAAAATAATAAGGAAAATGTAACATATTTTGATCTTATCAGCATCCTTTACTCATGTCAAGTAGTATATGAGACAACTTCAGAACATGCTACTCAAGCACAATAATGAATCTTTATCAACAAGTGAACTGCATTTTTCCACAAGTCACAAAAATACAGAACACAGTGTGAGTTCCAACTGCATGTCAACACAGATCTTTGACACAATTTAAATCCATATATCTCCCAAAGCAATCTGTTAGCTTTCTCTCATATTTTGCTCAAGACAGCCTGTTTCACAGGACTCACCCACCCTATTTAGTCACTGGAAGAGATGCTTCCAGTATAAAAACAGACATAGAAGAATTTGGCTGAATTTTCTAAAATAAATACTGTCCCTCGCACCTATTCTCCACTGAGTGCTCCAGAGACAGAAAGCATCTATCAGTAAAGTGTTCACTATTCTCACAGAGACATTCCTCAAAGTAAAAAGTCCTTCCTTACATTCCAACCCTCCCCATAGTTCCTGCTTAATTGCTCTGTAATTCTTTGGTGTCCTTAAAAAGAAAACCCTGTGAAATTTTCTTTGGGGACATACTTTTAAAGCTGATATATGTAATGATCAGTTGTGAACTTAGAGGTCAATGCTACTCAGATAGAACCTTGAGTCATTATCATGTATAGGTGGATGGCAACTAAGGATGGAATATGTACAGATGTATTTATTATTTATTTTATTTAGCAAATTTATTGCCCACCTAACTTCCTTAGACTCAAGGCAGTTTACATAAATTAAAATAACAACAATGAAGACAAGGAGGGGAAACACACACCCAAAACTAAACACCTGGCAAAACAGCTAAGTTTTCAAAAGCTTCTTAAAGGACAGAAGGGAGGGGGCATTACGAATCTCAGGAGGCAAGGTGTTCCTTAAGGAGGGGGCTGCAACAGAGAAGGCCCTCCCACGAGCCTGGGTCCCACATACCCCCCCCCCCCGGAACTCTGAGAAGACCCACCTGAGACGACCTCACAGGGCAGGTCAAAGTTGGATGGGAGAAGCGGTCCTGAAAGTACACAGGCACCAAACCCTGAAGGGTTTTATAGGTGATAACCAGCACTTTGAATTGGACCTGGAAGTGAACTGGCAGCCTATGTAGCGACTTAACAAAGGTGAAACATAATCATATTTTATGCTGCCCATAAGCAGCCAGGCCGCGGCATTTTGAGCCAGCTGAAGCTTCTGAGTCATCCTCAAAGGCAACCCCAAGAAGAGGGCATTGCAATAGTCCAGCCGAGCGGTGACTATTGTTTTCAAGTATGTATTGTTTTCTAACAAACATGCTTAATCTTGACCGAATAAGTTCTCACACTTAGAACAAGAAGCCTGTAGCCATATAAATGTCAAATACATTCAAAACAATGCAGCATCCGCACACACATACTGTACTTTTTTGCCCTGGTTGCCCCCTTAGAGTCATGAGACATAATGCTAAACTGACGTCACAACTTTCAGGTTTCCATTATCTAGATATTAGACCTAACAACCTATGCCACCACTTTGTCTCCAGCCTTCTCCCATCCATTTACTGTCTGCGAATAAGCAAAATACTTATTTTTATTTTCTCTAGGTCCATGTCTACACCGCCCATTCCCCTGCCCCAAAGGTTCCTGTTTTTTCAGGCCAGTGTCTTTGTCTCATTTCCTTTAGTCATCTTATTTCTTGACCAACTTCCCTTGCATTCTGTCTTTCTACCACGATAGCAGACAGACCTTAAGCACTGAGAGGTTTTTTCATAGTTCTCCCTCTCCACTTTCTTGTATCTATCACCCACCTACTCTATGCTTTTCTCAAGTTTAATTCTCTACTTATCCTTCCTTCAAGTTCCTCTTTCTCAGTCCTACTCCACATCCTTCTTTCAGACTCTTGGTTCTAGGTGCCCTATCCTATAGTTTCCCTAGGTGCAAAGGCCTCTTTCCAGTGGTCTCAGTCTTAACTGTGTTAAGTTTTAGTTCCAGCCAAACTGGCAAACTTTCCTGCTCACAAACTTTGGACAGCCAAATGTTTTGCTCCCTAAGCAAACAAACATTCCAAGCTCACCAAACCACCCATTGGGAAAAATTTGTATAATAACTGTCCAGCATGTTAAAAGGGTTCCATTTTCAATGTACCAGCCACCCCAAGGTGGTGAGGGAATTACACATTTAAAGTAATTCATAAATTTCCACCTCATGACCTACCAAGAGATTTACAAAGATCTCATAATGCTAAATGGGAGCTTATATGGAGAGCCTAGTTAAAAGTCTAGTAAAAATGTGCTTTTAAGGCATTTGAAATAAAATTCAACCATTGTCTATGCCCACTGAAATGTGTTCCACTCAAGTTTCCTGTGGCCAAATATTTTAGCTCATTAATCAGCTAATGTAGCACCTAAAAAAAGATCCAAGTTGCTCAAGAGAAGTCTCAGATGATGACATTTTAGGGCTTAAGCAGAAGGTTTAAAAAAGTGATAAGTGACAATCCTTTTAACTTGCATGCAAATTTAGCACATCACCTTTATAAATCTTTTTCTTTCTATGTAGCGTTTTCTAAGCTCCTATCAGATTCAATGTCAGTCTTTGGTGCTTAAAAATTTCAGTTTCTTATCCCTGGGTTTCCTGTTCAAACAATTACTTCATGACTTGTGCCTCTCAATAATCTTTAGAGATGTTCCTGGAGGAGAACTTTTAATATCAGTGTGAATATGATTATGTACATCTGTAGTACACCTAACACGAAAAATCTTGTAAACTGCACTGCTCTTGATAGATTGTGCAGTAAACTGTATAGTATTTTAATTAATTTCTTAATTAGAAACTTAAAGTGTGATACTTGAAATCTAACAAGCATGCAGAGAAGTACCATTGCTTCAGTTTGACAGCTAAGAGGAGGAATATAGGGTGCGCAAAAAAGGCAAAGGAAGGTTGAATTATGCTGTTCACTATCTGTATGGTTTCCTATCCCAAGATCCTATTAAAAGCACAAGGAGACGTTGTTTTGGGTGGTATACAGATGTACGAAAATAAAATAAATAAATAAGTAAATAAAGTAGATGGCAGGTCACCGGGGTGACCCTATATTGAAACAACTCCCCTCCCCATGTCTAGCACAAAGTAAAAGGCCCGAAGCCCTCCATACATTGTAGCAAACTGAAGAAAGGAGTGGTTCTGTCTCTCACTTTGATCTAAGAGGGAGAGGGCAAGCCCTATGAGTCTCTGGCACACACAGATAACTCTGAGAAGGATCAGGGGCTTTTTTCTCAGTTTACCATAGGCACTGGGGAAATGTCAGGGGTGGAGAGCAAATGCCACAGCTTCGGAACCTCTCAAAAGCAGCACAAAGTGAGAGACTACCGCACCCCTGCTCCAAGTTCTCTGCATGTGCCAAAGGGACTCCAGGGAGGGCAGGAGTCCGCAGCAGTGACTGCAAATAATGGCTACTAAATCTAGCTGAAATTTGGGAGTCCCTGTAAAAGCCCTTAAAGCAAAGAAGACTTAAGTAGCCTTAGCATGGAAATGCTGATGGTTCCATCTCTTTTTTGCTTTTACCTCTTCTTCCTGAAACTCTATGATACCTTAAAAATCATATTTCTATTTGCTTTTTAAAAATATCCTGTCAGATAAGTAACAGTGGCAAAAAACCAGCCACCACCACATAAGAGTAAAAACCAACACCCCAAGGAATTCACCTCTGCACTCAATTATATCAGCCTCTGAAGTGCATGATTTGATCATACAGTAGAATCACAGACAAACAAACTCCAACAGGAACAGAGATGGCCCATAACTACTGATGGTTCCTAATGCTGAAACCTTGAATTCTTCTCCCACCCATTTCTTCATCGTTAATATCCATGCACTTTATACCCATGTAGAGCTCACATTTCCACCTGAGAATACAATTAATTCCTTCTGCCCCATGAAACCTGTTCTATTGAAGATCTAATTCGGTGGAGGAGACCAGTTTATAGCTTTATTCAGGTTGTTAATATTAAAGTTGCCGGGTTTCAGGATGCGACTTGATGTTTCTGGAGGTTACCCTTGCTCTCATGGACATTGCACGAAACCAGAGTTACACATGGTTAGGGTTTGTGTAACTGCATGTCCGAATGCACGAAACCTCAGTTTGAACCCTAACTCAAACCGAGGGTTCACTCAGCAAACTCCAATTTGAACCCTCCATTTAAACTGAGGGTTCGCTGCTCGGGCTTCAGGTTTGCGGCTCCCTCCATTATGTCCAAAGGCAGAAGTGGAGACAGCCTTCCCTGGGCCAAGAGTTGAGGGAAGCAATCTCCCTTTCTGTCCTGATTGCCCGCCACAGCTGTCCATCAATCAAAGGAGGAAGCACAGCAAGCACCTCCCCCTCCTCTCTTCAGTCACAGACTGCAGAGGCCAGCGCTTACGTCTAAATTCAGAGAGGCAAGGGCATAGGTGGGGGAAGGTGGAACCGGGAGTCCCAGTTCTGTGTTATGTTTGAATTTGACCATGGTCTCATATTTAAGACCATGGTAGGTTTGTAGGGCAGTGGACAGAAGCAAGCAGGTAGGCTATATTCTGTTTGGTTTGAGTGTTTTTACTGTTTTCTGCATCAAGTTCCACCTTAAGCCACCAGACTCTGCTGAGCAAAGTATCATGTATCATGTACTAGTAGACTCTTTCCCTACCTTGCCAGGTTCTGCTTCCTAAATCAAGGTCTGAGTTTCAAGAGACCTGGCTCTCCTAACTGAAGCTGCAAGGAACTAATGCATGACTGTACAAATGGCTGATAACATGATAAAACTACAATATTTCTGAAATGCATCACTTCAGAGCACAGGCGAAAGATTCTACCTCATGAGATCTCCTTAATACATAGAAAACTAAAATGAGTGAATGAGGGACAGAACTCTTCTCCCTTGTATCCATTTTACTATGTACATGATTAATTAAGTAGTAGTAGTAGTAGTAGTAGTAGTAGTAGTATTTTTATTTATTTACTTTTTACATTTTATATCCCGCTCTTCCTCCAAGGAGCCCAGAGTGGTGTACTACATGCTTAGGTTTCTCCTCACAACACATCTGTGAAGTAGGTTAGGCTGAGAGAGAAGTGACTGGCCCAGAGTCACCCAGCAAGGATCATGGCTGAATGGGGATTCTGAACTCGGATCTCCCCAGTCCTAGTCTAGCACTCTAACCACTACATCACACTGGCTCAGTAGTCGTAGTAGTAGTAGTAGTAGTAGTAGTCACCTACTACTCATAGTAGTAGTAATAGTAGTTGCCACCTAATGGTGCAGCAGGGAAATGACTTGATTAGTAAGCCAGAGGTTACCAGTTCAAATCTTCACTAGTCTGTTTCTCAGACTATGGGAAACACCTATATCGGGCAGCAGCGATATAGGAAGATGCTGAAAGGCATCTCATACTGTGTGGGAGGAGGCAATGGTAAACCCCTTCTGTATTCTACCAAAGACAACCACAGGGCTCTGTGGTCGCCAGGAGTCAACACCTACTCAATGGCACACTTTACTTTTAGCAGTAGTGGTGGTGATGGTGGTGTGGGGATAATAAATTATCCGCACAATATAGGCAACATTTGGGTAGGGGGATGTTCAGGGTTTGTCCAAGGCTACCCAGTGAGCTAATAGTTGAGTGGAGATCTGAATTGTAAACGTTTTAGTTCACAGCTCATTATTTCAACAACTATGCTGTGCTAGCATAAAAGAGATACAAGCTGACCCTCCATTTGTGCAATCTTCCACTAGCATCCATAGCATGAAAAAATCTTCTTAAAATTAAAAAGGGGCAGTGTGTTTTCTGGGCTTTACACAAAGAATCCTACTTGATACACAACTTGATATAGTTGGTACTTCCACTGTGTTGCAGAAATGCTGAATTTTAAAACCCACAATAATGGTGCAGTCTCCTGAGTATACATTTATTTCTCCAATATAAAATAAAATAAAATTCTTCAATCTCAAAAACTATTAAAAGGTTGTATTTAAAATGCATGAAGCATTAAACGGACATCAAAATTAAAATAATCTCATAAATCTCTTCATTTAAAAGACTTTTTAGAATACTGATAGAGGCAGAAAACAGCTGCCCCGTAGACTGAAGCAGTAAATTATCAGTATTTTAACTTTCTTTTAATTGTCATCACTGAAAATTCCTTCAGAGACAATGTAATAGTGGTACACAAAGCAAGACCAACTGCCCCTGCATTTAAACAAATGAATAACAAATTATTTTTCTACGGCGACTTCAAGGCAGATAAGGTATACATTCTGTAACATCTACAGATTCAAGAACAATTTCTGGACACAAATATAGGGTAATAACTGCAAAAAAATATTTTTGCATTAAAACTAAGCCAGCGTGCAGCAGCCACACTCGTGTAGCACTTGCATAATGCTACTACTACAAATATTTATATACTGCTTTTCAACAGAAGTGCTGTAAGCAGCTTACATAGATAGACAGACAGATGGTTTCCAATCCCCTAAGAGCTAACAATCTAAAAAGAAATATTAGATAGACACAAACAACAACCACTGGAGGGATTCTATGCTTGGACTGGATAGAGCAGAGGCGTAACTAGGGAAAACGGCGCCCTGGGCAAGCACTGAAATGGCGCCCCCCCACGCCCCCCCTACTACATTATACTTAGGTTTTTCCTCACAAGCGCCCGCCGTCGCCGCCAAGCCAGGCCACTGACTGGCCGCCAGGCACCAGCAAAGCAATGGGGGGGGCGGGCAGTGCGGAAGGGACCGCTCGTGAGGGAGGGGGCGTCGACGCGCTCCCTTGACTGCTGCAGCGCTGCTGCACTGAGCAGGAAACATTTGTATTAACAACAAAAAATTTTTTTAAAAAAATTTGTCATGGCGGTGCCCCCCACGTGACCAGAAAAGATTGTGCCCGGGGCACGTGCCCCCCATGCCCCCCCTATAGTTATGCCATAGAGACAGTTGTTCTAAAGTGCCTCTGCCCAGTTAGTGGAGCAGGGGCAGTCAGCAATCACACTGGGTGTGCCTAATGTAGCTCTTTGGATTCCAGCCAAGCTGTGTGTATGGTGGCTGAATGTAAAAACAGGCCTACACAATTTGTAACCTTTCAGAACAAACCTAACCTAGCAATCATATTGTGACCTTTCAGGTGCCTGATCATTCCTTGCTTCCTCCCCCGCCCTGGCCCAAATAGTGAGGCTATTCTCACAATCAATGAAAACCAGGATAAGGGAGCCCAACCTGGTTTCCAGCAATCGTCAGAATCACCGGGCTTGCGGGTGAGCCCGGTGGCTAGCTCGCCTAATTCCCCCTTCCCTTAAATAAGGTTAGGAGAGTGAGCACTCCGCTAACCCTGTTGTCCTGATTGTGAGTTAGCGCAGCTCCGCATTGTGGTGACTCACAAGGAGCCCCCCCACCTGGGAGGCTAACACAAGCCTCCCAGCATCTGGAGTCCTCCCAGAATGCTCCACACACTCGCATAGGGCATTCTGGGTCTTCTGGGGGGGCAGGCGACCCCTGATCCCCACCACCCCAACTGGCTCCATGACGGAGCCGGTAATCGTGTGGGCAGCTGATCCAGCCGCTCAGGGCAGGCTCTGGGCTTGTCTTTGCGGAGAGAGGGTCAAGCCTGATCCTGTGGAGAGCCTTAATATCTGTGTTCTGTTTGGTGGCTCACAAGTTGCACAAGTCTGGTATAAAGGCTCTGATAATGAAGGAAGAAGGTGAGAAAGTTTGGAAGAAGCACATTGCATTATGCTTGTTAAGACGAAGAATGGTATGGGTTATATATCTAACAATGAGGTACTACACTAACTTTCATACAAAAGTCTGAAACAAGCAGCCATTTTTCTAACAGAGCTAGCAAGGTCCCATAGAAATTTCCTTAAGGTAAAGTCTGAGCCTTCTGGTATTGGTTAAGTTTGATTTTGTTGTCTACTTTTTAAATTACCAATTCTACAAATTATAGAATGCACCTAGGAGGGATTTGCCAGTGTGGTGTAGTGGTTAGAGTGCTGGACTAGGACCGGGGAGACCCGAGTTCAAATCCCCATTCAGCCATGAGACTAGCTGGGTGACTCTGGGCCAGTCACTTCTCTCTCAGCCTAACCTACTTCACAGGGTTGTTGTGAAAGAGAAACTCAAGTATGTAGTACACCGCTCTGGGCTCCTTGGAGGAAGAGCGGGATATAAATATAAAAAATAATAAAATAATAATAATAATAATAATAATAATAATAATAATAATAATAAACCTATTTCATATACAATTGTCCATGGAAGAGTTGTTTGTTTTTAGAGTCTGATTCTCAGCTAATCAATTGTTAATTTTATCCTTAATGTACACATGCACAGTGTGAAAGGACAAGGGGGTTAGCGAGGAGGAAGCCTTTAAAAGCTTACCTCCCTTCAGATGATTGAGGGCTCCCTCTTCAACAGGTGGAGCACCCGCCCAAACAATTACTGGCTAATACCGGTAGCTGGGGAGGGGGGGGTCAGGATGCTGAGGCCCTGCGTCACACACACACCCCCGCACTCATAATGCACCACATGAATGTGCAGTGAATTATGGGGAACTCCACCGCCCTCTCCTCCCCAGAGCTGGCCAGGATCCCCGCAGTCTGCCAGACATGGCTGCAAGCAGCCACAGCTGGCAGACGATCACAGAAACAGGGTTAGGAGAGCACTCAACCTCATTTTAGAGGGTGGCTCCAGAGGTGGATTTGGTGCCGAGGATGGGGCACATGCACAGGCAAATCCGGGCTTGGCTTCCTTAGCCTGGTTTTGCCTGCATGTGTGAATAGCTTCATTGTGATGACCTTTGTTAAAAACAATAAAACTACTGATTTATACAAAAGGAAAACCTAAACAAGAAGTGGTGTGCAAATCAAGGACAGTTGGGGAAGAACTGTAAGACTGCATTACCTCCTCATACTACTGTCTGTGATCAAAGGCAGATTACATGAAAGAAAGCTTTCCTTTTTACACAGAAAAGTTTGACCAGCAGGAGAAGGAATCCAGAAGATGAGAGCATTTATCTTATATTTACAATGTTTAAAGCTGTATATACAGGAGAACCTCCATATTCGTGGGGGTTTCGTTCTCCGCTACTACCGCAGAGACGGAAAACGTGAATATGGAGTTATTGAGGCCATGCAAATTGGGGGTTAGGTTCTCGGTAGGTATAAAAAGTCTCCAAAATGGGGGTTAAAGGCCCTAGAAATGTGGGGGGAAGTGGCCTGCCATGCATCACAGGTCCCCAGCAGTCCAGCCATGCCCCCCCCCCCCAGTTAAAGATTGGCTGAAAATCGGCTGAAAATTACAGTTTTGGGGAGGTTACAAAAGGAGCCATTTTGAGGCTCCCGGTCTCATTTCAGGTCACACTGACCCATGGATATGCGAGTTTAATCCATTTCCTCCCATTTCCTTCCACATATACCAAGGCTGGGTGTCAATTATCCAACTGCAGGTATGATAAGACTTAGTCTGTGATTAATGAGGTTCTCCTGTGTGTGTGTGCGCCATTAAAAAAGTGTTTTAACACCACTTTTGCTATGCACACTACTTCAGCCTTCCCCAGAGCTCAGGGAAGTCTCTTACCAGGAGCTTTCCCAGACAGCAGGCTTTACTGCAAGTCTGGGGCATATTGGATACTCCGGAGCAAAAAGTGGTTGTTTTTTTTACCCTGGACATAAATCAAGCTAGGCTCCAATACGCAGGGAAAAATCCAAATAGTGTTTGGTGTACCCTCTGATATGTCCCATGGACTTCAGGGTAAATCTGGCCAATATGTGAATACACACCCTCCATTCCGGTGGAGATGTGAGCTAAAAGCACTATCTAGGAATGCTCCTGGTAATATTTCTTATCTGAGTTTCACCTTAGGTATTTCAATGAATGAATAAAACGTCTTGCTTTAAGCTATTAAATAGTAACAAACAAACCCAGAATGAGTGAAATGATACAGATTAAAAAGAACTAAAACACAGTGCGTCATTGCTGCTATGCCTGACTCCCATTGGGAATTATGGGAGTCAGGCAGAGCTGCAATGACTCACAGCATCGTTTGCACTGATACTTTTCCACATGCACTAGAAGCATCAATGGACTGGCCTTGTTCACACCTGATGTATTGCTCTCCTGCTTCTTAAATAGCAGTTATATGCTATTTGGGGAGTTTGTCTTTTGGTCTTCAAAAGAAGCAAGTATTCAACCATAAGTTAGTCTCAAACCCAATGTATTAGTGAATCATCAGTTAAAAACACACACTTCTGCCCTCTCTTTTGCTTAGCCTAAGGTTAGCTTCCTCTTCGGTGGCTCTAGATGATTCTGTAACCTTACTGTACAAAATGCTTACACAGAATAACATCTTTGTACATTCTACAGCTGCTGCAGTAAATTGCTGATAACAGCAGTCTCAAACGTAAACCATGAAGAACATTTAAACTTGGTGCACTTTATACCTGAAAATCCCTACACATGTGTGGTGCTCTCTCTCTTCTCCTGTTTCATCTCCTTCAGAACTCACCTTTTCATAATGCCTTTGCCTTTACCCTTTAATCTTCACCCTCCAGATGTAATCCATGAAGTGTAACTTCATTTGCTCCCTAGCAGCTCCTTCCCATTATCACTCTCTGTTGCCTTCTCCATTGTCAGCATTTAGATTGTAAGCTCTTAGGAAGCAGAGTGCTTTTGTTGCTGGTAAAATTGCCCCATGTATGTTAATTGTAGAATATAAATTACAAGAAGCAGAAGGATGAGAAGTGTAAAGAGGCTTTCATCTGACACAGTTCTCGTTCCTGGCTTTTAGCTGCCTCTTCCTTTGCCTAAATCATACTAATCAGTGTAATTTAAAACAAGTAACATATAATTTAAAACTTTTAAAGAAATATGCATACTCTGCAAACAAATCAGTTTTACAAATTGTTCTATAATTCCCATTTTAAATATAAATGCTGCACATAGATGGCAAGTCAGATCTCCTTTCACTTACAAAAGTTTGACAAGCAACATTATACATTTAATTGACAAGGTTGTAGAATATAGATTTCTATACACTTGCCATAATAGTTATATGTGCCAGATTATACAATTAAGTTCACAGACATTTCTTTAGAAAATCCAACAAAAGCTAATTTTTAATTAGAGCTAATATCCATGTGCAACCTAACATTGTCTGTAGAAAGTCACCAAGTACTGTAATTATGCTTGCTTATGATAATTTATTCATCTTAACTTATCTAACATTTTTGAAGTCCTACAGAATTAAATCAAACAAGGTTCACACCACTGTATGTCTGTTACAGAATGTGAATGAGCAACCTGGATTGTGTGTTAGTTACCACAGGGATGCCATGATATAATGCCTGTGGTTAACAAATCTTGTTCAGTACATTGTAGACCAGTTCAGAAGACCAAACTAACGGTGCCTGGCAGCTGTAAATGCAGCTCTAAGGCGCTCTATGCTCACGTGCTTCCTCTTCCCCTCACTTATCCAGCAGTGAGAAAGGAATCCTTGTTAGTTAAATCAAAGCTCCACAATGCAGAGGCATCCAAAAAAACACATGCCACTCTACCCCAATGCTGCTTCGGTCACCTCTGGGGCCACCTTACTTGCCTCCCCTCCCTTGCCAGCCAGCTGTCCAGTCACTCTTGCTGTGGCTGTGCTCTGCCATACTCTAGCCACTGGCCATCCTACTCCAGCCAGCTTTCTACTCCATCTTCAGCAGAGCACCATGCTTCTGGAGCTCACCAACGCTCCCCAGCTGCTCAGGGTTCTCACCACAAGGCAGCTGGAAATGAGGACATGTGGTGCAGAGCCAGCTGTAGCTCAGTGTGCAGGTGGTAACAGCACCATCGCTGTGGGGAGAAGCAGCTGCCACCACGGGCACCGCTGGGAGAGGGAGTATGTCACCACCAGGGTAAGGAACATGCCGCCATCAGGGTAGGGAGTACGCCAGTGCTGCAGGGGAGAGTGCTGCCCATGAGAATACTGGCCACCTATGCCTCGCTTCACCCCTTGTTGGAATGCAGAAGCTTTGGTTTACAAACCAGGATGTGAAACTGGTTAGATCCCAATTTCACATCCTGGTTTGTAAACCATAGTTAAATTATTGCTCCCCATTTGGATGACTATCATGGATTGTTTCATTGTAGCTCTGCAAAGGACCTGGAAGGAACTGGAAGGGAGAGGGCATGCACAGGCTCAGAGCTCCTGAGAGTTCTGTCTGCAACTAATCATGGTTTAGAAATCAGGAATATATACTGCTCGCTCCATTCCTCTCATATGCAAATTCTTCTTGCTCCCATCTACGCCAGTTCACCTGTCCATTTAATGACCTAACCCAGCCAATTCTGATTAAGGATGCTTCTCTTTGGAACCTTAGACATAAGAAGGAAGGGACTGGGGAGAAGGGCGTGCAATCCTATGGCTTGCGCCTGCTTCCTAATGCACGGTTTCTTGCATTCTCATCAGCAAGCTACACTGCAGCCAGGCCACATTTCCACTTGATCAACAAACTGTCAATACTGTGGGATTCTCAGAGTCTCATGGTGAGATCAGTGATTTTGCACTATTTATTTATTGGAATTTATAGCCTGCTTTTCCATATAGTCCAAAGTGGCTAAAAAAAAGGAGAGCAATACATTAAAATACAGAAAATAAAATACAGTAAAAACCAGAACTATATCATCAACAAAACAATCTAAAAAAAAAAAAAAATCAGCAACAGTAGAGCACAACACAAGAATCCTCTTTCAACTGTTTGAAATAGCAACACACTGGGGCTATTCCCACGATCTGCAAAGATCGGACTAGGAGAGCCTAGCCCAATTTTTGCAGATCGTAAGAACCACCGGGCTCGGCTGCAAGCCCAGTGGTTCTAGAGCGGGTAACTCACTCAAGAACCCCTACCCCAAAACCAGGTTTGCGGAGCAAGCGCTCCGCAAACCTGGTTTTCTAGATCATGAGCAGCTGCAGTGTGGCTTCGCATTGTGCCTACTCACAAGGAGACCCCCGGAAGGGAGGCGAAAAGCCGCCTCCCAGCTCCGGGGGTCTCACCAGCATGACTTGCAGGGGGCAATCGGCCCCCGCTCCCCCCAGCCCCCTCTGGCTCCGTCACGGAGCCAGCAATCGTGTGGGTGGCCGATCCAGCCACCCAGGGCTCCCTGCCCGATCGTCTGCAGGGAGAGTGGGCTTAGCCCGCTCTCCCCACAGTTTTGGAAAAAGCGGGTCTCATGGATCGTGAGACCTGCCTCACTAAAAGTTTGCAGAAAAGCAATGGTTGTACTACCCATCTGGAAGCAGTCAGGGAGGGGGCTTGTCAAACTGTGTGTGGCATTTTAAAGCTGTGGCACCACCACCAAAAAGGCCCTGTTTCTTGTAGCCACCAAATAAATAAGGCCAGTCTTAAGGCCATGGCAAGCTCATACGGATAGAAGCAGTCCTCAGGTAGTTGCTGACCACTTAACACTTTAAAAGCCAAAATTAGCACCCTGAATTAGCTTCTGAATCTGGTTTACTTCCCAAGTTAAATTCTGGCAGAATTCATTTGATATGGATCTTGATTATTTCCTCAGTTGCTCACCAGGCATTCTGGGGCACAATATGTCAAAAGTATAGCCTGAAAATAGCAATAAAAAGCAACAGTGGTTGTAGAGCACTTTCAAGTGTTTTACATGCATTATGTTGCAATCCTCAATCCTTGATTGCAAGATCAGTATTATTATCCCTATATTGCATCTGGGTTACTAAGGCTGAGAAGGAATGGTTGCTAGGGCTACCTAGTGAGTGAAAGGCAAAAGAGTGATTTGAACCTAGGAATGTATAGGTTTCATGTTTCCTGAGCCATTTTGGAAGGGCGGTATAAAAATGAAATAAATAAATAAATAAATGTTAAAGTCTTAAAAAGTACCTTCCACTTTCAAAATATAAAGCTAGTAATCTGATTGTGAAAGAGCCAAGAAGAGCATCAGAGCTGTGTTTTATAGCTTGCTCTGACACCTTTTTACATAGCTTTATCTGCATCACAGTGAAAAGAATAAATGATCTTAAATACAGGTTTTGCCAACAGGCTGACCCTAGGCAAGCCACTTAATATGTGACTCAGTTTCTGCTTTATAAGGCACATGCCAATAGCCTTTCTAAAATACGCTGAGAACACTTGCATATATAATTTTGGGGTTTTTTTAAAAAACAGAAGCCTGTTCTTCTGGGTGTTGCTGGCTAACTTTAGAATATCTTGTAAGAATTAATGGGGACTACCTAAGAAGAGTATCAGAGAACCAGTTGTATCTTAGGTCCCCGCGAGTATACATTTCCTGAAATATTCCAGTTGCCACTACCCTATTAAAGTGTCAACTTTAAGTTAAGTGAATTGTCACCAACCTAAGCAGAGTATCAGAGAACCAGTTGTATCTTAGGTCCCCGCAAGTATACATTTCCTGAAATATTCCAGTTGCCACTACCCTATTGAAGTGTCAGCTTTAAGTTAAGTGAATTGTCATCAACCCTACAAAAACATTTCTACACATATTGATAAGCTGCAAAACAACACTGTATGGCAACTCTGCATTCTTAAACACACACACACACATGACATATGTATACAAAGACATAAAAAGAGGACACTAAGCCCAGATAGGGTCGGTTCTCACTATCATCAATGATTATTTCATTTAAAACCAGCTATACCAGCAATGTACACACTCCTGTGGAGTGTGCTGTGTGAACTCAGGATTTTTCGGGACTCTCACATGTGTGTGGCAAAAATGCGACATTTTGACTGAGATCGTTAATTTTACATTTGAACTTGGTTTGCCAATGTCAGTTAAACATAGATTCTTTGCTGCACAAATCTGAGATTACAGGCAAAAATGCCTGAGTTCACACAATGTGCTCTGCAGGAGTTGCTGGAATCTCCAGTTTTCATTTAGCTGACACTGAAATGATTGTGGGAACTGGCCTTTAGCATTACTAGATTAACAAGCCGCCACCATCCCATGCTTGCTCCACACTGCTCCTATTAACATTTGCAGCTTCCACCCCACAGTTGCACCCAGACCCAAGGAGACACAGACACGAAATTCTTTGGTGAAATTGGCCACATTTATTGAGACAGTTCTTTATATGCAAACATGGTGCTCAGCTGGGATTGGCGCTCCACACACCACAGTGCGGTTCCTATAAGGCCGGCTGTGAGGGTGGCCACCTTGACCTATACGACAATGGCGTTAGCACCTTGGCTCCAGATGGCTCCCTCGCTCCAAGGCAGGCGCCGCCCTTCCTAGCCGACCTAAGGTCAGGTCTCTGTTACTAATGACGCCCCTCCGATGCTGCCAAGCCATACAGAAGGATGTCGCTTTGCAGAGAAGAGGGACTGGGCGGCATCCCTGATCTGTCAAGCCTCAAGAGATCCAGTCCTCCTCCTTGAAGCCAAATGATTACCTAAGGTGCATCACCGATTATAAGCTGTTGCTTCCTTCCGCACTGTACCTGCCACGGTGGGCATTAGCCTAGCTTAATGCCCCGCAACCCCACGCAGCCCTATTGCCAATCCCAGCCATGAGTCTCTCGCCTATGACTGACTGGTACGCTAGATCCCCCCCCCCCCCGCCGGGTGAGGACAGAGAAAAGGAATGGCCTCCCACGTGAGTGAAATTGCTGCTGGCTAACTAAGGCATTCCCTCCTGGGAGTAACACCATGAAGTCCCGCACGGAGGCAGGGACAGTTCGGTGGAGGTGTTCCACGCCTCATAAATGGGGCCCGGGGCCCTGTCATAGAGGTCCCCCACTGCAGGGGGGAGAGCATAGTATACCCCTCCCAAAGGCTGCACGGCACACTGCAGTGCCAAGGGCTGCTCAGAACCAAGCTGCACGGGCCAGTCGTGACAACGCCGCTTCACAGAGAGAAGAAGAGCATACCGCTCTCAGGCACTGCACGGCACGACTTGTGCTCTGCGTCCCAGGTCAATAAGCGTTCCACTCCACATAGCTGAGACCACGTCCCATGCCCATGTGCTTTCATGCCACACCACTGAGACCTGCATCTCAGGCCCATGTTCTGTGCCACCGGATTGAGACCTGCGTCCCAGGCCAATGCACACTCATGCCACCTAGCTGAGATCAGCGTCCCGGGCCATTCAGTGTTCCACACCACATCGCTGAGACCCGCCTCCCAGGCCACTGTGCGTTCTTCACCATATTGCTGAGACTTGCATCTCAGGATTTTTCAGGACTCTCACATTTGTGTGGCAAAAATGCGACATTTTGACTGAGATAGTTAATTTTACATTTGAACTCGGTTTGCCAATGTCAGTTAAACGTAGATTCTTTGCTGCACAAATCTGAGATCAAAAATGCCTGAGTTCACACACAATGTGCTCTGCAGGAGTTGCTGGAATCTCCAGTTTTCACTTAGCAGACTCTGAAATGATCGTGGGAACTGGCCTTTAGCATTACTAGATTAACAAACCGCCACTATTGCATGCTTGCTCCACACTACTCCTATTAACATTTGCAGCTTCCACCCCACAGTTAGGGCAGCTGTGTGGTGACATTCTCAAAGCAGTACATTTGTTTTATAACTGCTTCCCTTGTAGACATGAAGAAATATGCTGATTTAACTAAGCCTTTATTCAGAAACAACTCAATCCCCACGCCCCGCTTTCTCCTTTCCCTCCTTTTTCTCTGTCCCTGACTCTACTCCACACAAGAGACTCCCCAGTGGAACAAATGCACAAACAACAAAACACAGATGATTACTACATAGAATAAAACAGATTGCTACCATCATAACATATATGGAGCCTGAGTTTCTTCTTTTACATAGCACAACTTTATTGTCTTGTTATTCTCATTCAGAAACCATTTCTTAATCTAAGGACCAATGAAGTGCAGGGCAGATCTTCAAACAACATTTATTTAAGAAATAATATAGTTCATAAAAGTTTTGTTTATTAAAAAGTAACTGAGAGGGAATGTTTGGTAACTTTTGACAAGAAAAAAAAATGGAGAGGGGGGTGATAAAATGCTTTTATGCAAATTTGATTTCCCTATAATAATCTAGAGCTATTCTGCTAGCAGGAATTATCTCCGCAGGCTGGCAGCTGCAGTAGGCAGTGAATTAAAAATGGCTCTGTATATGGGAAAATCTGTTCTATAATCAGTGCTATTCTTAGAGAGGACATCAATCTCAGCCAGCTCCCACGATGCTCTCCTCAGGTGAATGACATACAAGCATGAGGTAGAAACTCCCATTACATCACTGGCACCGATTTTCTAAACACGTATCACTAACATGCATTGAGAAAATAAACTGATTTGGGATTGGCCCCAATGATTCTATGTTTCCTTTTTCCTTTCCTTTTCCTTTTTAAAGAACCTTCAGCAATGAATTACCTTAAGGGTATGCAGGGGGTGGGGGTGGGATTTCAATTTAGATTTAACCAACTATGCTTCAAAATACACACAGCCTCTCAAAGTCCACTGGACAGGGGTTTTTTTTTTGCTTGCTCTTGCATTTCAGGTTCAGGTCCCAGGTCACAAGCATCACAGCATCGGAAATGTTATACGAGCTTTCTTTGTATGTTAAGAAGTATCAGAGAAGTATTTTAAGAAGTAAGCAACCACCGCAGTTCTTCACATAAAATGTCATCAGGCTTTTAATGAGGCAGCTGTGGATCAAGGGAAAATGCATCTACGCTGAAACAGGTTTTCTTTCTTAAAAAAAAAAAAATCAAACACTTGCATTCACCATGTAATGACCACTGTGTCATTGTCATATCAAAGGAAGTACAATACTGCAAACAGATATTTTTTTACAGATAAAACACTGATTCCTTAGCATCTGACTAGCATTTTACAAACAATCTGTGTCCTCATTATTCACATGTATAGTGGTCCTTCTGCTGTGTCATATGCCTTGTAGCCTGTCTCTGTGTGAGTGACGGGTTTGAAAATTAAACACAGGAAGCTCACTATTTTAAAAAAGAAATTCATACATTATTTCATACATCATAAAATATAAAATTATTAATGCTATGTAGACAGAATAGAAGCCTCTCTCTCTCCCTCTCATATATAATGCTAAAACTTGGCATTCATTGGTCTCCTAGTGAAGTGTCTGGCAGTAAGTTATGGCAGTGATTCTCAGTCATGGGAGTATAGAGCTCTGGAGGTAGAGAGAGAATCCTGAAGCAAGCAGAGCCAGAGACACTTTCCTCCCAACAGTAGAGCTTTAGTGCTGCAGCCACTCAAACTGTGATGCTGACCACGGAAGCTTCAAAAGGCAGGGAATGTGAGCAGTCATTCCCTGCCCATTCCTTCTCCTTCCCTGGCTGGCCTTAGAGGCGAGTGGAAAAGCTCCTTCTACTACTACAAATATTTATATACCACTTTTCAGCCAAAGTTCTCAAAGCAGTTTACAGTACATGGAAAAAGAAATAATAAATAGATGCTTCCCTGTCCCCAAAGAGTTCACAATCTAAAAAGAAACATAAGCTAGTCTAGACACCAGCAATAGCCACTGGAGGGATGCTGTGCTGCTGGGGATGAATAGGGCCAGTTGCTCTCCCCTTGCTAAATGTAAGAGAATCGCCATTTTAAAAGGTGTCTCTCTGCTATGTGACACCTTTTGTCACCTAGCAAATGTCTCCAAGATGTCTCATCTATTTTCATACTGATCTACATTTATTTTCCTACTGATAGTTTTAGAAGAATGCCCCAATCCATAGATCCTTAATTCATGTGGTAGTGAATGCATACACACTGAATTAAGGACAGACAATATTTTTCCACACAATGTAGAATTGATTTATGGAATTCACTACCATTTGATGTGGTGATGTCTACTAGCTTACATGACTTTTTAATGGCTATTAACAATGATAGCTAAACTCAACTTGAGTGTGCAGAAGTATGCTGCTGAACACCAGATACAGTAACAAATGACATGAAAGACCAGAACTGCTTGTTTAAACTGTAGCATGGATACATTCATTATATACTCTGCTCTGTTTTAGGTTCCTCAAACAGATTGCCAATAAGTATGATATGTAATTCAAGATACAGAATAAGTCTTGTAAAAGGCCAGATCTTAGCTCTCTTGTAAAAGAGATCCAGCAAGTGTTTAAAGAAAAGGAAAACATCCAAACAGCAGTTAAGCTTTACCCGCAAAACATAGAAAATCCGCCTTTAGAGGAGCTGCAACTTTCAAACAATATTCAACGTGACCAAGGTTAGTGCCCTTTTAACAGAAAAAAGTGATGAACTAAGTGTGCATGGAAGAACTTGATACCTTTATAAAAACACAGACTTTTCATTGTATGAATGCTTTCATAAAAATGGGACTTTTTCATTATCAAGAGGCATCCTGCAATACCAAAATAAGTAGACTCCCCTCCTGAATTGATGCCTCAGGAGTTATGTCACTGTTTTCTTTCAGGGTTTGGTCACTGTGGCAACCTATCTTCTCCAATGACACAGGTATATATATTTTTGTCCCCTAATTCAGATGCCTGGAATAGTTGGGATTTCCTGATGTGAAGAGATAATGCTAAATGCATTATCACTTCAATGAGAGCTCTGAGCCCGATGGCTCTATGGGGTTAATTTAAAAGACAGCTGCATCCATTTCTCTCGTTGGACAAATTGCAAATTGCATTTGGGAAATAAAAAAAAAAACCCCAAGTTATTTCTACCCTTTTCAGCTGGCAGCCAGAATCTTTCTTAAAAAGGACATAATTTATGACACCACTGATGTGTGGCCACTTTCCAGAGGCCATAAATGGGTTTCCAACCCACTTTAGTGCAGTTTAACAATCAGATAGAAGGTTTTATCATCTAAACGCAAAAATAATTTCAGGAAAGTTAAGCTCTGGACTATACTCCCAAAGAATAGTCACCCAATTAAATAAATCTTAAAATCCTACATAATTTGTTTTTAATACAACGCCTGTTTATTTGGTAGCAAACACCATCTTAGAAAATGTGTTCCCTTATCTCTTACACAGAAGGGAATGCCTCTTCTAAGTGGATGCCTCACCTCCACAGTTTTTAACATGTGTTATTAATCAATTTAATACATTAAAAATAATTTTAATTAATTCGGGGACACTTTTTTTGACAAAAGGTTTTTGACCTGCACATTGCAATCCTAGTGGATTCTAACAGCTGAATCCCAACAGACACTAGTGAAGTATCCTGGGTCCTGCTGCCTTCCCACCTTTCAGTCCAAGATGGAGCTCATATGACAACTTTGTTATGTTATGTTGCCAGCGGAGAGAAAGATTGTAGCCTTCAGTATCCAAAAAATGGATATTGCTTCCATCCAGTTTTAAAAAATGAATCAAAATGTTGAGTTGTATGCACATGATTCTCCCCCTTCCCTGTTACAGATACACTCATTTAAATGCAACTGAGAGCAACAAGCCTTGCCTCACCTCTACAAAGCAAGGGTGATCTTCTAGTGGTCTGCAGGCCTTACTCACTGCCGGGGCTGAGAGACAGGACTAAACCTGGAACTGGCATAGGCATATTCATCTATATTCACATCAACTATTGATCACATAGTTTTTAAAATAGAATATATATTTTCGCTCTGAAAATTGAAGCCCACGATCTAAAATAAAAATTAAAAAGAACTTGTTACATGAATTAAAAAACAAAAAATCACTACACACTATACATGGAGGGCTCTTGGTAACTCTTGCTTCACTAGATCCTGCGGTCCACTAATGCATCCAGCTACATTTGAGGCTCCATCATAGCATTGGCCACGGCACCTATCAAGAGGAAGATTAAAGCGGCAGAGTACAGCTTTCAAAATAGCAGAAGAGTTTTAGTTGTTATGACATTAGTTCCATAAAAGCCGAAAAATAATTATTCCACAGACATATCCTCTGTGGCAATGCACAAGCAAAATGAAACCTGCTCCTTTGCAGTAATATCTGTTGTCTCATCCACAATTATACTGTTGAAACAGTTTCTTCAGTCTCTCTCACCAATGTACACAGAACATTGTGAGACCTGGTTTTAAGCATCTCATTCACAACAGAAGGTGAAATCCATTTGTAATTCGTATGATTCAACCCAATCTCAGCTGGGGAACATCATCAAGCATGAAGGTTAGACCCTTCCTCAACATGATCACAAACAGTCAGACCCTGACAGGCAAGGTACTTTGCAGAGAATAGAATTTTCAGCAGCAATGTTCTAGCTTCTTGCTTTTGCTTCTGTTTTCCTTCTGAACAAGTGGGATGCACCTTTAACAGCAGAAATAGCCTGAACAGCTGCATAGTAAATGTTTGAATGTTGATGGCTCTGAAATCTCTCTAATGCTTTCTTCCAGTTTGAGAAGCCTGCCTTAACATAAACTTTATATGCATCCCTCTCTCTTGAATTTTTTGGAAGAGAAACACTCATTTCATTGGCTGTGCAACAGATGATGCAATATGCTTTGCCCATTTCATAAGAGAGCCACTCATAGGTTCTCTTCCAAGTGTCCTTGTACTACCAGCCAGGTGGCTTTCTTTTCACACCAGGAACACTGATCTTTGAGGGCAAGTTTTCTGCAATAAGTCCAGTGGAGTTCACAGTAGAACTTTCAACAGTGGTATTAGCAGCACCTTGCAGGCCGGGGTGGGGGTGTATTACCCCTGCCAGGAAATCCCTGGGGCTTGGGCCTCATCAAACCCTCCCCCCCCCAGTTTACACCCCTGGCTGAGAGCTGTGAAGTCTCCCATTCAAATCTCACTTCACCCATGTACATGCTAGCCTTAGACAGGCCACAATCATTCAGCCTCCCACTTGTATCATAAGATTAATACCACTGGCTTTGTTGCAAAGATTACTGAGACTCTAAGCCCTTTCTCATGATCAGTGAGAAAGGGCAATAGGGTGAGCAGGGAGGAAGCCTTGAAATGCTTACCTCCCCGCGAATGATCCAGGCTGCTGGGCTGCGTGAGATTGTGTGCCCAGAAATGCAGCTGCCCCCTCAGGCAGTACGGAAGATTGGGAGCTGTGGCGCACTGGCCCACTCCCTAAAACTCCAATTATGCACAGCGCGGGTACACGGCACATTCTGGAGATACCCCCAATAACGGCCAGGAGCCCCACAGTCTCCCGGCCCCGGCTGCAAGCACCTGGGGCTGGCGGGAGATCCTAAAAAGGAGGCTAAGGGAGTGCTTGCTCCCTTAACCTCATTTTGGAGGCAGGCTCCAGAGGCGGGCTTGCCGCGTGGTGCTGTCGGGAGCCAAGAGGCTCCCAGTGGTTCTTACATGCAGGAGAAACAGGCTGGGCTTCCTTAGCCCAGTTTGCTTTGCACATGAGAACAGCCTCTCTATTAAAGAATAAAACAGTCTATAGTCAACAGTATAAATTCTAATAATATGGTTTGGTCCTGCTCAGGGGCGTAGTGAGGTTTCTGGCAGCCAGGGGACAAAGTTAGGCGGGGGGTCCCAGTGTGCATGCAAAGCTGACGGCTTTTAAAAAGTCTTTAAAAACACATTTCTTCAACCAGGCTTTTAATTAATGTTGTCTTAATGGTTTTAATGCTGTTTTAAAATATTATTTTAAAATTTTTAAATTGTTGTAATGTGTGTGTGTGTGTGTGTCCCCATTTTTGTCTTAACGAATGTTTTACTTCGTTTTTATTCTGTTGTAAACCACTCAGAGACATAAGTTTTGGGCGGTATAAAAATGTTTTAATAAATAAATAAATAAATAAAATAAAGCATGCCCACGCTCCAGCACCCAAACCATGCCCCCTTCATCTGCGATGCCCCCCATTGCCGCGCCATCGTCCCCACTGCTACTTCACATCTTCGCAGCGAGAAGAGCGCTGGTGGCAGGTGGGCTTCTCCCTGGCTTCCCCCCACTCCCCTACTGGCCAGCGTGCAGATTTCCCTTCTTCCAAACAGTGTTTTTACGCTGTTTACATATGGAGACCATCACGTGCATAAGGAGACATCATGGCACATGACACTCTGGGCACTGTTCGGTGCACTGTTTTGTGGAAGGAGAACCTGCATGCCGGCTAGTAGTGGAGTGGGGGAAAGCCCGCCCGCTGCTGCTGCTTCTCCAACAGCGAAGATGGGAAGTAGTGGCGAGCATAGCATGGGCAATGGCATGGCGGGGGTGACTCATGGATAAGGGGTTATCGCCCTGAGGGCCCTTGGGGGCCTCTCAAACCTTGTGGGCCCAGGTGCAATTATCCTCCCTTGTCCAATAGAAGCTACGCCCTTGGTCCTGCTTAGACATCCCAGTTTGTTTACTTATGTGGGTATGTATGAGCCACAGTTTTCCACACTGTTTTCAGATGAAATGGGAAATTGCATAGTGTTACAAGCCACAAACTGAAGCTTTAAATCTCCTTCCCTCATGCACAGAGGAGAGGGGGGAGTGCAAGAGCCCAGGGCTCGCTGTGGAATGTACATATAACACTAAACCATAGCTTCATGTTTTGACTAAACAGGGTCAGTATCTCACTGCATATTTTGAACTGAAGTATTACAAAGTACAAACATATTTCTTAATTTATTATATCTATCCATATCTATCTATATCTATCTATATATTCAGTTCCTGACATTTGCTTTCCTCCCACCTTCTCTGACAAGATACAGGAAACAAGATTTGAAAATTTCTCTCTCTTAACATAAAACAAATCATAGAGAACTAATACTTGCTCTTGATGTTTTTTTGGAACTAGAAATACTACAAGGCATAGCAAGTGTGGCCTGAAATATCATGTCATTTAAATATCAGAAAGAAGAGACTGTGTATGCCCTCACTTGCTGCACCAAGCAACCAGCACAATGTTAGACTGCTTAAAATGTAGATGGGAAGCAGCAAGAGGCAGGAACCTGTCTGTTTTTGCCTATGAAACTGTATAAGTCATCATACATTCTTATAGCACCTGCATAAATAACAAATAACCACCTATTTGGCTGCAACCCATCTATATTTGGACTCCTGTATTGAGATAGCCAAAAGCCATCTAGTCTTGATCTGAACATTACACAAGACAGTGAACTTATTCCAACGAAAACCTGCAAAACTATTTTTCCCCCAGAATTAACCCCAGGAAAGAAAAATGTATGCTTGTTTATAGAACTATAGAGCCAACCATTACTTTGAAAATGGTACATCTGTCTTCACCCAAAGTAGGATTACATTTTGAAATCTAGTTTGATTGTCCAATATGTTTCATACAGATTGCTCCTAATCACATAGACAATTTCATATGGGCATGTCTGTCTGTCTGTCCTTACTCCTCCCCCCCCCCCGATCAACTGTTGCCTTTCAAAGAGGGATAAAACTTATTTATTTAGAGTATTTGGTGTTCTGGACTTCAGTTCCTAAAGGTCACCAACAAAAGTGGTGACCCAAATACTTCAGTTTCTCTTTCTTCCATGGTTCATCAAAACGGAAACATCACTGAGCATTCTTCTGTTCCAGAATGGCTAAACATGCAGCATTTGCAGCCTCATTAACAGTGTTCTAAACTCTTAAATTACATCATATTTCACTTTCAACCCTTTATATGTTTATAGTTCACAGTTAAGAAATCTCTATGCATATGTTTTTAAAAATGAAATCTGCCTCCTTACTATTAAGACCAAATATATGCAGGGATGCTATTTCTTCTATAGCCTAACAATGTCCTCTAGTAGCAAAGATGGACTAACTTGAAGTGAAGACCTCTTACATACCTGCACTCCTTTTTGTGTTACCAAGAAGGAAGGATTTGAACCACAAAGGAATATTCTCTGGAGCAATGGTTTCCAAGCTTCCTATCCTCAAGGAACTTTTTTATACTGACTTGTATATCAAGAGACCATTACAAGCAGTAGAGGATTTGGGGGAACATTCTAGAACAGACTTTCAGTTCACACAGGACAACAACAGGCCTAGAATGTACTCAACATGTCCTCCTTTATATGCATTAAGTACTGCAGGAGAAAATCAGTAACAGTATATAAGCCATTGTCTACCAAGCCAATAGTAGATAAACCATACTCATTAATATTTTATTGAGAAACCCCCGAGAACCTTCCAAAGAACCCCAGGTTTCCTCAGGACCAGTGTTCCCTCTAAGGCATGCTCGTGTGCATGAACTCACACATTTTTTTATGTCCACTCAGTCAATTTTAGATCCCACTCAGGTGCAATTAGGAAGGCCCCACTCTGAATACATGTGCACACACAATGCCTTCATGCTGCCGCCCAGAACAAAACTCATTCCACACACAGATTTAAAAAGTTAGAAAGAACACTGCTCAGAACACTATTTTAAAACCTGTCTCATAGGCCAGTTCTGAGCTCACAAAGCATTTCTTTAAAATCTGGCCTAGGTAGCTCTAGTAAACCCTAGGTAACAAAGCAGGATAACCCCCTGCTAACCGGGCAAAGAGGCACATTTTAAAGTGATGGCTCTTCTATTTAGCAGGGAGAAAGCAACTGTCACTATTCATCCCAGTACAGCTTCCCTCCAAGTGGCTGTTCACTGGTGTTTTCCATGTTTAAGATTATGAGCCCTCTGGGGACAGGGAACCATCATCTCATTATTTTTGCTTTGTGAACTTAGAATTTTTGTTGTTAAAAAGTGATATATAAGTACTCTAACTCATGGTGGGCACACTTAAGGCTAGCAGGAGCTCTAGTAGCTTGGGGAGGCAGAGCCAGACACAAAAAGTGTACAAAAATGACATTGTAGAATGAGAGATTTTAACATCAAAACCAATAAAATTATTTGAGAATTTTGCTGCAGGACAGGAGGGGAACAAGAGAGGCTGCTTTCCGCCACTCACCTGGCCGTTGGCAGAGGCTACTTTGTGGGGGAAGGAACAGGAGAGAACTTAAAGGGAGAGAAACTAAAAGCAACCCTGAGAACTCAGAGAACAAGGTTAAGAATGGTGCAGCCATGCTCCTACTCAGCCAGCCATTGAAGTATTGGCAAGAAGGGAAAGGAGAAGCAAGAGCAAGAGCCTGGAAAGCTACTTCAGATAAGCCCAGGAGCTACTAGTAGGTAGCTTGGGAGCTAATTCCCACTGCTTCTCTAAATAAATAATAATAATATTTTCTGCCCACAATTTTACTTGCAATTTTTTTTTCAAAAGTTGTTGTATATGTCTGATGTCAGCATTTAGCATGGCTAGGCATCTGCCAGGGCTTACATATCAGCAGGAGAGCCACCACTGACTAGAGTCCTCCCTCCAACAATTGCTGTTTGATGGGTGAAAAGAAAGAGGAGGAGGAGCAGCAGCTATCCGTGCCAACACGCAATTAGGATTCAATCAAGAATTCAATTAGGATTGCCATGCCACTCTCTGCTCCATTTTAAAGCCCCTCCCTTAGGAATCCCACCTGTTGGGTGGTTCATGGGCTTTAAAAGGTGCTTGATACGATACAGATTCAGAAGATGCAGGGTCGAGCCAACAAGAGGAGGCAGTTTCTCTTTCTAAACTGCGAGAAATTTTCACCTCACAACCTCAGAAATCTACTTCTATACTCCAGCAGTCCTCCTCCGAACTTCAAAAGTCTATTGAATCCTTCCAAGAGGAAGTGAGGTACAGATTTGTCATGGTTGAAAAGAAATTGGCTGAACAAAACCAGCTTATAAACAACATGGCAGAGTCTCAGAAAGAACTGGAAACAGAAAAATCCATGTGAGAACTCAGACAGAAATGTTTGGAACAGCAATTGGAGATCACAGAATCCAAGCCCGCGCCTGTAACTTGAAGATTTGTGGCCTGGGTGAGGATGTGGGGAAAGACATATAGACCTATCTCTTTGTTGAATGTAGACTATAAGACCTTTGCGGCAATTTTGGCAGGAAGACTGAAGAACTTTTTGGATGACATAAATCATCCGGACAAAACAGGATTCATTTTGAAAAGATACACGAAGGATAATTTGAGGTTCGCCTTAAACGCAATAGATGACATTACACGGAAGAAGAGTAAAGCTACAATGATTTTTTTGGATGCTGAAAAAGCCTTTGATAACTTGGATTAGTCCTTTCTGTTCAGTGTTTCGGAAACAATGAACTGTGGACCAAACTTTTTCTCTTGGATTCAAAGTATCTACCAGGAACACTTGGCTAATATAATAGTAAATGGGTTCTTTTCTTTAAAAATGTGTTATTAATAAGGGTACTAGACAAGCGTCCTTTGTTGTTCATTTTGGCTTTAGAACCTCTGGCAAAGAAGATTCGACAGGAACATAGTATCCATGGAATCAAGATGGCAGCTCAAGAACATTTTATTTATTCATTCATTCATTATTTATTTTTACATTTATATACCGCCTTTCGTTAAAAGAAAACCCCAAGGCGGTTTACATAAAATAAACTTATACACTGATGATGTGGTCCCCACTATTACCCAACTAAAAGACTCTTCAGAGGCAATAATGGAACAAATTGACCATTACAGCAAGGTTTCAGGATACAAGATTAACAAAAACAAAACACAGATTGTAACGGGGAATTTGTCAGTTATGAAATCACATTATTTGCAAGATAAAACTGTGTTTCAGACAACAACAAAACCTATCAAATACCTGGGGATTAATTTAACTGGAAATAATAAAGATTTGTTTAAGAACAATTATTTGCCAGTGTGGAAATCTGTTCTAACAGACCTAGACAGCTGGAAAAAACGAAATCTTTCTTTGTTAGGAAAGATAGCATCAGTTAATATGAATATTCTACCAAAAATGAACTTTCTATTTCAAATTATTCCGATCAGGATTGAAAACAAAACACTGAATTCATGGCAGAGACACCTAAATTTGTGTATTTAGACTTACAAAAAACCAAGAGTTAAATTCAAGATTATGCAAGACTTTAAGGAACGGAGAGGACTGGCCGTTCCCAACTTGAAATTATACTACCATGCCAGTTGCCTGACATTGATTTCGGATTGGATTACAGTACCATATGGCTCGTTCATGGACATGGAGGGATCAGATCTATCAGAAGGGTTATATAAATTTTTATGGATAAATACAATAAGGAACAATCCAGAGAGAAAGTCCCACTCAATTAGAAACAGTTTACTGTATGTTTAGGATAAATACAAGAAAAGGATCAGTCTGTATATATCACCTCTTGCATCTATTCTGAATATTTTTTTTCATGAAGAAAATTCCAGCAAGTATGATCCTTGGAGAGAGAAAGCATATAGCTTGCAAAATTTAACCACTGGGAATCTAAAACCTAAATCATTTCAAACTCTTATGCAAGAATGGTCTAAAGAACCTCCATGGTTCCAATATTTGCAAATTAGCTCGATCGTAAAGACAGTGATACAAAAACAAGGTGGGAAGTTTAGATATTTAACAGAATTTGAGGTACTAATAACTGAAAGTGTTGACCACTTACTAGGGCTAATTTACAAGCTGTTGTTGAAATACGATACAGAAACAGAACAGGTTAAAGACTGTATGATTAAATGGATGCGAAGCTTGAATAAAACAATTGATATGCAAACTTGGGAATACGAGTAGGAAGTGAATATTAAATTCACCGCAAATAGTCTTTTAAGAGAAAACTGGTATAAGATGTATTTCCGCTGGTATATTACTCCTATAACTATTAGTAAGATGGATAGTAATTATCCAGGGAAATGTTGGAAATGCAAGCTGCATCCAGGGACATTTTATAATATGTGGTGGACCTGCACTATGGCACAACAATACTGGGGGGAAATCCACCTTAAGATGCAACAAATTTTAAACATAAATTTCCCTTATTAACCTGAACTTTTTTTGTTAAACATGACTAAGTCCAGTATACTCATTAACTATACGGAGTTATCATTATATATGATAACCGTCACTAGGATTCTTTATGCTGCTATCTGGAGATTACAGGAAATTCTGACTTTGGAGGATTGGCTATTAAAACTATGGGAATATGCTTCGATGGCCAAGGTGACCGCTTATTTGCAGAATAACTCAGAAGAATCATTTACTTTAGCTTGGGAACCTTTTATAAACTATAACATAGCACATATCCACACCCAAGGTTCAACTTTTCTTTACAATGAGGATTGGCCTATTCATTATTTATAGTGGCTTGTAATCTTTGTTACAGGACAAGGACGAATGAAAGGTGGAAGGGGAACTATGGATTATTATTTGTATTAACTCATATATAATCATTGTATTGGGAAGCTCAAGAGACGACTATGTAATCATTTTGTTTTTCTTTTTTTATGTTAAATAAAACTGAATAAATACAGAAAAAATATAAAAAAAATAAAAGGTGCTTGACAGGGCTGGGGCTGCTGCCAACCATCACACTGCCTGATTCCAATACTCATATAGCTGCCATGTAACTCTGGTGTGGTGAAGAAGCCTTTTCATAGTTATTGCCCTCCATGCATTTTTTTCTCTTCCACATGCAAAAGGAAATCTGATTTGTCAATTTTTAAAAAACAACCTCAGAATTTGAAAATTCTGCACATTCACTAAAAGAAGAATAAATTATGCAAGTTTTATTCATGCCCATACACATCTATCTTCAGGCATACACAGACTATTTTAGCATGAACAGTTTTGGAGCGATCAGAAGCTTTTGCCCCACCAAACAAGGAAATAAGGGTTAATACGTGTTCATAACAGCTGGATAGGGATGGGTACTAGGTATATGCCACCTAATGGCGCAGTGGGAAAACTACTTGATTAGCAAGCCAGAGGCTGCTGAATCCCCACTGGTATGTTTCCCAGACTATGGGAAACACCTATATCGGGCAGCACAGTGATATAGAAAGATGCTGAAAGGCATCACCTCATACTGCGCAGGAGATGGCAATGATAAATGCCTCCTGTATTCTACCAAAGACAACCACAGGGCTCTGTGGTCGCCAGGAGATGACACTGATTTGATGGCCCACTTTACCTTTACTAGGTATGTGCATGAAATGTTTTGGCACCTCATTAGAGGTGCCAAAACAATTCGAGTTACTGCAGATGAAACGTTTTGGTGAGGAGCGAGCGGTAGCTTTAAGGAGCAGGTATGCATGTCCTTACCTGCTCCTCTGCTACCCTGCCACCATTCATGGTGCTGTGCTGCTCAAAAGAATGTGTGTGGCTGCTTCCTTGTTCCCAGCAGCCCGTGCACAGTGTCAGCATGCACATGTCATCTGCATGTTGCTGACCATGCAAATGGCACCCATGCATGCATTGGCATGGACCCATTGGCATGGACACCCATTGGCATGGACACAATGCCACACGCAGACTGCTGGGAACAAGGAAGTAGTCACACACATTCTTTTGAGCAGCATAGCACCGCAACCGGAATGGCTGTGGGGCAGCGAAGGCGCAGATAAGGACATATGTACTTGCTCCTTAAAGCTACCACTCTCCCCCCAACCCCACCTGCATGAAATGTTCCATGCACATGCCTAATGGACACAAGGGAACAGTAAGATTTTGAGAAAGTTGCCCTGTGAAACAGAAGTATATAAGTCTCTGCTTCTGGAAGGGAAAAGGCTCAGCGGAACACTGGAAAGGGGGCTTTATACCAGCTGGAAGAAGATAAGGGCATAACAGAAATGGAGTAGAGGTAGAACAAAATAAGTCATGTAGGTGAGCCAAGCAATAAGGGAAAGAACTATCTGGACTATCTAGAGAGGAAGGAGTGAAGTTGGATTTCTGAGAAGATCAACATATATAAAGGACAATGTGAGACAGCAAAGGGAAGAAAAGTTTACTGTTCAAACAAGTGACTAAGGGCAAAATTACATTCTACATTAAGCAAATCATTTAAGCTGATGTGTTTATTTTTCTGTACTAAATAGGAGCTGAGAAGCCTTATCTGGATTAGGATCATAAACTGAGGGAAAGGAACTTTAAAATATTTGCTCCTACCATGGTCCTAATCTGAACCTGTTATCTGCCCTGTTAATAAATCAATGGTTAAATTCCCCTCTTCTCATGCCAAAGTCCCAGCCCATTCAGGCGTTCTATGCTTTCTATTTAGCATAAAAGTTTAATGACATCAGTTCCACATGTTATGTATAACACAGCATGTAGTTTAGCTCTAAGGAAAAGAAAGGATACAAAGAAGGCCTTTTCTTAAAAAGGCAGACCCCTGATACAGCCTCCACCCCAATACAGACCCCCGATAACAGCCAACAAATACAGTAGGCCTCATCACACTTACTACCATATGAATACCTGCAAGCTAGCCATAGCTTACCAGTTGATAGCACCCTTTCCAATCACTTTCACATCTGATTTGACAGGCAGAGAAACTTTATTTTAAAAATGGGTTATGAAACAATATGTATCATTTTAATTGAAATTAAGCATACAATAATGTTTCTAGATGAAATATAGTTTTAGACTGAATTTGGAGAAAAGCTTATTTGATGTTCTCTTTCCTAGAGCAATGAAGCATCATAAAATTCCACAAATGATGAACAATGTTAAATGTATTGGTAATAAATTTTGTTTTCTATTGCAGATATATAAAATCCTATCTGCATTATCTTGACAAGCAACTCAAGCCTTCTTGAAAACCTATACCCCTAATTTTAAAAGAACACTTAACTGACTTGTTCTTTATTCCCTTATAAAATAACATTTTATGTGATTTAGATTTGAGTTTTTCCATGTTTTAAAAAGACAACTGAAAAGCAGCTGTTAACAAAAACAGAAACCAACTATATTTCTTTGTTGAGAGAGAGAAACTACACTGATTTGAATTATATTCATGATCAACTCCAAGTCTTTTCTTCAAGAGGTTAGAACAAGTAAATAAATCTACATCCAAGATACAAGTTCTCAAACCATGGATTGATCCCCTTGAGATGTATAGGAGTTGCTATGGATCCTGCCAGAACCACAGCCTTCCTCTCTTAGGAAAAGCAGCTGCCTGTCAGGCATGTCTTGTTCTGATTTGTCTCATGTCAGTACTGGAGCAAGTTATGCCCTGATCCACATCTTGATATGCAGCAATGAACTACATACATACTGCAACTGCTCATCGAGGTCTCAAACAAGATGGATGGTGATGGACTGGAGGATTGTAAGGTAGAGTGTATTTAAAAGAACACCAGAGCTCCAAAGGTCTGAGAAATACTCGTGTACTTGCTACTCTTTTCCATTTTTTAAATCACTCCTAGTGCTTTTCTTGCTCTGAATACTTTGCATTTATGTTCATGCTTTCAGTTATATTTATTTACATTTATATTTCACCTTTTTGAATCCAAGATGTGATCCCACATCTTTTCATCCATCCCAAACTTCTAATTATCTGTCTCCTGTCCTACCCCATATATCTGTTGGAGATCTAGCTCCACGTGGCATCGACCTTTTGCACCAGTAACCCTAATGAGCACTAGGGGCACTGGGAGTAGAGATAGATAGTAGGGTCTCCTTCTCTTTCCTATTTATCTCTGCCTTTATGACCCTTTTATTGATAGAACAAGTGAATTTTGGCCCGTTGAATAACGGGCGCTAGTAATGGCGCTCCTGGCCCCCCGCCGCCATTCCCCCTCCCTCCGCCGCACCCCCCCCCACCTTTAAGGGCCAAATTGGCCCAGGCACTTGCCCCCGCCAGGCCGGGGAGACGGAGGCTGGGGGCGGAGCGGAGGCCATGTAACTTTAAAATAAAAATTGCTCCCGCGGCCGACGCCGCCGACCGCCCACCCTCCCTCCCAGCTGCCGAGTCCCCCTTACCCTGGCCGACTGCTGTCGGCCGAAGACTGCCCTCAATTTAAGAGGCAGAGAGGAGCTCGCAAGCAGAGCTCCTCTCTGTGCAAAGCCTCTTGCCGAACTGCCGCTTTGGGTGCTTGCGTCCCTTGCTTGCTTGCGAGCTCCTCTCTGCCTCTTAAATTGAGGGCAGTCTTCGGCCGACAGCAGTCGGCCAGGGTAAGGGGGACTCGGCAGCTGGGAGGGAGGGTGGGCGGTCGGCGGCGTCGGCCGCGGGAGCAATTTTTATTTTAAAGTTACATGGCCTCTGCTCCGCCCCCGGCCTCCATCTATTTTGGCCGAGGCGGCGGCTCCGCCACCGCCTCGGTCACTTTCCCCCGCCACCGCCTCTCCAGCTTCTTCGGGGCAGCCGCTTCTGGCCGCCCAAGATGGCCGCCGGTGCCGGCAAGCATGTCTCCCTTGCCCTGTTCTGGGCCTGCGCTTCGCGCAGGCGCAGAACAGGACAGGGAGGCACGGACACCAAGCGTTTTATTAGAGAGGATGTACTCAGGAACTTCCTGGGAGTGACTTCCTCCTTCTTCCCAGAATGCTTCTAGCTCTCTCTCTAAGCACCATCCTTCTATAAGATCTCTCTCTGACCAACATATAGCCAGAAGTTAGATACAGGTATTTTCCTATCATCATGTAGTTCTGAATAAAGGAGAATAAGAGTTTAACCTTACATTAATCTCCATGCTTATCATTTACAAGCTGTTGCCCCTGAGACCCTGTTAACTTCTGCTGTAATGTGAGTGAGTTAGATCCTGAAATCAGGGGCGTACCAAGGTTGGAGCAGGCCTGAAGACAAGATTTTAAAATGGTCCCCTCTCTGACTTCCTCTCCTTCTTCAGGCCCCATGTCTCTGTTGCAGAGGAACATTAAGGGCACATGTAATATAGTGTAAATGATTGACCATCAACCCAAACTGCCATCTGAATTTACTCCAAGATATATGGATCAAATGATGGGGGGTTGCTCTCAAACCCAACAAAACAATTTGTAAAATATGGGAAAGGCGACTTGCAGAAATTACATGCTGCATTTTTAGTACATTGGCTTTTCACAGTAGATGTTGCCCATGGTAAAAATAACATGTCTTAAAGAGCAATGCAATCAATTTAACACCCAAACAATCCTGCAAACCAAACCAGTGCCTGAATGTGGTTCTTTCAAAGTTCTCCCAATCTAGGGTTGTTGCCAAGTGACTGAGTTTTAAAGCCTTGATCCTTATTTCAAAACACAACCACACCACCTGACTTTGTGCTGATATACTTTTATAATAAAACTGCACTCCTATGTACACGAACTGAGAAGTCCATGTATGTGGAACCCCTCCACGTACGTACACACACACACACACACACACACACACACACACACACACACGGGCATTAGCAGAAATATTTCAACACACAACTTAACATCCTGCATAATTCTTTATCCACTCCCCACTCTGTCTCTGAAGGATCCAGTATTTAAACAACTGTATTTGCAAGAACATAGAGATGTTTTTTAAAAAAAAAAACCCAAGAAACCCCTTGCACCTCTCTCTCCTGCAGGACTGACGAGAGGTGGGGGAGCAAGTACAAATTACCAGGGCCTAGCGGTCTGGAAGGGGGCCCGGCTAGGGTTGGCAAAAATTGTGGGGAGGGGCCCAAAACTTTTTCACCGGTGCCTGAACTAGCTCTCAGCGGCCCTGCTCTCTTGGCTTGCACCTTTTCTCTCGGCATAGCTGAGTGGAGTGCTTGGAAAAAAGGCATTTCCCCCCTCCCCCAGCTTCCCTCCTGCTACTGTGTTTTTCCCCCCAGGACATTTGCAGAGTTCAGGAGTTTTGTAAGCACAGAGAGCAGACACGTACAAAAAATGAAATATACAGAAGACAGACCCAATCTCCATGAGGGTGCTCCATTCTCCACACCCACATACACCTGAAACTCTTCCCCTTTCCCCTTTGAAGAGAGACAGTTTGCAAATTGCAGTCCAAGCTCCACAATTTGCAAAAAACAAAAACAGGGGGTCGGGAGCCGGGGTCTCCCACCCCCTTCCACCTCCAGGTACAATAGAAGGCAGACAGAACTGTCCCCCTCTCCCAAGAACAGAAAGCTTCACTGAGGGGAAGTTTGCTTTGTTCCCTCCTTCCTTCGCCTCAGGCTCCCAGCAGTTTCTGCTCCCTCTCACAGGCACACTGCATGGGCGGGGGAGAGATTCGGCAGGCTGGCAGCTGCCCTGCCTTTGCTCTCTCTTGCAGGAGAGAGGACAAGGACTGGCCTTGGGGGGCCCTCAAAGGCTGTGGGCCAGGAGACATTTGTCTCCTTTTGTCTAATGTATGGTACGCCTATGCCTGAAACAGTCTGCTATATAAGTAATTATCCCCAACAATATCCTGTACTTATTCTTAAATTTGCTGTTTTTGCAAGAATAAATCCAGGAGGTAACTGCACCACTCAATATTTCCTATTCTCCCTTTCACTTCCAATCCACCAGACTGGAACTTTACAGCAAAGTGTCGGACAGTACAGTCATAGTATGTTATGGGCCTATCGCTTGAATTCATCATTTTAAAAGGTCTCCATTATTTTAGGAGGTTTCATTCACTCACTCCTTTCCTACCAAACAAGCAGCAAAAGCCAATGCAGGAAGGTATTGGAGCCCAGTCAACCTCTTAGCTTCCTTCCTGCCAAGAACTGGACTGGTTGAGACCATGCATGCAATGAGGAGCAGGGTCATCTCTCCTGCAGATTCCAGCTAGTGTGGTACTAACCCCTCTCTGCACCCCAGTCTTTCCCACCCACATGATCTTGCACACAAAGAGAAAACTAGCGTGGAAAGCAGACTGTATGTTTTGGTTTAATCCAAAATAACAATATTTCTCAGAAGAATCTGGCTCATTTTTTGAATTGACCAAATTTCAAGCAAGCTTCATTAATAAGATAAATTAGCAACATTAATTACCTCACCTCTATAATTAGTTAATACATAGCAAAATCCTTGCTCCCCTAATAATATACTTTGCCACTCCTAGTGCAAACTACTTGTTTTAGAGTCTCCTGGTGCTTTTCCCCCCTGCCAATATCCGATATGTGAAAACTGAGCTATTCTCCCAACTCATCCCATTCCCTTTCTATTAATTCCCCTTTCTCCCTAGATACATAAATTTTTACAACTTCTCACCTTTATCTGTACTTCTGATTTGCCCAGTCATTTAGGATATTTTCCAGGGTCTTCAAACAAACAAGTCTGCTCAAAGGTCAAGCATCAGGGAGATGGGATGGGTACCAGAGCCTTGAAATTAGGACTGCCATTATTATGAGGATCATGTTTGAGGAAATGTATACAAAGGTAGTTAAGAGCAGCCCTGCTGGATCAGGTCAAAGGCCTCTCTAGTCCAGCATCTTGTTTCCCACAGTGGCATACCAGGTGCCTCTGAGAAGCCCATAAGCAAGAAGTGAGTTCCCTGCATCAGCTCTTGTAAGATCTATTGAAACCAATGAGAAGCTGTTTAAGAACCAAGCAAGAAGCATTCTGAAGAGTGAGTTGCTGGCCCAGACCCTCCTCTAGAACAGAGAGAGTAAACACACATGCACAGGAAATTCTAGAGATGGATCAGGCCTACAGTACTGCAATGAAAGGGCTAAATTCCCCATGATACAGCCCTGATTCAAATCAGCCTCTTCCCATGGCCACTTTTTGAAAAAGAAAAAAAAAACAGAACTCTTATATCACTCATAATTTGGCCCCACGTGTCCAGGTACAGTGGGAGCCAGTACTGCTAGTAGGATGACTTACAAACTCCAGAACATATGCAAATAAACTAGTTAGACCTTTGGTCTCCATAGCGCACAGAACGGACGCTAAACATGACACCCAAGAAACAGGGTGTCATGTCTAAAGGGCATTTGTTACTTTGGGATATAAGTAATATACTTACATGCCCTCCTGCCACTGGCTATAGGTACCAGTTAGGAAACCGGAAACAGTAGATTAGGGCAAAAGCATTACCTGCTTGCCTGCTTGGAGGCGGTAATGGGCTGGATGAGAGATAACAAACTGAAGCTGAATCCAAATAAGATGGAAGTATTGACTGTGGGGGGTCAGGAGCCGAGAGATGGTTTAGCTCTGCCTGTTCTAGATGGGGTTACACTCCCCCTGAAAGATCAGGTACGTAGCCTGGGAGTGCTCCTGGACCCAAAGCTTTCCCTGGTTTCTCAGGTTGAGGCGATGGCCAGGAGCACTTTTTATCCGCTTTGGCTGAGATATCAGTTATGTCCATTTCTAGAGGTGAAGGACCTTAAAACAGTGGTACGGATGCTGGTAACCTCCAGACTTGAATACTGTAATGTGCTCTATGTGGGGCTGCCTTGGTATGTAGTCTGGAAACTATCATTGGTACAGAATGCGACAGCCAGATCGGTCTCTGGGACAACACAAAGGGAACGTATAACACCAGTTTTGAAAGAACTGCGCTGGTTGCCAATATGTTTCCGGGTGAAATACAAAATGCTGGTTATTACCTATAAAGCCCTTAACGGCTTGGGACCAGGCTATTTAAAAAAGCACCTCCTCTGTCATGAACCCACTTGCCTTTTATGATCTTCTGGAGAGGTCCAGTTGCAGTTGCCACCAGCTCCTCTGTCATGAACCTGCCTGCCTTTTACAATCTTCTTGAGAGGTCCAGTTGCAGTTTCCACCAGCTCATCTCTCTGGCTGCCCCAGGGCTTTAGAATATGCTCCCTGCTGAACTAAGAGCATCTCTTTCTCTGTTTGTTTTCAGGGAGACCCTCAAGACTTTCCTGTTCTCACAAATTTTAAATTTGAATTGTAATAATTTTAATAATTTGTTTTATATTGTGTTTATCATGTTTTATGTATTTTTTAACCTCTGGTTTTAATGTTGGGATTTGTACACCACCTAGAGGTTTACATGTCAGGCGGTATAAAAATATGATTGATAGATAGATAGAGCAGATGTGTGTCAACTTGTAGAAGAAGCATGCTTTCCCCAAACAAAACAAAACCCCAAGGTGGGGTGGGATTCTCATCATGACCATAGCATGCAGAGAAGGGAAGATTAGCTTTTTACAACAGAATGATTTTCACACCAAAAATCAGCTCCCACAAGCTGCTATATGTCCCCAAGTGACTATGCTGCAAACATTTCAATGCCAGAAAGCAATTTAGGGGTGGTTTTTGCTGGGGAAATGGCACAATGCAAATGAGTGAGCCTCACCCACCCTGTGAGCCATGGTCCCATTGAGAATCATCTTCCAAAACAATCATGCGTGTGGGCTTTTTTTTTTTCCCTGGGGGGGGGGCGTGGAGAGGCACTTCCAGTAATAACTATTCTTCTTACTAATACAAGTTGGCGCAAGTCTAGCTTAGCTTGTAAAAGCAAAGGGACCTAAAGGAGCTAAACAACACTCAATAAATATTAAAGGACTTTCATCCTTTTAAAAAACAAACAAACAAGGGGTTGTGTGGCGGGGAGGGTAAGTTACAACTTTGTACTCAGCTCAGAGAAATGGCACTTGGGTATGACGTTACACAGTATATAGATGAAAAATGTGCCTACAATAATTTCTTTCCAACTGTTTCCATGTGGATGTGTCACAAACCCAAGGGAGATAGGCTGTAAAAACATAATTTGACTATCGCCTCTCATCCTTCAATACAGTTTTTCAACCTTTTCAAAATCATATTGAAAAATCTATATAACGTGTGCTTGGATTAATGAAGTGTTTGAATCCGGATCAATAAGCACTCAAAGATTTGAACTGTTGAACTGTTGACACCTGCTGGATATCACTTACAAGGCAGTTTCGTTCTGCTTATAGCCAATTTAGTTGTTCGTAACTACAGGAGGTCCCACTTAATGAACAGGCAATCTAATATATGATCTCTGTAGATTAATTTCCTGAGAGCAAGTAAATAAGGTAGATTATAAGTTTCCTTGATTATACTTATAATTATAATGTCACTTACCAATTAACACATGCGTTTAAAAACTTCCCTGGGATTATATACTTAATTGTAAAATAAATAAATTCAGCCATCTTTCAAACACTTAACATTCCCTTAAGATGGCACCATATTTGGTATCTTGCATTTAATTTCTCTTCTGGAGAAAAACCGTGTCATTGTAATAGAGACTGCTGGCTTTTTTGTAACAAGTAGTATAATAATTTATGTTATACTTGAAGCTATCAAATGCCACAGTCTAGCTTGAAGACCTAAAATGTGGGGACGTAGGTCCCTACATGCCTATCGTTAGCAAGATCATGAGTCCCTGTACTAATGGGTGATGTTCATGGGGTTCCTCTCCCTGATTGAGCAGACAGGCTGTGCATGTAGAGCCCACTTTGGAAAACAATAATCACAACCCGTGTTCCTTCTAAGGTGCATGCTCACATGGTTTTTGATGTCCACTCAATTTTACATTCCGCTCAGGTTTAATCAAGAAGGTCCCTCTCTGTATGCATGTGTGCTCACATTGTTTTGATACTGCCGCCCAGAACAAAACTCATTCTGCACACAGTCAAAAAAAATTAGAGAACAGAGCACTGATCACAACAAGCTTTTAAAGACTTGGCTTTTTACCCAGGCTTTTACATAATCATTTTTACTGCTGCTTCTGTGTGTTTTTATCTGTTGTATTGTTTTTATGCCTGTTTTATATGTTTTTAGCTTGATTTTTATTGCTTGATGTTTTTATTGCTTTTTATTGTATGTTTTAATTTTTTGTAAACCGCCTTGGGGTTTTCTTTTAACGAAAGGCGGTACAGAAATGTAAAAATAAATAAATAAATAAATAAAATAAAATAAAATAAAATAAACTATCAGCAGTTTGGAGAAGGGTAATATTTAGCCCTTCCCAGTCCCTCTTCACCACCTTAAGTGGCATAGCAGGGAAATGTTTGACTATCAAGCAGAAGGTTGCCGGTTTGAATCCCCACTGGAATGTTTCCCAGACCATGGAAATAAATTCCATAACTTCTTGATGTGCTGCACCTGTAAGGAAGTGAGGTAAAATGTGTGAAGCATCTTCTTATGGTAATTTCCCATTACTATTTCCCATTGTAACACCAATACACACATGACTGAAAAGGTAGCTTCCAGTGCTTTGATGGCAGTGCATGTAGGGCTAAAACTTCTTAATTTATATCATTTGAATGATAGTTATCTATTTTTATTGAAACAGATTTACTATGCTTAAGGCCTAAACAAATATATTTCTTCTACCACCATCTGAAGGTCCCAACACTCAGGGAGAAACACATCGGTAAGGGCATTCCTTAATAACTGGTAACCGCCATTATCCTGTTCTCTATGAAGCTTAAGGAAGCTCATGCATGGTGGATGGTGAGGAAAGGGGGTGCCTGCACTGGACAAGAAAGGTAGGGCAAAGCACCCAGGAGGTAAGCTGGCCTACTATATATGCCATGTCTTCATTCATCATTGTACATTGCATACATATTCAATTTGTCTTCTTTCAAAACAAAAAGTCCAAATCAACCTCAGCAGGCTGTGAGTTGGAGCAAAGAAAGGATGGATGGAAAGAGACTATTTAACTCTGCTCCATCTGGTAATTTTTCAGCACAATAACACCTTTCCTAATCTGCTCTGTCAACCATGAGGAAAAGCTATGGGGACTGCCTTGGGAGGCTGATTTTGAGTTACTCTTTCTTCCCCCACCCCCCACTAAGCCCACCACAGATGTATCCTGATTTCAGCTTTAAACAAAATGCAGAGAAAAACACAAGGAACTCTCTTCATTATGTAGTTTGAGTCTCACTGATGCAAACCTGATGGTATAAGCACCACATAGAAATGGACTAAGATTCTCTCCTCTATTTGCTCCAATACTTGGATCAAGCCCTCCCCTCCTTACTATAAACTACTGTGCGGCCAAGGCTTCCCCACATGGCATTTATTCCTAGTCAGCCAACACAGAGGGTCAAGAATAATTTGAATGAGAATAGTAAAGAGACTTGATAAGTTGCAAAAAAAAAAAAAAGGTGTAACAACTGCAGAGGAATGGGCAGCATGCATGTGTGAAGAAGCCCCATGGCCTGTGAGGGCACAGGGGAATGCTTCTCTTAAGATGGCACCTAACAGCTGTAGTTTTTACAAACATTTGTATTAAAAATAATTAACATTTCTTTTAAAAAAATCAGGGCAACTGCTTTAGTCAGTCAACCAAAATATTTTAATAAATTAATCTAACCAATTAATCAACTAAACATTGCATAGTACAGAGATGACAACTCCTGTAAGTGACTTTGCAGCCAACCACATTATGGCATATTTCTCAAGCTGATACCAACATGCCTTTTAAAAGCATCAAACAAAACTGCAGACAGTCCAACTGTTTGTACGGTCTTTGGTTTTAATATTACAACTCCTTTATCCTGCTATTCTACAAAATATCTTCTTTCTACACCTTTAGGGGAAAAGGAAATTCACATCCAAAAATAAATCATTATGTAGCAAGATTTATCTTGTTTTCCTCTGTCATTTTGGGAGTAATCCGTGAACATCTTTACATTTAAAAAAGAAATGCACTTCTCAGCCAGCTTTGGGGGGCGGGGAGGGGGGGCGTGAAAGTCCAGGTTGTTTAGGTGGACCACAAGGGCATTTATGTAGAAGCTGAATAGGAGCAGGGCAAGTGTGCAGCTTTGCTTAATACTCTTACAGACAGGGATAGCACTTGTCAGATGACCTTGGGGGTTGCTTCTGATTTTCAGGGTCATGCTGTTGTGGAGGGCAAAGTAAAGTGTGCTGTCGAGTTGATATTGACTCCTGGCAACCACAGAGCCCTGTGGATGTCTTTGGCAGAATATAGGAAAGGTTTACAATTGCCCTCTGCCGTGCAGTATGAGATGATGCCTTTCAGGATCTTTCCTATATCACTGCTGCCCAATATAGTTTGGGAAATTGCCAGCAGGGATTCGAGGGTATGAATGAGGAAAAGCAGCTGCCAATCAATCGAAGAGGCTTCCAGTTTTTCCCACAGTTGAGCTTGAGAGATGGAATCAAATGCAGACTTGAGATCTATGAAGGCAGCATACAGGGAGACTATGTTGTGGATGGGATATTTCTCTAGATGCTGGAGCACTAGGCACTGGGTCAATGGTGGATCATCCCTCCCTGAATCTGGCCTGCTCCTCCACTAGGAGGTTTTCTAGTTTGAACCAGTCTCTTAGTTTCCAGTATAGATGTCTGGCATAGAGCTTGCAGATTGTGCTGAGAAGGCTGATAGGTCTGTAGTTAGCTGGGTCCCTCCTACCTTTTTTGAAGATGGGAACAATGACTGCTAGTCCCCAGGGCTATGAGTGTGCTTGTCAATGAATGTGAAACAGCGAGGCCAGAATGGCAGCCCACCATCCTGAGTTGTTGTTTATTAGCTCAGATGAGATTAGGTCATCTCCAGGTGCCTTCCCAGGTCTAGGTTAGGAGAGCAGGTCCTTGACCTCTGCAGGTGTCACCAGCGGCCAGGCAGGCAGGCAGGTCCTCTATATTGCTCCAAGGGCATCTGAGGTCTTCTACTTCATCTCTAGTTTACTGAAATGTCTTTCCCACGCCTCTGTCCAAGCGCGTTGGTCCACTGGTGTGGTGGTCCATGGTAATGTGGCAGAATTCGGCCAAGTCGTTGGTTGTGACTACTTGTTTGAGATGTGTCCAGGTGTCTTTCATGGCATTTCTTTTCTTGTGTTTGAGAAGTTGTTTGTATTGCCTTTTCTGCTTAAGTAAGTCTTGTGCAGACCAAGATCCTGCATTTGCTTTGTAGGTGTTGTAGTTGGCAATGAGCAACTTCTTAGCTTCAAAGCATTCAGAGTCAAACCATGGTTTGAAGTGGTGCAGGTGCTGCTTGAAGCAAGCAGTGTTTTTGTGAGTTATGTGCTTTTGTAGTAACTGCACTAGGTAGCTCTCACTCTATAGGATTTCGTTGGAGGAGTCTGCTGAGAGCAAGGAAAGGCTGACACATTAGAAATGTTCTGAAGTGAGTTGTTCTGCTATTGCTTTGTCCAACTGGGAGGACCATCTGATGCGGCAAGATCTTCCCACTGATAAGATCTGTGGGTGGTATAGAGCAGTTTCTCAACCGCCAGTCTGTGGACCAGTGCCAGTCCCTGAGGTGTTGGGTATCGGTCCTTGAAGCATCACTAATAAAAATCACTTCCCTGCCAAAAAAAAATTTCAGGCCAGTGGGGGCTGCTGCTGCTGGGAGCTCTCCAGAGCTCATTTCTAGGCAGGCAACCTTTGCTGCTGGATAACATTCATTTCGCTTCCTCGAAATGAACATTATCCAGTAGTGAGGGCTGCCTGGAAATGAGCTCTGGAGAGCTCCCAGTGGCCTGAAATTGGTTTTTTGAGGGGAGCCTGGGGGTGGAGGTGAGGGGGACAATCCCTTTACTAACTGCTGGTCCGGGAAACTGCACATGAAGAATGTACTGGTCCATGACTCCAAAAACGTTGAGAAACACTGGTATAGAGTCTTGGTGTGGGGCTGCCATGCCATTGTGCAGGCATGGCAGCCTCCAAAAATGGCCACCGTGCCAGGAGGAAAGGCCCAGCCGAAGAACGGGCCAAAGAATGGCCGAACGGGCTGGTTTTGAAAAGAAGGAAGGCCAACGGGGGGAGGGAAACCTCTGCAGGACACACCCCCACCTCAGAGAACACCCCCAGAGGGGGTAAGTTTAAAATAAAAAAAATTATTGTGAAGCACCCCCCCCCCCAGACCGGACCTTTTTTTCGAGAGGGTGCTCGACTGAACTGGCCTAGTCTGGTCCGGGTCCAGTTCGAACTTGAACTGAACCAGACCATACAGTTCCATGTACACCCCTAGCCAGAGGAGGGGGGATGGGTATCCATATCATTTTCACTTTCTGTGAGATCATTGTCTGAGCAGACAAAGAGTTTTGTCAGTGACTGAGCTTGGGCTTGAACACCCCTGAGTAGGTTTTTTTTTAGTTCTGCAAGGCCTGAATCTAAGATTTATGACTTTCACTTTCTTCAAGACATCAAGGGTTATCCTGCTGCATTTGTGGTTGAGTTCAGCAAAGTCATTTGCAGGTTGTTTATCCATTCCCCTGGAGATGTTATCATCAAGGTCACTTGCAGAAGGAGCTGTTTTGCTTCTAAGTTTCTTTGCAATAGTGGTTGTGCTGTGGAGTCCTTGAAGACTCTGATATTTCTTAGTTGTAAGAGAGGTGCTCACCACATCCAGATGAGTTTTTTGTTTGTTTAAACTTTTTTTAAAAAAACTTAGATCTCTGGGCGGTTTACAACAAAACACGTTTAAGTGGAAACGTGGTGTGAGAGGAGGTAAGCAAGATTATCTTAGTCTCTGGGTAACTAGGTAAGAGCTGGATTGAGTCTAAGTCTATAAAAATTGGGTGACAGTTTAAAAGCAAGGAATTTATAATGGCTTTACGAGATGACCATCTCCTTGCTTTGGTGTAATTCATCGTGATCTGAAGCAACACCTGGGGGGTTTGGAGTATCTGTGATATATTAGATGAGTAGGTTGTTATTGGCAGCCCTGCGTGCATTTTATGCAGAATTTTGGCTGGGACCCCATCAGGAGCTGGAGAGGAAGCTGCCTGGGCATTGCCAAGCATAGCTTTCTAGGTTATAGTTAGGCTTTTCTCTCCACGCTTGTCTCTCATTATGAACACACCTAAGGCATGCCTAACCTTATCTATCTTCATTGATGTTGTGTTTAGATGCTCCAAAATCTGAATGACGGTTTTTGTGGTTAGGAGGCAGGCACTACCTGAGTATTCAGGTAGCAGTTCATGGGGATGGTGAGAAGGACAACTGCCCCCCTTGGATTTCCTGTCTCTCTGCTCCTGGGGGCTTCTCAGGCTGGAGTTTTTAAATGGGGAGGGAGATGCCTGATGTAATGCAGTCTCACTTGTAGCAGACTCCTTGGGTGATGAGGGACTGTTCTTCATGCCCAGGACCATAAATCTGTTCTTGATAGGGAGTGTAAAAGTTGTATTCACAGCTCTGTTGGTGGGAAGGAAGGAGTCCGTCCTCATATGCTTCCCTTCCTTGGCGGGTTGGTCATTTGGGCTGCTCCTGTTTTTCCTTTCCTTTGCTCATGGCTAAGATCTCTGAGGTTTCTGCTAGATCATTTCAGTTCTGGGGGATGGGATCCAGTATTGGGGCAGGAGCTCAGGTGTTGTGCTGCTAGCTTGTCACCATCTTGGCCTTTCCCCCCTCAGGTAAATCTGGATATGTTAAGTCTCTTCCAAGCTCAAAGTTAACCTCCCACCCTTATATTTGCCAGAACTAAAATTTTGATAAAGTTTTTAAACTAATTGAATGTTTATCCTTAAAGTCTTAATTTAAAATACATCTAACTTGAGTTTTAAATGAAGTTGTGTGTAAAGTAGAGTTGGATGAAACCCCAATCTATGTTAAACAAATCAATAATACAAAAATCATTTTCACTTTCAGCAAGAAAGACTTCACCAAATCTGGCTTCTCTCCTTCCATAAAGTCTATGAAAAAAACTATTTAAAATGTCACTTATCATCTGTCTTAATTTAAATACAACTGCATATTACTAAACCTCAAGCCTTGTTAAGATGCTGAAGTAGGTAATAGAAATTACAAATTTTTATTTCTTTTTATAAGAACACAAAACTAAAATAGTGTAAATTTGTCCTTAAATCTCAGACTGAAAGAAACAAAATTGGCCATCATTGAAACTAAAACTTTGTTTAATGAATCTACCAATGAAGCTGATTAAAGCTTGAAACTCTAATAGAAGTTTAAAAACAAAAAATCAACGGGTTTTCTTAGTTCAAGAAATAAATTGAACGGCAGCATGTTCTTTATTAATTTTTTAAACTATACAAATAAAAATCTTCTCCAAAACACAAAGTTATACAACAAATCCTTCTGCTGCTCACCCACACACACAAAATTGCTCTGTCAAGCACCATAATCCTTCACTAAGGGTGTCAGTAACTACTCAATAAAAGAAGAACTTGAAAACAGCACAAAAACTGTTCATAATAGCAATAACATATAGCTTTTTCTTCAGTCATTACCAAACAGATAATGACCGGTAGTGAGCTTAAAACCATACATTACAGCTTAAATATGGTCTGAGTGATCACAGCAGATGTGTAGTTGCTAAGTCAGTAAAGCTCTCTCACCATAAATGCTAAAACTGTTACAATGTGGACCAACATGCACTTTTTTCTGCCATTTCCAGTATTATCCCACGTGGTTTCTTTAAAATTATCTGAAAAATACTTACTTTGAGTAATAGCGTTGTGGTTGAGAGGAAAATATCAACACCAACATGGATGAAAGCAGTCAGGAAGGTTATCCCAGTCATGATTGCAAATTTGCTTATCATGTTAGATTGGTTCCAGTAATAGCTCCTACATTATATGCTGAGAGGCTCACATTCCCCACCCCCAAGAACAAGGGGTGGTGGAAGAGACAATAAAAGGATCTGAATTGTCTTATTTTTGTTGAGAGTCTGAAGAGTGAATCACATGGCCACTCAAGCCTGCTTCATCTCTCTTTGCACTAGTGTCAGACAAGTCCAGCCCCCATGAACAGCTTCACAGGCATAGAATTTTGAAGGGGCCTTGGATCTCAACCAGAGGCATTCTTACCCCTGGACTTCGGGGCCCAAGTCCAGGGCCTCTACAGCCCCTATGGTTCCCCAAATCCTCTTTAGTCTGTCCCGGGTGGTGTGGTCACCAGGCAGAACATGATGGTGCTTAATTTGCAGTGGTGGGGGGAGGCTCCAAAGGTGTTTAGGTCCAGGCTCCAAAATTATCCCAGATAGGGCTTTATGCAGTGGGGTATCCGAGGAGCGAATCTACTTTGCAGCGGATTCAGGACAGTTTAATCCAGGGGATTAGATGGAGCATTCACATAGCCCTTGGCTGCTCCCCTATGCACATCAAAGACAAGTGTCGGAGCTTAGCAGAAACATCAAGGTGTTTTTTTCCCCCAAAAGACGCTAGAAATAGAGGATTATTTTAAGTCGGACATACCACGGGCTAAGCCAGAATTCACAGCCTCCCTAACAGCAAGAGAGAGGGCATGCCTTCACCTCTTACCTGTGGGCTTCTGCATCTGGTGGGCCACTGTGGGAAACAGGATGCTGGACTAAATAGGCCTTGGGCCTGACCCAGCAGGTTATTTTTCTGTTCTTAACCCATTGGTTCTAATCCAGCCCTCAGGAGCAAGAGAGAAAAGTATGCTCCTTCTTCTATGAGAAAGCTCTTCAGATATTTGAAGACAGCTATGTCAATCATATGATATAATATCATATAATAAATAATATATATTTCTCCTCTCTAGGCTAAACATACCCAGTTCCCTCAACTGTTCCTCAAAGAACTTGGTTTTCAGACCCTTCGCCATCCTGTTTGCCCTCCTCTGAACCTGTTCCAGTTCATCAATGTCCTTCTTAAAATATGGAGCCCAGAACTGTACATAGTATTCCAAGTTAGCTTTGGCCAGCTCAGAACAGAGTGATCTGATTACTTATTGTGATCCATGCACTATGCCACTGTTAATGCACCCTAAGGATTGTGCTGTTTTCTCCGAGCACAAGCTTTAAAGCGGAATAGTTAGATTCTTCTTTTAATTTTAGAACTGACTTGGTTTTTGCAAAGTTGAAGTTGAGTTACTCACACCTTTAAAAAGTTACATGCAATCACAAGAACAAGTGCTCTTGATCTTTTAAAAAATATATGATGTTTTATTGGTTTGTGTTTTGACAATGACCTCAAAATACTGCATGGATTAAAAAACAACCTGAGGAACAACTTAATTTCTACACAAGAGCTGTTGGCATGTATCTTTGTATGTGATGCTCATGCTCTCTAATTTAGAAGCTCTCGATAACTTAAAACAAATATTTCAATCATTGAGGCAATCAAAAGCAGTTTAAAATCAGAATGGTGAAACTAAAATGCACAGGGAAACTAAATTAAAATGCCCAGGGAAACAGAATAGTCTTCACCTAGCACCCTGTTATCTACTCCAGGTGAAGTTTTGGTGCAAGCTAAGTGAACAGAAAGGGGACAGGAGTTGCATAATTCAAGTGTAACTACAAAGAGGGCCTTGTCTCTGGTAGCCATCCATATTAACTCAGAAGGTGACAGCACCCAGAGTCAGACCTTCATAGATGATCTCAGCAACCATAGGAACATAGGAAGCTGCCTTATACCAAGTCAAACCATTGGTCCATCTACCTCAGTACTGTCTACAATACTGATACCTTATACTTACTTGCAGTGGCTTCTCCCAAGGTTGCAGGTGAGACTCTCTCAGCCCTATACTGGAGACACCAGGGAGGGAACTTGAAACCTTCTGCATGCAAGAATGCAGGTGCTCTTTCCAGAGGGGCCCCATCCCCTAAGGGGAATATCTTACAGTGCTCACACATGTAGTCTCCCATTCAAATGCAAACATAGGCAGATCCTGCTTAGCAAAGCATGCCTTCAGCTAATTTAGTTCCAGTCCATTTAAAGACATAAATATTTCAACTACACATGAGTGTGGAAAGAAACTACTAGCCTGTGAAGATCTTTTAAGTACTGGCACAGCGGGGAAATGCTTGACTAACAAGCAGAAGGTTGCCGGTTTGAATCTCCGCTCGTATGTTTCGCAGACTATGGGAAACACCTATATTGGGCAGCAGCAATATAGGAAGATGCTGAAAGGCATCATCTCATACTACACATGAGGAAGCAATGGTAAACCCCTCCTGTATTCTACCAAAGAAAACCGCAGGTCTCTGTGGGCACCAGGAGTCAAAATCAACTTGACGGCACACTTCACTTCACATTATTAATCCCCCCCGCCATCCAAGTCCTGCTATGTTGCCTCATCGTGGTGGTGGTGGTGGTGGTGATGGGTTGTTCCTGGGAGGAATGAGTGAAGTATGCCGGGAAGTATACTCCCAGTAGGGTTACCAAAGGTGTGAAGGTAATCTCAGCTAAAGCAAGCAAGCACCTATACTGAGCAGCAGCGATATAGGAAGGACAGTCACTTTAGTGACAACAACAAAGGCATCATTTCATGCTGCACGGGAGAAGGCAATGGTAAACCACTCCTGTATTTTACCAAGAAAACGACATGGATAGACAAGTTAGAAGACTGTCAATGTAGTGCCAGATGGTACTTAACATGCTACTGAGGAAGAGCTCAGGATTTCTCAGAGTACTGATGGTGTTTATGATGCAGTTAGGCTAAGGCCTTTTGGACGTTCAGCGGCTAATGATTGTCTTCGAATCCCTTTACCTGTTGGACACTGGCTGGCCACCAGTGCCAATACAAGGTGTGTGTTCACATATCTGCCAAATTTAACCTGAAGTCCCTGCGAGCTATCAGGGAGCACCTCACACACTATTTGGGTTTTTCATCATGTGTTTAAATATCCACCTTTTGTCGCTTTTTGGGCAGCTTCAAACTCACAGTAAAGCCTCGCAGAAAACCCGTGGTAAAGCTTGTGTCTGGGAAAGCTCCTGGCAAAAAAGGGGCACCAGATCACCACGATATATGATATTCTCTTGAAGGGATCAGCTTTCTCCATACTGAGAAACTCTGATAGATCACTTTATGCAGAAGCAATAGTGGCAGTAAAGTATTTATGGCCACCATGCTCCATCACTGCCACAAAGCAGATTTTAGAATATGCTCCAGAACCATTCCGAGATTGCATTCTAGCCATCATCCCATGCATTTTATGTCCCCTCACTTCTCAGAAAAACCAGGCAGCAGATTCAAGAAAGGGGACCACTGGGAACAACTGGGTCAAGTTTAAATATTGCAAGTCAGCTTCAACATTCTTTGTAATGAAAAAGCAGAATATAAATCTCAAAAAATATTTGAGAAAAAATATTTGCCTTTGCTACCCATGCAGTGGGGAAATGGCTTGACTACCAAGCCAGAAGTTGATGGTTGAATCCCTGCTGGTATGTTTCTCAACTATGGGAAACACCTATATTGGGCAGCAGCGATATAAGAAGATGCTGAAAGGCATCATTTCATACTGCACGGGAGATGGTAATGGTAAACCCCTCCTGTATTCTACCAAAGACAACCATATGGCTCTGTGGTCGCCAGGAGTCAACACCAACTTGACAGCACGGCACACTTTTCTTTCCTTTACCCATCTTGCAAAGATCCACCAGGGCTTCAACAAAAGCACCAGCCATGTCACAAGATGATGCTTGAAGCCATCAGAAATCCTTCTAGATCCATCAGCCTCCAGGAGTGGACATCCCAACTTCCCCCTCTACCCCTGCTGAGGTTAAAAGTCCCTGGAATTATAATGACTCATCACAGAGCAGTCAAGTCAACCCATGTAGTCATGGAGATAGACAAAAGTTTAGATAATGATCAAAGTAGTCTTAGATACTTCTTCATTTACCATTTGTGTACACATATTTATTTCATCCTACTGTCTCCTCTAGACACACCAATCAGTTAAGCCCTGCTAAATGAGCAAAGGGGCACCTTTTTAAAGTAGTGGGAGAGCAACAGGCCCTATCATCCTCAGCACAGCATTCCTCCAGTAGCTGTTATTGTATCTTATGTTTCTTTTTTAGATTGTGTGCCCTTTGAGGACAAGGAGCCATTTTATTTGTTTGTTTATATCTCCGTAAACCACTTTGGGAACTTCTGTTGAAAAGCAGTATTATATAAATATCCATTGCATTCATCAAACAGGTTTTTAAAATAATACAAAAACCTCCATAAGCTGTTTACAAATGTAAAAGAAGCATGACTGTACACACCGCAGGCAGTGGTTCCTTTTTCAAACCACCTTCAACTCTCTGAAATATTCTTTCCTCCAGTCGAAGTCAGTATCTTGGATGGAAGGCAGCTTGTAAATCCCGTGTACACCACTCTGAGCCATGGATGAACAGTGAAAAAATATAATAATAATAATAATAATAATAATAATAATAATAATAATAATTCAATTTCTATACCGCCCTTCCAAAAATGGCTCAGGGCGGTTTACAAAGAGAAATAACAAATAAGATGGCTCCCTGTCCCCAAAGGGCTCACATTCTAAAAAGAAACATAAGACACACACCAGCAACAGTCACTGGAAGTACTGTGCTGGGGGTGGATAGGGCCAGTTACTCTCCCCCTGCTAAATAAAGAGAATCACCACGGTAAAAGGTGCCTCTTTGCCCAGTTAGCAGGGGTATATTCATGTTCTGGAAAAAGAAGAACTTCCTTCTGTTTCTCCTAACCATTCTGCGTTAACAGATACTCAAAACAGACATTGCTTATTAGCAATGGCATCACTTAAAATTCTATGGCATCACTTACCCCTATTGATTCATATTAAATTTAGAATTTTTTCTACTGAAAACAACATACCAAATAGTGGACAATATATCCAATTCTAAGTGACAAATCCTTCTTACTCTGGAAATAGCTCTCCTCAATTCCACAGCTCTTTCAAACCATGTGGCTGGAGCCATCCCAGACATCAGATATTCTGTTCCATGCTACATTCAGACATCATTCAGAATATTGCAGGGGGAAAGTTGTCTTTAAAGAGTTGTATTTAAAAGAACTTATTGTCCTTTGAAAGTTGTCCTTAAAGGAACTTATTTTATCCTCAATCAACCCAGAGTGGAGCACAGGATCAACACCACCATATCTGGTGTGAATACATCTTGTCTAACAAGCCCTAATGCCACTTCCTCTTAAGTAGAATACACAACCTAGCTTATGTTTTCACATCAGCATTTGTAAGAGCTTTTACCATGCCTTTTGACTCCTTAGTACTATTTTGAGTTCTTTCCTTTTTAAAAAAAATGACAGCCTTTCCCTTCTTTTTCTACAGACAATCTGCAAAGCACAGTGACTGTTTCTGAGCTGCATACTGTAATATACTTCACAGTTTTTTTTAAAAAAAATCAGAAATAAAAAGATTTCTGAAGTCTAAGGTGTTGTCATTGCTTCAGTAGTTACCTGTGCATTAGTGGAAATCTACTCAAATCTCTACTGGCTCTATCCTCATGACAGAAGGAGACAGAAGGAAACAACGGTAATAAGTAACCAGAAATTTATCTGCTCTGTATTTTATTTCATGGCATGGAACAAATCAAGAAACGTTTTGTATTAACCTAGCACCATGGTTTCATAATTGCCCTATAAGCCATCCCATCAAAGAACATTGTAGTAGAACACTCACAGCCTTAATCACAGCCACCAAAATAATAAAGAGAGCTTTTTGAGCAGTGTTTTACGTCCACTGTGAACAATGGGAACAGCTGGATTCTGAACCATTTTCAAAGTCTGACAATTTCAATTAGGTGCCTAGGTAGAAACTGACTTCTCAAGAAAATGTAGTAAAAACATTTCTTTTTCAAAGTAAAAAAAAGCTATTGAACGATTGTGTAGCATATATTTGTACAGCAAGCAAGAAAGGGGTCCATGGTTGTGTGGTTTTTAAAAGGCTAGGCTTCCACTGGTGACAATGGCAAATGGAGTACATCTTATAGTACTGTGCTGATATTAAGGCTGAAAATAGACATAATGTTTTCAGCTAATTTTTGTCCTCAACCTTACTGTTACCCAGCTGCTCCAAGGGTATAGCTATAATTGGACAAGGTGGGACAAAAGTTTGTCCCTCCTTTGGGCCCCAGAAGGAGCCGCCCCCACACCTGGTCAACAATTTGCACTTTGCTCTCATGTGTTTGATATTTGCATGGGAGTAAGAGAAAAGGTGTGTGGGGAGTGTTTTGTTTTTCACCATGTCCTTACAGTTATTATGCAGCAAAGACAAAGGGAGAGGAGAAAGAGCATGGGAGCTCAGGGGTCAGAGACCCATCTTCACTTATTGTCCCAGGGCCCACTCCAACCTTGCTTCACCCTGAGAGGCATCATCCCTAATTCTATGTCAATAATGGAATAACCATACAGAGCAGTCTTGCTTCAGAGCAGATAAGCTTCCTATGGGATGGAGTAGCCCATTTCCTTTAATTAAAAAAACTTCTAAAACCCAGGATATCTTCGCTCTGCTGCTGGAAAGGCAAGCGCACAGTGTTCAGTCAAAAATGGGTTTTAAGTAATGTGATGTGGCAAAGCAATTCCTTTTGGATGAAGAATATAGTTCTCCCCAACTTCAGCCGGAAGCATAAAAGGTTACCTGAGAAACCAGTCAGACAAGAGCCTGAAACAGGACAAGGGGAAATGTATGTATTTATACAGCAGAGGCATTATCATAGCATATAAATGTTATAAATTTATATACAGCCCCAAAATCACCAAATGAGGCTCACAATAACGATCCATAACAGAAGTTTCATCTGCTTGTAATACTCATTTTTATTGTGGACAAGCATCCCCACAATTTTTAATCTATTCACAATTACAAGACATTTCAAATTTATGCCATGCTTTTGCACTTGCATGGTCATAGGGTATGTTCTGAGAGCAACTGATACTGCCAACTTTGCAGTTAAGTGGGTCTGTGTTTGGTTGATTCCCTGGAAACCCTATACAGTATATACCTCCTTGAGTTCCACCATGGAATGAAGGTGAGATCTAAATGAAATAAAACTAATCAATCTGGCAATGCTGGCAGTGGCTGCAGACACACTCAAAACTTGATTACTAACCCCTTATTTGGTCTCAGAAACTGTTATTCCTTGAGAAAATTTTTAAAGCCCATCTGGTTTGTACTGTATTTTACAGAAGAATGGCCAAGCCTGAATATTATGAAGCCTGGGAATGTTGAATTTGCTCTAATGACAAGGTATATCTCTATCACATGTAAATGGGACAAACTTACAAATGCAAATGCAGGCAATTGGGAATTGCATGAAGAAAATCATTTAGGAAAAAATGCTTTTTGAACAAGACCAGCTAACCAATTTGAAGTTTGGTCAACATTTTATGAATATTGTGTTTTTTCAAAGCATTTTTCTTGGGTCTCGTGCTGGTTCAGTCAGATGCATGGCATATATGTCTTTATTCAGATTATTTTGTGTGTATTAATTTGGAGGGAAGTGGGGCTGGATTTGCTTGTTTTATTTAATAAATGTGTATGCTGGCTACTTCAGAAGTCTCAAGGAGTTAACAAACAATGAAAAACAGCCACACATTTAAAACAAAGATCGAAACATTTACAGAATTCATTTAAAAAACATTTAAAACAATGAGACAGTAAATATTCATCTAGCAGTCTGGCTGAAAAGGTGCATCTTTAGTTGTTTCCTAAAAGCCATCAGGGATGGAGTAGCTCTAATTTCAACAGGATGTGTGTTCCAAAGCCCTGGGGCAACTATTGTGAAGGCTTGCCTCTGAATTGCCACCAGATGAACTGGTGGCACCCTTAGACAAACCTCCTTTGACTATCTTAATAGGCAGTGGGGTTCACTTATCCATTCTCCTGCCATACCAAGTATTTACGCACCAAACCACTGGCAGGTGCAAGAGTAAACCCTGTGAATCAGGGTGGATGGTTCCTGGCATTTATGTACACAAAATGAGAGGGAGCATCATGTGGTTGTCTAGGAAACACACTGCATTTCCCTACCTACACTATTATTCTCAATCAGCAATACAATAACACATATCCACAAACAAAAATTAGAACCTTGGGGCAGGGAAAGCACATTTTTAGCCTACTTTCCAATAGGCTTATGAGATCACCCAGCATTCTGTGTGTGTGTGTCCATGATCAACTTCGCAACGCCTGGACCAATACGAACCAAATTGGGTACAGTTGTAGGGACACATAGGGACACCTCAATGGCATAGTTTGTGATGATGTCATCCACCCTGATCCAAAATGGTGGACGCATAAACCTTTGAGGCACAAGTGGGCTAACTTGTGAACCACCTAACCAATTTGAACCAAATTTGCTACAGATGTGATGCCCAAATGGCGTGGTGTGTGATGATGTCATCCGCTCCAATTCAAGATGATGGCCGCATGAACATCTGAGGTGCAAGCGGGCTAATTTGTGGGCTATCTAACCAGTTTAAAGCAAATTAAGTATAGTTGCAGTGAGTGACACATAGGGACATCTCAGCGGCATAGTTTGTGATGATGTCATCCACCCTGATCCAAGATGGCAGATGCGTAAAACTTTGAGGCACTAGTTGACTAACTTGTGAACCACCTAACCCATATGAACCAAATCTGCTGCAGCTGTAGGGACACATAGAGACACCTCAATGGCAAAGATTGTGATGATGTCATCCACCTCAATTCAAGATGGTGGACACGTACACTTTGGAGGCGCAAGTGCACTAACTTGTGGACATTCTAACCGATTTGAACCAAATTTGTTACAGCTGAATGGACAAATAGGGATGCACCAATGGTGTCGTTTGTGATGATGTCATGCACCCTAATCCAAGATGGCAGATGTATAAACTTTTGAGGCACAAGTGCACTAACGTGAGGACTGTCTAACCAATTTGAATCAAATTTGGAACAGCTGTATGACACACAGGGACATCTCAATGGTGCAGTTTGTAATGACGACATCCACCCCAATCCAAGATGGTGGACACATGGACATTTGAGGCACAAAAGCTCTAACTTGTGGACCTCGATTTGCACCAAATATAGTCCAGATGTAGAGACAGTGAAAGAAAAGTAGGCTGATTAGTTTTTATTAGAACAACTTGTTGGGAAGTGGCAAAGGTTACTCATAATTGGCAATCCAATTACAATAAGCAACAATGGGATTGTCATCTCTAACCACTAATTAAACCACAATTATATTAATAATATAAGAAACAAATGAATAAACTAAGAAATGAATGAACAAATAGTGAGATCAGTACTTTCAGCACACCAAACAAGATCTTTGCTGTAGTTGAATGCTGCAACCCTGAGCATAATTTTTAGAACTGAATTGAAATTATTTCTGTGTAAGCATATTATATTGGCTATGGTTCAGGGATCGTGGAGTTTTTCTGAGGAATATACTACTCAACAGAGCACCAGCCACAAACTATGCTTCGTGAAACGACAGTCTTCATTCAGCTTCCAGCTGACTGAGAAAGAGTAATACTTTAAGCAGTGCTACAGATTAGAAAATACTAACTTTGCTTTTCTTACATTTGTAAGCCAACTTATACATTTCTTCCTTGTCAAGTAGAAGGAATATATGTTTAATAAAATAAACACAAATGGCTACTGTGGTTTAGAATTTCTTTTTTTTAGAGAGAAATTTTTTTTTTAGAAGTCCATAAGAATAAGACCTTCCTGTGTTCCAGAATGTTCATGAAATTATTCTCCAGATAAGAATCAGTTATTTTTTTAGTTTAATTTCATAATACCAAATGACAATTTTCAGTCGTCTTGCTACAACACAATGGGTGGGTTCAGACAACATGCAAAAAGCTGAACTACTGGTTCCCAGAGTTCAGCAGTGAGCCCGATTGCTACTGGGTGGGAGCAATATAACAACATTGATTCTATCATCCAAATCTTACTTGCAGTTCTGAACCCAACATAACCAACTTCAAATCTTGGTTACAGCTATCAGGTTCGAACTGCAAATAGAGTAGCATACGCCAACATTGGTGGGTTCAGATGGCATGACCAAAGTCAGCATATCATCATTTCTCCCTTCCCACCAGAAGTCAGGCTCACTACTGAGCTGCAGGAACTGGCCCTTTAGCTTTTTGTGTGTGCTCTGAACCTAACCATTGTAAACTGCCTTTGGTTTCCCTCTTCTCCCCCAGCAAAATTTACAACATGAACGCAAATGTGGCTTTGTGGATGCGTTTCCTTTTGTAACACATGTTTTTATATATCTAGATCTAGATCTAGATCTCTCTCTCTCTCTCTCTCTCTCTCTCTCTCTCTCTCTCTCTCTCTCTCTCTCTATATATATATATATATATATAAATAAACATTTATATACTGCCCAAAACGCAAGTCTCTGGGTGTTTCACAACAAAACAAAAACAGATTAAAAGATTAAAACACCTTCGGATTCAAGGTCAACATGTGTCTGAATGAGGTTGTTTCTTGCTGTGGGAAAAGCTGCCTCTCTATCCCAGGCTGTTAAGAGATTTGCAAATCAGGCAATTCAATGAGGCAAGAGTAACTATGTATCAACAGCATAGTGTTTGGAGAAGTGCGATTTTTGATTCGGCAAGGCCAGAGACGGACAATGGCTCGTTGCCAAGGTGTTGCTAAAAAAATTAATAGTTTGCTGTTCACAATGCGTACACTCAGTCTACTTTCACTTCCGGTCAAACAAGTTCAGCATGTTTCTGGGATTGATTAAAAACCTACTAAACCTTTTGGCCAGTTGGAGGGGGCAGGGGAGTACAGGGGAGGATAGCCTGGGAAACAGAAGTGCTCGCAAACCACCACTGCCCCCGCCCTCCGACTCACAGATCTGGGATTTTGAAGCCCATTTTCGCTGGGGTGATTCTTACAGAGCAACAGCTCCAGGTCTTTACTCCCACAAGAAATGCAGTACAAAAGGCAACTGGGATTTGCTGATAAAGATTAAATAAGTAGCTTGACTTGTATAAAGTCAACACTATTTTTTTAATTTATAAACATATTGTCTATATGTTTATAGGAAGTACAATTGGTGATGTATAACAAGTAAAATAAAAATCACAACAGTGAAGAGCAACACAAACCAGTAACTAATAATAGACAAATGACAGCAGCAACAACAGCATTACATCAGTACAAATGACAGCTGAGCAGTACCTAAGAAAATAGAGATTTTTCATTCTACATCTGAACTCTAAATAGTGAGCTAGTCCATAAGAATAAGACCTTCCTGAGTATCTGGTTCCAGAATGACCACTGTGAAAGTATGTAGTGACCTCTGAAAAAGAGCATCTCTCCACTCTCACTCAATCCCACTTCCTTAAACCCTTTCACTTGTTAAACAAACTATACCTCTGCACCATTCCTGAGCAAATTGTTTGACACCCCATGTGATCCAGTTTCCACTGCTGAAATTCAAGAAGCTATTAAGTATCTCTTCAGTCTGGCAAAGCCCCAGTTCCAGATAGCTTCCTACTGTTTTGTTTTTATAAAGTCTTTATTGACAAAATGACAAAGAGTCTAGGTAATCTGTGTAAGGACCTCCATCCAGCCACCTACATATCCTCAATGAGGAACGTGGCCAGTCAAATGCTAGTTTAATATCACACTGATGGATGGAAGTGGAAATTAACTCTGTATTTCAGAGTCTCATGGTCACCCCCCAGTATTATCTCTGGCCCCTAGAGAGTAAAAATAATTCTTCTCTTTATCTAAAAAACACCCTCTGTACTAAACCTAAGAAGAAAGATAATGCAAAACTACCCGGAGTCCTTTCCAACGAGTGGGCTACTTCCCCTGCCCCCAACACCTTTTTAAAAAAAGCAATACTTTGCTAATAATTTAAACATAAATCATTTCCCAGTGACGAAAGACAGGACTGTTAATTGCTGCTCTGGTGTCATGGAATTCATGTCCAGAGGATTATTTTTCATCTGCTGTAGCCTCTCATCTTGAAATGACACTGCATGCCACTCATTGCTATCAGCGTCAATGGCTATATCAGGGGGAGCAGATGGCATAGAAGACGAGTAATGGAATATGAAGTGTTTCACTTCTAGGTCAGTAGTTCACGCCAAGATCCAAGCAACAGACAACTTTAGATTTGTTTTTATGCCATGTCTATTTAATGTACCTGTGTGAAGTCTGGAATTGAGTAGTCTCTCAGTTCAGAACTTGTAGGAAGGGGTCCATAACTGGAAGTATGAAGACAATCATAAGGGCTGTATTCCTTCCTAGCACAGCATAAAAGGGTCAGTACTGTGTGAACTCAGAAGGAAGTGCAATAAAATCTCTGCGTTACAAAGAAAGCCAGAGACAGTTTTCTAAATCCATAATGTTCATGAGCTCCGGCTATAGAGCGGTATATAAATGTAAGTGCTATTGCTATTGCTATGAGTCCGACTCTTATTCCATACTACTATGGCATATCTCTTCAGCATCACATATGATTCAGGACTTCCTCCATTCTGTGTACACAAAGGCTGGACAGCTAACTGTGCCATCCTTGCTCCATCTCAACACAACGTTAACCATCTCCACTCCAGAGGTCTCTCTGAATACTTTTCAATCAGAACTGTGACAAAATGATGTATGTCTGAATATGGTACTTGTGTTCAGTGGATATAACCCTTTCTGCTACAGCTTTGCAGAGGTCAGCAAAATGCAGCTGCTGAACCTCTGCTTTGAAACAGGAACACATTCCCCCATGCACACAAACTTATGCAAGCCTCAAAGATATCTAGCTGGTCTACAGATCGATTTCACTATTATCCATTCATTCAACAATCCATTGCTAGAATGACAAGTTAAGGGATTTTTTTCCTGATAAGCTCACACATCTATTCAGGGGCAAGAGTGCTCTCATGTGTTGCCAGTGTAGTGTATTATGGCTGAGATCTGATCTGAGAGTCCAAATTTTGGACTTGCTGACTCATGCCTCATACTCTCAACCATTACACTATGCCACCTCACTCCTTCATTATGAATTGCTGCAGCTTCCTAACCTAAAGTTAACATATTTAGGAAATAGCCAGTAGCAGTAGATTTTTTAAAAATATATATATACCAGCAGCTCTTTGTGGCCAAGTCCTAAACATATTTACTCATAGGAAAGTCTCACTGATTTATTTTTAGCCTACTTTCCTTAAGGAAAGTAAAATGCAGGATTTTCCTTAAATCCTTAAGGAAAGTAAGCTTGCTTATTTAATTGATGGATTCAATTTCTAAACTGCCCTTCCAACAATGGCTCAGGGCGGTTTACACAGAGAAATAATAAATAAATAAGATAGATCCCTGACCCCAAAGGGCTCACAATCTAAGCTAAGGCAGGGAAGAGCCGCTCCTGGCTGAGCTGCGAACGCAGCACCAGCCTAAGTAGCTCCTGAAGGGGCTGCGTGGCCGCTTCAGGAGTTAAAAGGCTGGCACTGCGAAAGCAGCACCAACCTTAGTTTAGCTCCGAACTGAGCCTCAAGGCTCCATTCGGGAACCAGACCACACACCCCGTGTCTGACGTCAGACACAGAGGCATGGCTAGCCCCCACATCTGACTTCAGATGTGGGGGGGGGCGGGGTCAGCAGGGCCGCCGCCACGACCGCACATGGGCCACCGGCAGTCAGGCTCCAGGCCTGACCAGGAATTTATGTCCCAACCCCTACCCCTTCTTCCCAAGTCACTTATATTCACTGGAAGTACTATCTATATTCCAAATAAGTACTTTGAAGGAATATGGAGAACCATGCTCAATCATAGCTCCAAGCGTATGCAACTCGATTTGAGCCCATATCTGGCGATTTTCTAGAGGCAATGTGAACTTTCAAGCATTTTCGTCTCTGTTATACTTTAATGTACTGCAATTATTTTGTAATTTTACCTTTTGCACATTGCCTCAACTCTCTGCATTGGCAGTATTCTTCTACCTTCTTCCCAATTAAATATTTTTAAATATAAATGTGAATGAAATTGATTTTCATTTCTATTGAAAAAAATGATTGTTTGCCTTCTGTCCCTTCTGCAGTACTATCTAGCAGTTGTGTAGCTACCTGAGAGGATTGTTTGCTGGATGCTATAATATCCGATTGATTGCTAGATGCTATATTGCTCCCGGGGGGTGGGGGCAGGATGTACCATGCTAAAGAGCCAGTAGGTTCTGGGTTGGGATGGGGAGCCAATAGAAAGTGCTTGCAACAAATGATATTCAGAATTTGCAGGAGTGCCTATTCATTCCAAATTTCCCATTAATCAAAAAGAATTGTTAAGCAGCTTGCTTAGCCAGCCCGACATGACTGTTTGCCCTGGCACCCTGTAGTTCATTCCCTTCCCTTTGCCCTAGAATCTCGATCTTCTCCCATTTATCATGTACCCCTGTTAGGACCCCTGCTAACTTGGCAACGAGGCACCTTTTTAATGTGGTGATTCTCTAGCAGAGGGAGAATAACTGGCCCTATCCACCCCCAGCACAGTACCTCCAGTGACTGTTGCTGGTGTCTATCTTGTGTTTCTTTTTAGATTGTGAGCCCTTTGGGGACAGGGATCCATCTTATTTATTTATTATTTCTCTGTGTAAACCGTCCTGAGCCATATTTGGAAGGGTGGTATAGAAATAAAATAAATCATCATCATCATCATCATCACCACCACCACACCTGATTAAGGCAGGTGCTAGTAATGTTTCTATCAGGACTTGATTGTTAGGAGTAAGAATGCTTTCTTCTTTCCTCCACTCTGACATTTCAGTTTCTCAACAGCAGGTGGAGCCTGAGACAAACACCATACAGGGGAGCAGGTAAAGTAAAGTGTGCCATCAAGTTGGTGTTGACTCCTGGCGACCACAGAGCCATGTGGTTTTCTTTAGTAGAATACAGGAGGGGTTCACCATTGCCATCTCCCACACAGTATGAGATGATGCCTTTCAACACCTCCCTATATTGCTGCTGCCCGATATAGGTGTTAGTCTGGGAAACATACCAGCGGGGATTCGAACCAGCAATTTCTGCCTTGCTAGTCAAGTCATTTCCCCGCTGTGCCATTAGGTGGCTACAGGGGAGCAGAGAGACCTTTATAAAGGCACTTGTTAGCAACAGCAGCATTTCCATATATAACATTGGGTGCTTTAGGGGAGAAAACATGGGAAGCAATGGGAACCTAGGAGAAGCATGTGCAATAGACCAAATGGGCACAAGGAGAAGAGGAGCAGACTGCCTAAGCAAATACCACAAGGGGTGGGCTGAATGTCTGCCTTTGAAATTCAGGCCTAATTCACACAAAACAGCAAATGGGTTAGTAAAACTGTTCCTGAGCCAAGCCCACTTCTGGATGCAGGTAGAGATTGCACAGTTAAATATTTCCCAATGGGTTGAGGAGGAAATTGACATATCAGTGAGGCTAGATTTTCCCTGCCAGCTAGACTTCCAGGTACCATATATTTTTTGTTTTGTTCTTTAAAGGAAGGAATCTTTAACCATGCTGTTCCCCAGCACTACCATCGCCACATGCATGCACACTTTCAGTATAAAGTGATACAATCTCAACCACCTCATCCATTATTTGTGAGAACTAGACTTCTGGCTAAAGTTCTAGGTATTCTTCCCATAAAGTACAACTGAAGGATGTACTTCAGGATTCTCAGCTCGGACTGAAGCTATTTCTAGAGCTTTTCTCACACTTTCCCCAATTCTTTCACAATATCAAGCTCTTGCAATTTGTAGGTTGGCTTTCAATAGTCACTGTGAAATTGATGCAGATCGTGGAAGCACCAAGCCAGTCCTGGAGGGCTGGCAACTCTAGATTGCACCCAGCAGTCAGAACTTAAGTATGTAAATAAGTTTAGGATAAAGAGCGGATGCACTGGATATGACATTGTTGCATAAGGAATGGAAATAGGAAATCAACTCCTAAGCCAATACTAACCTATTATGGAAGATGAAAGCACTTAAGGTTCTGTTCTTTACAAGGGTGTAGTAAGGCTGGAGGTGGCCCTGGGGCAAGATTTGAGGAGGGACCTGCCCTCTGCTGCTACCTGCATGGCTTGCCACCACCCACCCATCTGCCTGCCCACCCACCTGCTGCTGCCAGCCTGCTGGCACTCAGCCCCCAACTCTTTACTGACACGGCCTGATAATGTCACAGAGCCAGTGCAGCCAGGCTGGCCCATTCCAGAAAGAACAGGACTGTCTGAAAGGGTCCACATATACTCTATGGCATTGGGGCAGCTCTGTACTGGCTCGATGATGTTGGGTGGCTGGCACAGTGGCCAGCACTGGTTCTGAGCACCCAATGCAGGGTGGGAATGGGCAACTGGCAGCCCTCAGAGATCTGTAGCGCCAGGTATTCCCCCTGCCCTGTTCAATGGTGGCTATGCCACAGGTTATTTCTGTGGTATAAAAGGCTCATTTAAAATGGGAGATTCAAAGCTTCGTTTTACATACAAATGGTTAATTCAAACTGTTTTTCCATAGAGCAACGGAGGTTGCTTTTAAAAAGTATACTATAACATGAGGAAGTTTGGTTTTGTTCAATTATGGATATGTACAGCCAGAACATACCTCATTTACCTAACATGCTGACTTCTTCACATGAAAACTTATCTGAGCCACAGTCCTAATGGGTAGTATTGGCCATCCTGTCTAGTACTGAAGCAGAAAAGTTTGACACAAGCATTGTCACCAATGAGAGGCAATCAAGGATGGCATAATTCAAGGCCATCATTGCCTCCACATTCAAGACCAGAATAAAATGATGATCACTGCCTCATGTTACAGCATGATGGGAATAAGTCATTCTCTGGAGGCATTCCATGTGGTCTTGCTCCAAGTGTCCAGTGATGGCTGCATTATAGGAAATTACAGGAAAGAGAATAGTCAGATTTTAAACAATAAATAAAGGTTGATAGTTTTAATTAGAGCTGTAGCAATATCACCCTTTTAAGTTTTAAAAACAATTTCATCTTACTTTTAGCTTTCCTGCTGAAGGAAATAAAGTTAAGAATAAAAAGCTGCATGCTATAAGATGACTACTGTCTTGAGATTAAAACAATGTATTCGCTTGTCAATATCTTGGCTTTGCCTCTGGGGCATGAAGCATAAAATTCTCAGTAATTTTTCCAGCATGTTGCTTGCAACAAATAAGTGCTACAGAACTAAATAGTTCTGTCCATCTCCGTTGTGTGTCATCCTAAAAGGAAGGCCTGTTTCCCCCTCTACCTCATTCAATGACTTCCCTAAGAGCACGTAACAAGTCTCTAATGAGTCTCTGGAAAGGTAGGGGCCCCAACAGTCCTCACCAGCCAGTGCTGGTCTCTATAGAAGCTAATGGTGTGGGCTCCCTGGCCTTGCTGCCTCTTCTGCCTTCTCCTCAGGGCATGAAGCTCTTAACAGCCCTTTTATTGCTTCCTGTTCAGTACAGCTGGGAGATTAATTGTCCCTTCATCAGCTTCTATTCCCTGCACAAAGAGAGGAGCTTTCATTGGTCTCATTTTATTTTTATTCCCTTTTCTTTCTTTTACAGCATTTTCCAGCTCAAATTTGTGTCATGCTACTGAAACCAAAGTGGAAAAGGCTTGGAAAACCTAAGCTGGTTGCATCAAAACACCAAATCCTAATTGTTTTGAAAAGCAGAGATTACAATGGGGGTGGGGGGTGAATGAAAGCTTTCAAAAATGATCAGAGAAAATATAAAGCAAAGACAAAATTATATTCTGATCATTCATGTCTACTCACTAAACTATCTCCAGTGCTCTTTATGCACGGTGCAAGCAAAGAAATGCTTGAGGCAAGCCTCTAGCACCACATGGGGAAATTATCCCACCAAAAGGAGGCTTACTATGGTTATTCTCTTTCTGGCAGTTATACCAGAAGAGGGAAGATTTAGGCTGTACTGCAGGAACTCCACAGATCCAAAATGAAGATTGCTGCAGGCAGATACTGGGGGACAACTTTATTACTATGGACACCGTGAAGTATTCTTCAACAGGGATTTCTGCAAAATATTAAGTTGAGTCTTTTGAGCTGTATGATGTAGTCATGTGAGTAGCTGAACTAAAGGAATACTAGCAGCTGACCATCAAGAAGCCCACATGACCTAGACTGCTGCCTGATAGGAATATTATGCTTTAGATATAGTGAGGACTGGACAAGAGATACAGAAATAGGGAATTCATGTCTGAAAATAATCTTGAACCATAAAGTCTCCCACCCTGACTGCTTGGCTTAAGCTTCCAGTTAGGCTAGGATGGAGAGGCCAAAGTTGTAACTATATTTGCATCCAGAGGCCCTAGGAGATCTTTGAGGAAAGCTCCAGAGACTTCTTAGTTTTACCACCCTACTTCATCTCCAAGCAATGCTATTGCAGATAAAATTTATTTATTTTTACATTTTATATCCCGCTCTTCCTCCAAGGAGCCCAGAGCGGTGTACTACATACTTAGGTTTCTCCTCACAACAACCCTGTGAAGTAGGTTAGGCTGAGAGAGAAGTGACTGGCCCAGAGTCACCCAGGTAGTATCATTGCTGAATGGGGATTTGAACTCAGGTCTACCCGGTCCTAGTCCAGCACTCTAGCCACTACACCACACTGACCATTTCTTCTTCTTCTTCTTCTTCTTCTTCTTCTTCTTTTGTGAGGAAATGTGTGAGGAACCATCCCACAAAAGAGAATATGATTTGGGTTTCTCTGGTTGCAGCACCACTGGATAATAGGCATTGTTGTGTACTCTCTTGTTTAATCTTCAACAAACAACTCCAGAGCAGTAACTCATTCAGGTGTTCAATAAACAGCCACATTAAGCCTAGCACATATACAAATTCATTAGTTTCGTCCCAATCTCTGTGTGTCCTCGGGGGTGCATCTAGGGTGGGGCAGGCAGGGCATGTGCCCCGGGTGCCACTTGAAGGGGGGCACCACTTTTTAAAATGAAAAAAATATAAAAAATGACCACTGAAAACAAAATGGCTGCCACACATGCTCAAATGGCCTTTGCAAGGCCCTAGGCCATGCCAAGCCTCACAGAAGCCATTTGAGCATGTGTGGTAGCCATTTTATTTTTGGCAGCCATTTAAAAATATATATATATTTAAAAATGGCCACTGCACATGTTCAAATGGTCCCTTTGAGGCCCTAGGCCTTGCCAGGCTTCGCAGAGGCCATTTGAGCATGTGTGGCAGCGTCCAAAATGGCCACCACGCTGATCTTTGCAGGCCCAAACTGGCCCGAAAATCAGCCTGGGACGGGCTGCAGCAGTGAATTAAGAGGCCGGCAGGAGGAGGGAGAACCTTTGCAGACACCCCTCACAGCCTTTAGGAAGCCCCACCGAAAGGACTACAGGTAAAAAAAGTTTGTTTTAATTTAATATAATATAAGTCACTGTACACATATTCAGTGTGGCACTATGTACAGAGAATCAGGCTTGTGAATACTGAGCTGAAACTTATGAGCTAGGATTGTATTCATTTGCTCTTACTTTGCTTCTTGTGATAATTGAGTTAAATTTATCATGACTGGAGCACAAGTGGAGAAAGACTCGACTCGAATCCAACAGATTACAACATAGAGCACATTTAAATATCTATGTTCGGGCAATACATGCGGCAAAGAAGCAATTCTTTTCTGCCCGTATTGCTTCTGCGAGTTCACATCTGGCGGAGTTGCTCAGGGTGGTGAGGGGGCTAGTATCTGCCCCTTCTCCCTTGAACCAGAATTTGGAAGCGTCAGTCACCCGCTGTGATGTGTTTAATGAATTTTTCGCAGACAAAATCTCTTGGATACGGGCCGACCTAGATGGAGACTCCAAAATTAATTTGGTGTCTGAACTGGAGGTGTCCAACAACTCTTCTTATGCAATTCAACTAGATCAATTTCAGTTTGTGACTCCGGAGGATGTGGACAAGCTGCTTGGATCGGTGAGGCCTACCACTTGCTCTCTTGACCCTTGTCCAACATGGCTTATTCTATCTAGCAGGGAGGCTGTTGTAGGCAGCCTAGTAGTAATCATAAACACTTCTCCGAGGGAGGGCAGGATGCTTCGACTAAAGGAGGCAATTATCAGACCTCTTCTAAAGAAGCCTGCATTAGATCCCTCAGAGTTGAGCAATTATAGGACTGCCTCCAACCTCCCATGGCTAGGCAAGGTAATTGAGAGGGTGGTGGCCTCTCAGCTCCAGACAGTCTTAGAGGAAATTGATTATCTAGACTGCATTTCAAACTGGTTTTCAGGCAGGCTATGGGGTGGAGACTGCCTTGGTTGGCCTGATGGATGATCTCCAATTGGGAATTGACAGAGGAAGTATGACTCTGTTGGTCCTTTTGGACCTCTCGGCGGCTTTCAGTACTATCAACCATAGTATCCTTCTTGAGCGTCTGAAGGGGTTGGGTGTGGGAGGCACTGTTTTACAGTGGTTCCACTCCTACCTCTCGGACAGGTTCCAGATAGTGTCAATTGGAGATTGTCGCTCTTCAAAATCTGAGCTTAAGTATGGTGTCCCTCAAGGCTCCACACTCTTTTCAATGCTTTTTAACATCTACATGAAACCGCTGGGAGAGATCATCAGGGGATTTGGAGCTGTATGATCAGTACACTGATGATGCCCAGATCTACTTCTCCGTGTCAGCTTCTTCAGGAGATGGCATATCTTCCCTAAATGCCTGCCTGGAAGCAGTAATAGGCTCGATGAGGGAGAATAAACTGAAGCTGAATCCAGATAAGACGGAAGTACTTATTGTGTGGAGTCAGAACTCCAGAGAGGATTTTGATCTACCTGTCTACCTGTTCTGGATGGGGTCACACTTCCCCAGAAGGAACAGGTTCGCAGTCTGGGAGTACTTCTGGATCCACACCTCTCCTTGGTTTCTCAAATTGAGGCGGTGGCCAGCTGCACCCGTTTCCCAAGATCAGTGACCTCAAAACAGTGGTACATTTGTTGGTAACCTCCAGACTTGACTCCTGCAATGTGCTCTATGTGGGGCTGCCTTTGTACTTAGTCCGGAAACTCCAGTTGGTTCAGAATGCGGCAGCCAGGTGGGTCTCCGGGTCATCTTGGAGAGACCACATTACTTCTTTGTTGATGGAACTGCACTGGCTGCCGATAGGTTTCCAGGAAAAATACAAAGTGCTAATTATAACTTATAAAGCCCTAAACAGCTTAGGTTCTGGGTATTTAAGAAAGTGTCTTCTTCGCTACGAACCGTACCGCCCATTGAGGTCTCCTGATGAGGTCCGTCTCCAGCTACCGCCAACTCGTTTGGTGGTCACACAGGGATGGGCCTTCTAGGTTGCTGCCCGAGATTGTGGAATGCGCTCCCTGCTGAATTACGATCCTCACCATCTCTGGCTATTTTTAAAAAACATTTGAAAACCCTTTTTTTTAACCCAAGCTTTCTCAGGTTTTTAATAAAAAATATTGTTAGTTTAATTTTATGGTTTTTAAATTATTGTATTGTTTTAACTTTATATGTGTTTTATGTTGAACTGTTTTAACTTTTATATGTGTTTTAATTTTGGGCCACCCAGAGATGTAAGTTTGGGTGGGGTATAAATTTGATAAATAAATAAATAAATAAATAAATAAAGAAAAGAAAGAAAGAAAGAAAGAAAGTGATATCTTTATAATATGGCTATTAATGGTGAGTTTGTCTTTGAATCAGTGTGAAATCCTTAGTATTAAGGCCATTGGGAGTTTCTTGCTCTCTTCCTCTCATTTTAACTGTCTTTCTGAAATACTAGAATATATTCCAAGCAGTGACACAGTTCACTCTGCATATCCTTTAATTATTTTCAGAGTATCTGGGAAAAGCCAAATTCTCCATTTATTTTTAAAACTTATGTAATAGTGATGCTACAATGCACAGTAGAGAATTAGACAGGAACTTCTGTTTCATTTTCCAAGTACACCTCCACATAGTATTTGGGTATTTCAGGAGGCCCAACATACTGAAATTTTTAGTTTTCCAGCAATTTTTGGTCTGGCTATGTCCACTTCTAAATAGTTTTTGAAATATTAAAAGATTAATGAGCTTGACTTGTATTTTTGAGCTGATATTATGGTAAAGTTATCTGAAAGATGGGTGTCAGATGTTTGGACAGGGGGCGCAATTTCAGTGCTTGCCCTAGGCACTATTTTCCCTAGATACGCCTCTGTGTGTCCTGCTCTGTGCTGCCACTTCCTATCTCTGATGCCACTTCCTGTCTTTGCTGCAAAGACTACTGGAATCTGTAGTACTGTAGGAAACTCTGTAAGCAACAGAGTATATCTCTACTTTTGTTAGATTAAACAAATACTAAAGCTTTTCAAACTTTAAAATATTCCTTAAGTAAAACATCTTCCCAACATGCTGCCAAAATCTATACAACCATATCTTTGAATGCAGAGTGGGGGTGGGTCTTTTAACTGCTCTTCCACTTCTAGTAATCTTCGATGGAGAAGGTTCTACATCAGGAGGCAATTCACATGAACATCAGGGAGCCCAACCCGGTTTCTGCAGCTCATGCGCAGCAATGGAAGCTGTGCGGCTCCCGGCAGCAAGCCTACCTAAATGCCCTCCCCTTTACATGAGGTTAATGGAGTGAGTGCTCTGTTAACTCCACCCCTTTTTTGGTCGTGTGTCTGCCTTGCAACCACGGCAGACACACTCGGGTAGGGGGGAAAGGGGAGGGGAGAACCCCAGAAATGCACCACCATTACTGGGGGTCCAGGGGGTGGGGCACCACACAGCAGTGCTTCTCTTTGCCTGGGCCCTGGAGCTGCCAGACAAGCCGCATCCAGATGCAGGAGCACCCAAATGAATCCACTGCTTGTCTGGGCAGGTGATCCGTCTGCCCAGCAATGGGCCAGTGATTATCTGCGGGGAGAGCGGGTCAAACCCACTCTCCCCACAGACCCCCTTACAGCTCTTCACACTAATTGCGTGAAGAGCCTCCAGGAGTTTCAGCTTCATCAACCATTCCTGGTCTTGTTTATCTTAATGTCCTGCATTGCAGGAGTATGCAAATTCAAGTTAATTGAGACTGCTAAATCACTGCATTCTGGTTGAGATGGAACTTCTCTCAGATGTCTGACATTCCTAATCTAAATACTCTTATCTTGGATATTGACAAGCTCAAAAGAAGAATCTGATTACTCCAAACAACACAGTGTACATTTCTATATTTTGGTGGAAGCTTGCCACCTACAGTATTGTTTGCAATACACACCAGATATCCAACTTTAAAACTATAACCCTTAATCCTTTGGATGGCATCAGTGTAATGTTTCATCTTGTGCAGGTACCACTGATGCTGGTCCCGACTACCTGATATATAAGTCATCCACTACTCTGAGTGCCAAGGCCAGGAAATTTAGTGTGAATGTCAAGAGTCAAAAGCAATCTGGCTGGTGTCTCTTGTGAAGCCCTATGCAGAGTAGAGCAATATGCCATTAGAATCTTTGGCCATTCTGCAAAGTTGTCCAGTAAGGGAACTCACAAACTGATGAGTATTATCTCTAACTACTTCACAAGGATATCCAAAATGAGCAAAACATTCTTGCAGTATGTTGATAATACTGTCAGAAGAAATGTTTTGCAATATGATTGCTTCTGGGTAAGAGGAGTAATAGTCAATGACAGTAAGCACATAGTTTTATTTATAGTTCCAACAACATCAATGCCCAGTTTGGTTCAAGGATGAGGTGGTAGCTGAACATAGCATACTGGCTGATCAACATGTAAGGCTGCATTCGTACACCAATAGCACAATACTTGATAAAATGTTCCATGACCAAGTCCATGCTTGGTCAGTAAAATTTGGCCTACAGAACTTGGTGCATCTCATGAGCCAGCTTTAAATAATCTACACAGTTTAGATTCCGATATTACAGTTCTCAGGTCTCAACGGACGATCATCATATACTGAAAGCTTGGCAGCAATATGCTTGAAAGGATGCAATGCAGCAGGAAGTACTTATGGCCATTTGTTGGTCTGAAGAATATGTAAAAGCATAGTCGATGGGGCATCTTGCTGAGGAGCAAGTCGAAGTTCCTCAAAAGACAGTAAGGCTGTTCTCATGAGCAGCCTGACAAAGGCTTGGACAGCCCAGCCTGTGTTAGGCTGCTTGTGTGCAGTGCCAGGATACACGCAGATTCCAGCACTGCCCACCTGCCTAACCCCACTTTGAAACCTGACATTTAGCTGAGGGTAAAGGTCCGCGTGTGCCCTTAACACCAGCACCATCATGTGTGTGCTTGGGCTGCTTGAGACCCAAGTGCACACAGAGATTAGCACCTAGAGCACCCATCTCACAGGGGGTATCCCCCAATGCACTATATGGTGCACTGTGAGATACATGGAGCCCAGGACTGATCATTCCAGCCTCTATGCTGGAATCTATGCTGTGTGTAGCAGAGTGGATCATGTGGGAGCCCGGCCCATGCTTCCCACCACCTTGCAAGATTGCCTGGGGAGAAGGTGGGTTTTGTGCAGCCTTCCTTCCACCCTCCCCACCTCCCGATTCTGTGAATAGCCTTAGTGTGTCAAAATGCAGCATATATGTGTCAACAATCCTACAAATATAATCATCCACCAATGAGCCTGATCCTGTGTCAGATAGAGGAAGTTGTGACAATAAATCGGCTACATTCAGTTTGTGAGATAAAAAGTGGTCAAAAGTAAAATCATAAGTAAAATCATAAGGCTGAAGTCTCCATCAGTGATTGGAGGCAGAAATGGACTGGATAAAGGTGAGCAACTTGTTGGGAGATGCAACTCCTGATGGCATAGACTCTTAGCAACAGCAACCCTATTAACCACTAGGGGCACTGGGGTAGAGAGAGCCAGTAAGCATTCACCCTCTGACCATGCTTTCTCTACTCTGATTGCCCTTTATTAGACCGATCGTCTCAGGTTTCATCCTCTCACCTGGAGAGAGAGAGACTTCTTTCTTCTCCCTTCCCCCACTTCCTGTATGTAGCTAGCCATGAGGCATGATAGGTCTTAATCGACCTCTGATGGATTCCCCAAATAAACTACTTTATCTGGAATTTTAACTCCATGTCTCCAGACAATATTAATTAGCACTGCTCCCTTACCTGTACACTTCTGCTGTAGCTGGGGCAGATAAAGAGATTCCCCCCCCTCCCCGCCCAAGCTCTCTAACACAAGTTGAGACTCAATCCAGACAAGACAGAAGTACTGTTGGTAATTGGTTCATCTGTCTGGGTGAATGATATTCAGACTGTTTGAGATGGGGTTGCAATGCAAACCAAAGGACCAGGCTGAGGTCCACAGTCTGGGGGTGCCCATCAATCCAGCACTGTCACTAGAGGCTCAAGAAGTGGCCTCTGTGGCTCAGAGTGCCTTTTATCAGCTTCATCTGATACTCCAGCTGCAACCTTAACTAGATGGAGTTAGCCTGGCCACAGTTACCCATGCTCTGGTAATTCCCTGCTTAGATTACTGCAATGCATTGTATATGGAGCTGCCTCCAGAAACTGCAGTTGGTCCAAAATAGGGCTGCAAGATTATTAATTGGGGCTGGGAATTTTTATCATATCATGACAGTGCTTCGTCAGCTACACTGGCTCCCTGTCCATTTTGGGCCCAATTCAAAGTGCTGCTTTTAACTTTTAAAGCCCTAAACAGCTTGGGACCAGGTTACCTAAGAGAGCACCTTTCCCCATATGTCCCAACTCATCCCTTAAGATGTTCAACTTCTTCACAATACAGGCAAGTAGAATTCAGTGCACTACACTATTCTCTAGTGTGGTTCAATAATCCACAGTGGTAACATGGAGTGTTTGTACTTGGCTGCTTCCTATGATGTATCCGCAGAAGTCCTAACAAATATTTTGATTTTCAATTGATGATGGACATTGTTAACAGCAATGTCTGCAGAGTCACTACTCAGTGCAGCCATTAAGCAGCATTTTCCTTGAGCACTTTCATACAGCTTGGCCATGCTAATTGCCTTATCTAATATCAGACCATCCTGCTGCAAATATTTATCTCATTAAGACTGGTGTATGCATTTCCCCCACTTGATCTCAAATCATATCTGCTTCCAAGGCTCCATACTCATTAGGATTTAGCTGATTCTCTACGTGCATTAACATATGCATCTATGGATTCACCAGGTGCTTGTACTCTAGGTCCAAACTTAAAACCATTCCACCAAATTTCTGTGTAGAGTGGAATATATATCTCTAAGGCAGCTTTAGATTGTGAAAAGGTACTTTCCTTCTCAGGCAGATTGAGGAAAATGTACTGTACTAAAGCTCCCAAACAATGCAAGAATGTTGCTCTTCGGATAGCATCATCTTGCTTGTCTAATATGGTAGCAATTTCATAGAATATAAAGAAGTCCAACCATAGCTTGTACCAGTGTACAGGTCATCTGCATTCAGGGGCGTAGCAAGGTTGGAGTGGGCCCAGAGACAAGATTTTAAAATGGGCCCCCCCCCCAAGTCCAGGGCCTCCGCACACCCCAGGCCCCCAAGGATTTAAGTCTGATATTCCAAAATAAGTATGCTGCCTGCAAATACATTTCACTGAATACACACACACATGTCACAATATATAGTGATATACATTGAGTACTATACATTTGTATTACTTTTAATGCCTAGAACACACTAGAAAGATGAATTATTAAAATGGGCCCCTCGCTGCAGATTAGCAAAGGAGACTTTCAACCATGCAGGGTGAACCTATGTTTGTTTTCTCAGAATTCTGAACAAATTCAGTCAAGTTTGATTGCAGGAGGTTTTTCACAGGAGGCTTTTAAAGCCCTTTAAGACACATCTCCTCTGGAATAGAGGTGCTGCATTCACATGTTGGCCAGATTTACCCTGAAATCCCTGCAAGTTATTGGGGAGCAGTTCACACACAAGAAAAATAAAATAAAATAAAAGCACCACACATGCTTCACAGTTCTCACTCAGACCTTCTGGGTTGCAAAACAACTTGAACATAAGTGCATTTATAAATGAATGAATGAATAAATAAAATTAATAAAATACTGTTCCAGAAGTTTTTGCAATTTTCTGCCATGAAACAAGCCACTTATAGGACTTTTTAGATAGTTTTTTTTAAGTCAGCAAATTTTCCAAGCTGTTTCAAAATAAATATTCAGAGACTTCTCGGTCCCTTCCCCCCCCATATCCAAGCCCTATGGCAAGCAGATCCCTATATATGGGGGGGGGGGTGGGAAAGGTAACCACAAAAAGGAGTTCACACTCTACCTGGCAAATGCTGGTCTGGGTTAAGCAGGGCAGCAAGGGGTCTTCTGCTGCAGAGAACACTCTGGCTGCCTCCTCCTTCCTGGCTTGCTTGGGCCCTACTCGAGTTCAGGCTTCACTGCGGCCTACACGGAGGCCTCCGTGGAAGCCCCGCCCACCCGCCGATCAGCTGAGAGGCGGGAGAAAAGGCGCTCTTTGCAGCTTGCCTGCTGCTTCGATTGCGGGCCAGCAGAACAAGCAGGAGAGACGGCGAAGAGGGCAAGTGGCTGAGAGGCTATGGGGCTGGGCAGGGGGCAATGGGGAGTCACATGAGGTGCCTCTGGGGTGCCCCTCCAGGCAGTGGGGCCCCCAGACAACTGTCTCCCCTTGCCCTATCATTGTTACGCGCCTGTCTGCATTAATATTCAAGGCTAACACAACAAGGTCAGAGGAGGCCACACTTTTCCAATACCACACTTTCATTGCCAGTTGTTGTGTACTCTCTTGTTTAATCTTCAGCAAATAACCCAAGAGAAGTAACTTGCATTCAGGTCTTTAGCAAACTACCACCTTCAACATAGAACATTTACTAATCTCTTAGTTTCTTGCCAGCTTCTGCCTGTGTCTTCTACTCTGTACGCTGCTATCTCTGATACCACTTCCTGTCTCTGCAGCAAAGGTTGCTGGGATTTGTAGTATTGCAGAAACTCTGCAAGCAACTACACAACAGGCATCAACCAGGGAAACAAAAATGTAACAGACACACAAAAAAGCCAGAATCTCATCCCCCCACCCTCCCTCTCTATGATTTATGAAAATAACTAGTTCAAAACTGTAGCAGAAGAATGGCAGTTCAGTCCCCAAATAGCAAAGCAAAACCAGTTTGGTGACAAAGCAGCAAAAGCAAGAGGTCTTGAGACAGTTCTTTAGTATTAAAGGACTACAAGGATTTAATTAAAGAAAAAGTTACAAACAAATGTGAAAGAGCCTGCAGCTTATTTCAGCTGTAGCTCATGGCTGAAGAGAGAGACCAAAACAAACAGCCATCTCTGGAGAGACAAAATGGAGATTGACACTGGAAGAACAAGGAGGGGAGGAGTCCAGCAGTTTTATCCATGACCCTAACCCCACCCCCCGCCGCCACCCAGTCGTCACTATGAAACATTGCAGGTTAGAGCTGATGCTGCCAGGGTACTAGCTGCAATACTCCTCATCAGCTTGAGAAGGTAGCTCTACAGTCTATAAGTCCCAACTTCTCTCTCAAGGTTTTCAAACGATCCCTGGGCAATGGCTTAGTTAGCACATCTGATACCATTTGTTCACTTGGACAATATATCAATGTTACAGGTCCTTTTTCTTGTGCATCCCACACATAATGATATTTTATTTCAATGTGTTATGTTCTACATTTAATTTCTCCAATTGTGAAATCTGGATGCAGCTCTGATTATCTTCAAACATCTCAGTGGGTTTTGGTTCGTCTATCCTGAAATTCGACATTAGCTTGTGCAGCCATACTACCTCTTGACATGCTTGAGTGGCAGTTACATATTCTGCCTCAGAAGATGAGAGAACAACTATTGATTGCTTGCAGCTACGCCAACTGACCCCTCCACCACCATAAAAGAGTACATAATCACTGGTTGACTTCCGGTCTGTTTGATCCTCAGCCTAGTCTGCATCCATATAACCTACTAATTTGGGTCCACTACTAGCAGGCAACTTTAATTTTAGATGAATTGTCCATTTTAGGTACTTTCCTAGTCTCTTTACTACAGTCCAGTAATCTTTGCTGGGTGTGCTTACTTTCCTGTTCAAGATTCCCACAGATGCAGCTATATACGGCCTTGTTATCATAGCTACATATAAAAGTTTTCCAATCACTGTCCTGTACTCACTGTTGTCTGGCAAAAGTTCACTTTCCTCCTTCTGTTTTAGGTAATCTGTTTCCATAGCCTCTGTAAGTCCCAAATACTCTAGTAAATCATTTATTTTCTGTTTTTGATTAAGCAAATACCTTCTATCCTTTTCTCTCTCTCTGTGTATCCCAAGATAGTGTGAAATAAGCCCAAGTTCTTTTACTTCTATCTCACTATTCAAATGCTTTATTATTTCAAGGCTGCCCTCTCTATTTTCATAACAAATTATCAGATCATCAATAGAAGTAAGTATATAGTTCCGTCTGTTGTCTATGAGCCTTGAGTACAAGCAAGGGTCAGCCTTTCCTTGGGTAAAGAGCCCCTGGTGGCACAGTGGTAAAACTGCCGCCCTGTAACCAGAAGGTTACAAGTTCGATCCTGACCAGGGGCTCAAGGTTGACTCAGCCTTCCATCCTTCAGAGGTCGGTAAAATGAGTACCCAGAATGTTGGGGGCAATATGCTAAATCATTGTAAACCGCTTAGAGAGCTCCAGCTATAAAGCGGTATATAAATGTAAGTGCTATTGCTATTGCTAAATCCCTCATTGACTAGCAACTGGTTTAACTGACCTTCTAGACTCTTGCAGACTGCTTTAGTCCATTAATACTTTTCTGCAGCTTAAATACAAGCTTTTCTCTACCAGGTTCTACAAATCCTGGAGGCTGCTCCATATAAATATCTTCTTTGATGTCTCCATGAAGAAATGCAGTTTTCACATCTTTGTGATCCACTGCATTTTCTTTGCTGCTGCAATGCTTAGGAGTGTCCTTACTGAGTTGTGTTTTACAATGGGAGCAAATGTCTCATCATAATCTTCCCCATATATTTGCAAGAATCCCTTTGCCACCAGTCTTGCTTTGTAACACTGGACATCTCCTTCTGCATTTTGCTTAATTTTTAATTTTTAGCAGAGCAAAGGCAACATGGCCTGCTTTTCTTGCACAGAAAGAAAGAAAGCAAAACACAGCATCCTTTGGATCTGATTCATAGTGATGTTTGTGTACCAATGAAATTCAACACTTCAGGAGGGAATAAATATGTTCTTTCTTTCATTGATGACTATTCTAGATACACATATACATACCTGTTGTGAAAAGGGACAGGTACTAGAAAGACTAAAAGAATATGTTGCAAGAGTGAGCAACAAGTTTAGGAGAAAGCCACAGATCCTCTGCATGGACAATGGTGTACATAAGATAGCACTTAGCAATAGCAATAGCACTTACATTTATATACATATTGCCCCCAACATTCTGGGTACTCATTTTACCGACCTCTGAAGGATGGAAGGCTGAGTCAACCTTGAGCCCCTGGTCAGGATCGAACTTGTAACCTTCTGGTTACAGGGCGGCAGTTTTACCACTGCGCCACCCTCTCCCCGAAGGGCCTCACAATCTAAAAAGAAACATAAGACAGACACCAGCAACAGTCACTGGAGGTACTGTGCTGGGGGTGGACAGGGCCAGTTACTCTCCCCCTGCTAAATAAAGAGAATCACCACGTTAAAAGGTGCCTCTTTGCCAAGTTAGCAGTTTGGCCAGAAACAGTAGTAAAGTAAATGAGTATGTACACCAGGAGTAATGATGCCTCATGCCACCCCACCCACCACTCTATCATACCAGCTTCAACTCTCTTAAACAGTTTATCTCCAGCCTTTTCATTCTTACCTCTGTGCTTTTTTTCTTCTTCAAGGCCTAACCAGGAAATTTCACAACTAATGTCAGTGGCTGACATTCTGAACAGCAAAGCACTTACAGAAGGATGTTGCACTAGCTACTTATGTTAATTCCCAAGCTTACATTCTCCCAGCTAGTGTTGTGCTACTGCTAGTAGGCTTTTGCAACAGTTGCACAACCTGTCTCATTTGTTTTACTTTTGCGCAAGAGCCAGAGGCGTAGCTAGGGGAGAGGAGGCCCATGCTCATTCCTCCCCCTGCCCTTCAGAGTGAGGGAGATAATGAAGAAAATGGGGAGGGTTGGAGCTGAGGAGGGGGCAGGGTTCTTTGAACCCATCCACTCAATTATAGCTACACCCCTGGCAAGAGCACACTTCTACAAGTCCCTGGTTGTTGTTTTTCAATGCAATTACATGATCTTCTTGCACGAGTGCAGCTGTGCTCGTTATGCAAATACCTTTTTAGAATGTCAGCTATTGCCTATTGCCCTGTTGCTGCCTTAAGCAAACACCATATAGTTCAGGCACAACTTGCATGCAATAAATAAGAACTTCAGGTATGATATTTTAAAAATTGATATAGAAGAGAAAGTACTGTTCTCACATATCCAACTATTACTGAGAGTGAATTCCAACAGGAAGAGATCATTTGTGGTACAGAGTGTACCATTTTAGGATGCAGATAAAAGATTACATGTCTGAATGTTCTCTCTGTTGCAAGACAATTAAACAAAAAAGTTTTCTTTGAACATTCCCAGAAGAAACCTTGAGTCATAATTATCATATGCAATAAAATAAAAAATAAAAAATAAAAAGCCACTTAGCATATGTTCCACATAGAGAGAGATATATATCGACCAGGAAGGAAGGCTATTTCATTCAGATGAATGGTAATGAACAGCAAATCTGAACAACCTTAATCTAGTGCTAGAGCAGTAAAGATCTGAAGACAACTTGAGCCACAAGCAGATAGGATTGAGTTCTGATAGTTTGTCTTGCACAGGAGGAAGGGCAGGGGAAAACTAGTTAGAATTTCCTGCAAAATAAAACCCCAGTCAGAAAAGTGGGTGGGTGCAGAGTTAGGTCATGAAAATGCAACACTTCTATGCAGGCACCAAAGACTATCTATTTAGTATCCAAGCTTTTCATTCTACTCATTATGTAGAATAATGAATGATGTTCACAACACATCAGTAATTTTGTCCAGGCAGAGATAATCCATTACCAGAGTGGTGCGGGAATGACTTTCCGATAGTCTAGACCCACAGCACTTCGCTAATGTTTGTAGAAAGGAAACACTGGAAATGCCAAACTGGCATGGGATGGATCATAATCATTCAGTCAGCCTACAAGGATCACTTCTGTGGATAGCACTGGTGTGGCATGGGACTGAGTCACAGGAAAGCAGTGCCCACTCTACTATAGTAGTATATTAATCCATTCTTGAACCAATGCCAATGGCACTTCTGTTTCTGAGTCCAGATGCTCTACATTCCACACAGAGGAAACAGGGCTGATTTTGAAGAGGAATGGAGAAGAATTGTAATGAGAGCTTGAGAAAGTAAAGGGGTGTCGCATCAACATATTCTCTTAGCTATGGAGAAGACTAGCTCAAGGAGTTGTACCCCATCCAGAAGCATGGTAAGTCAAGTCAGCAGGTGTGGTTGATTTGGCAGGCTTTGATCAGAAAAGATGCCCAGTGAGAAGCACAGTGCTGAAAAGCTAACCACAGCTACTATGGCCCTGGCATGCCCACTAATCATTCTTTTTGGATAGGATTCATAAATAAATGCTTATGTTGCAGTGCTGAAATGGTCAGCCCTGCCATTGATACAGTCAATCTAACCATAATAACCTGATCCAAACTCTAAATATGGCACTAGGCTGCAGAAGTCATTGAGGCGAGTCTCACAATCTGTGAGAAATCACAAATGAGGCTCAGCCCACTCTCCCTGCAGACAAGCACTGCTGCAGCCCTGGGTGGCTGGATCGGCCACCCACATGACTGCCGGCTCTGTCATGGAGCCGGCGGGAGCTGTGGGGATTGGGGGCCACGCAGCCCCCCCCCGGGAGTTCCAGAATGCCCTGCATAAGCACACGGGGCATGCTGGAGGGGCCCCCAAGCCCAGGAGGCTGCTTGCAGCCTCCTGGCTGGGGGTCTCCCTGTATGTTGCCGTGGTGTGGAGCCACACCGTGGCAATACATGACCACAAAACCTGGATTAGCAGAGCACTCACTCCACTAACCTGGGCTAAGGGGAGGAGTAGTTAAGTGGGTGATCTGCTTTGCGGAAACCGGGCTTGCCTGCAAGCCCGGTGGTTCGTGGACAGCGAGCTAAGCTCCCTTAGCCCACTTTCCACTGACCATGAGAATCACCTCATTGAAAGGACTCAAGTCTGTATTCTAATGTAATCAAAGGAACGATGGAGCGGCATCAAAAACAACATGAGGATGCTGAATATTTGTGAATATTCACTATTATCTAGCTGTGTAAGAACAGCCATAAATATTACCTTGTTGAGACCAATCAAATCAAAACAAATGTTTACTGACTTGACCTCTTTTTTTTTGTTAAAACATCATACATTTTAGTTTTGAATTCAGAATAATTGTTGGTTATGTAACTTCATCAGCTGGAATAGCAACTTTGCAATACAGCATATTCTGACCAATAAAAGTTTGTTTAGTGTATGCAATTTGATATAAATATCTCTATCTCAGCTCTGATCTGTCAAAAAGAGGAAATGCATGTCTTTCTGTCCATACACACACATTATTTCTTGCAGAATTGAATGTATACCTATAATGTATTTATTTATTTATATGGTTGCTTGCTTCATTTAATAGCCCACATTTTCAGCACCAAAGAATCCCCAAGGAGACTAAAAATAAACACAGAATTCTTTTGTTAAAAAACCCATAAAACAATACATAAAAAGCAGCAGAAAAAAATATAGTGAAAGTAATAGTAAGATAAAAGCATTTAAAAACATAGGAATAACATAGTAAAAGTATTAGCATTCAAAGCTTTTCAGAAAGAGCCAGGATTTCAAAGTTTGTCAAAAGATAAAAAGTTATTAGACTAGGAAAGCCTCCCTTGAGGAAAGGGAATTCTACAAGTGCAGTACTGCAACAGCCTACAGGAAGACCTGTTCTTCAGGCCAACATGCCTGATTTCTGAAGGCTGGAGAGCAGTGCTTAAATGATGGGGAAAGAGTAGGAGTGCCATCAATGAAATCTACAACCCCTATCTCCCCCCACACCAACTGTAGCTAATTCATGCTACCACATAAATAGTAACTAAGGGAACTGGCACAAAACCCCTGCTAACTGGGCAAAGAGGCACCTTTTACCGTGGTGATTCTCTTTATTTAGCAGGGGGAGAGAAACTGGCCCTATCCACCCCCAGCACAGTACCTCCAGGGACTGTTGCTGGGGTCTATCTTGTGGGGTTTTTTTTAGAATGTGAGCCCTTTGGAGACAGGGAGCCATCTTATTTATTTATTATTTCTCTCTGTAAATCGCCCTGAGCCATTTTTGGAAGGGCGGTATAGAAATCAAATTAATAATAATAATAATAATAATAATAATAATAATAATAATAATAATAAACAACACAGGGAGAATCTCCAATTCCAGTAGAATCAGAGACGTTTCTACCACAGCATAGAAGGAGAAACTGCAAGAAATGTAGAAACACCAAATAAAGAAGAAACAGTGCAATTCTGGGGGAAATTATGGGACAATCCAATAGATTATAATAAAAAAGCAGGCTGGATGAAAGAGGTCAAAGAATGTAACCAACAAATGCAAGATCTAATAATAACACCAGAATTAATAAGTGAAAAAGCAAAGAAAATTAAAAATTGGACTGTGCCAGGCGACGATGAACTGCACGGCTTTTGGCTTAAACACCTAACAAGCATCAAAACACCTAAACAACTATCAAAACAGTTCAATCACATTTTGCAAGGAGGTGATATTGAACAATGGTTAACAACTGAGAAAACTCATCTCATAATGAAAGACCCAGCAAAAGGTGCAGTTCCAAGTAATTATAGTCCCATAACCTGCCTGCCAACCATGTTCAAATTATTAACTGGAATAAGAGCAGATGAAGTGATGCAACACTTATTAACTAACGAACAGCTTCCAGTTGAACAGAAAGGAAATTGCCCGAACACCAGAGGCACAAAAGACCAGCTGCTGATTGACAAAATGATTTTAGAAAATTGTAAGAGAAGAAAAACAAATCTAAGTGTTGCATGGATTAACTACAAGAAAGCCTTCGATTCATGGATACTAAAATGTTTAGAAACAACTGGTGTCAGCAAAAACATTCAGATATTTATAAAAAAAGCAATGAGCATGTGGAGTACACTGTTAACAATCAATGACGAGACACTTGGACAGGTTAGCATTAGAAGAGGCATTTTCCAAGGGGACTCACTATCCCCTCTGTTGTTCGTAATAGCCATGACTCCACTTTCACAAATACTAAACAAAACAGGCCTCGGATACCAAACATCTAAAATATCAAGTAAAATCAACCATCTGCTGTACATGGACGATCTGAAGTTGCATGGAAAGTCCCAATCAGAAATTGAATCACTGCTAAACACTGTCCGTATATTCAGTAGCGATATAGCAGTGGAGTTTGGACTAGACAAGTGTGCTTCATTAATAATGAACAGAGGGAAAATAACAAAAACAGAAAGAATAGAACTGCCCAATGGAAGCAAGATCAAGAACCTGGAAGAGAAAGAACATTACAAATACTTGGGCATTCTCCAGGCTGATAACATCGCACACACTGAAGTTAAAAGAAAAATAGGAAGTGAATACATCAGGAGAGTTAGAAAAACCCTCAAGTCAAAACTCAATGGCAGGAACACCATACAAACCATAAACACCTGGGCTATACCTGTGATCAGATACACTGCAGGAATAATAGACTGGACCCAGGCAGAGCTAGAGACACTAGATCGTAAGACCAGGAAAATAATGACTATAAATCATGCTCTGCACCCCTGCAGTGATGTAGATAGGGTATACCTCCCTCGCAGCTCAGGTGGAAGAGGAATGCTGCAAGTCCATCAAACAGTAGAGGAGGAGAAAAGAGGCCTTGCAGAATATATCAAGGACAGTGAAGAAGATGCACTTAAAATGGTCAATAATGAGAAACTATTCAACACCAATGAAACAAAGCGGGCCTGCAAGAAAGAGCAAGTCAAGAACCGAGCAGAAAAATGGAAAAACAAGCCACTGCATGGTCAATATTTGCACAATATAAGTGGAAAATCAGACATCACCAAGACCTGGCAATGGCTTAAGAATGGCAACTTGAAGAAAGAAACAGAGGGTTTAATAGCGGCTGCACAAGAACAGGCACTAAGAACAAATGCAATAAGAGCAAAAGTCAAAAAATCCACAACAAACAGCAAATGCCTCCTTTGTAAAGAAGCAGATGAAACAGTGGACCATCTAATCAGCTGTTGTAAAAAGATCGCACAGACTGACTACAAACAAAGGCATGACAAGGTAGCACAGATGATACACTGGGACATCTACAAAAAATACAAGATACCTGTACCCAAACATTGGTGGGACCATAAAATTGAAAAAGTGGTAGAAAATGAAGATGTAAAAATATTATGGGACTTCCAACTACAAATAGACAAACATCTGCCACACAATATACCAGATATAACTGTAGTCGAGAAGAAAGAAAAACAAGTTAAAATAATTGACATAGCAATACCAGGGGATAGCAGAATAGAAGAAAAAGAAATAGAAAAAAATCACCAAATACAAAGATCTACAAATTGAAATTGAAAGGCTGTGGCAGAAAAAGACCAAAATAATCCCAGTGGTAATTGGCGCCCTGGGTGCAGTTCCAAAAGACATTGAAGAGCACCTCAACACCATCGGGGCCACAGAAATCACCCTCAGCCAATTACAAAAAGCAGCTTTACTGGGAACAGCCTATATTCTGCAACAATATCTACAACAGCAACAACATTTACAATAAAATTCTGGCATCCCAGGTCCTTGGGAAGGACTCGATGTCTGGATAAAACAAACCAGTCAATAACACCTGTCTGACTGTGTAAACAAGAAATAATAATTTTAAAAAACCTAAGTGGATCAAAGCCCTCTGCCCCCTGTAATTTAAGCACTAGTGGAACACAGTGCCAGGCTTCAGGGACTGAACAGCATGCACAAGTAGGCAAAAGAGGAATGAGGCAAACCTTCAGATACCCCAGGCCCAAACTATTCAGGGCTTTAAAGGTTAAGCACCTTGAATTGGGCTCAGACCAAACTGGCAACCAAAGAACATGGTCCAATACGTTATAAACTCTGAGTAGCAAATTGCAGTTAGTTTGGTGGTTGTGATTTGGTCCAATAGTTTCCGAAAGCTCTTCAAGAGCAGCATATTTAGCACACTAGCCTAAGCTGGTAAAACACTCCTGGCCATTGCCACCTAGGCATCCAGAAACAGCAGTAAGTCCAGTCCAACCTACAAATCTGCTCTTTAAAGAGGTTCTAGAAGGATGCCCAGAGGACATCCAGAAACAGCACTGGGTCTAGTTCCACCTGCAAGCTACAGACCTGATCCTTAGAGAGGATTAAAGAGGAGTACAACCATATTGAGAATGGTTTCTATGTCTTTTCCCAAATCAGCAGAACTTCTGGCTTGTCTGTATTAAGTTTTTGTTTGTTCACACAGGAACAGTACAATACACTTGCAGCAACCCATATCCCTGTTTGGGTAAACAAGATAAACGTTTCAAGGGACACAATAAACCCTTGCCACTGGACCCCACTTATAACCTTTAATTGTTTCTTGGGAACGTGAGTGTCTTCAGCACATGCATTTGTTCGTCTACACAATTTTAATTTAAAATATTCCTAAAGAAGAAGAACTTTATTTTGGTCTTAGACCAGCACATAATAGAATACAGCTTCATTTAAAATCTAAAATCTCAGCGATTCAATAAGCATTTTACATACAATGTAACAGTACCTGGCCACAGTATGCAGTATCTTCCAATTAAAATTAGAAAGCCAAAAATAAATAAATAAATAAATTAAAATCATCTGTGTGGCCTAGAAAGTTATCCAGAATTGGGGCAATTAATAGGAGCCTAATATCCCTGTAATAATCACAATACAAGATTACATGTGCGGTAGTTTCAACAGAGCCACAAGTACATAATCTAGAATGCATGTGTTATACCCTTAAACCTCCCCTCCAAAATAGAGGTAGGGAGGGCAATTACGCAAGAAAGTGCTAAAGAACATCTGATTTTTGGAACTAAAATGTTGCCCAGATACTCTGCAGGTTTGGACTCAACACTTTGATTCCCGATATATATGGCCACTTGGTATTCTAGCTACTTCAGCTTGTAAATCCAAATCGAGAATACGCTGCCTGGTAGTTCTGCTGGCTCGCTCAAAACCCAATCTAATTAATTCATTTTGTAAAAAACCATATTGGTACAATTTACATCTAACCTCCAATTTCCATTTTGAGTTAAAGCTATCTGCCAATATCAAGTGGACTAGCCCTACTTGCATAAACACTAATTTTAGCCAAAATTGAATAATACATTTCCAGTAACATGTTTCCACTCTAAGTAATCCCACCTCCCATCTAGTGACAACATTTGGGTCACAGCAATGGATCTGCAGAATAGATCTAATAAATTCAGTTTGGATTGCTTCCATGGGAGCAAAATTACCGAATGGACCTAACTGAGCTCCATATAGGAGCTGGGGATAAACTTTTGTGGTAAATAATTTAATTGCAGCAGGGATGAATGAAGTACCCTGTGTAAAGTGGAAAGATTTAATTAGATTTGTTGATGTTTGTGCATTCTGAATTATATATTTTTGATGGGCATTACGAGAGCCAGATGAGTGGCTTGTTCAATCTTATTCCCAGGTGAGGTTCTTCGGGCGTTTGGCAAATACCAAAACTTTTGTCTTTTGATAATTTACGTCTAAGGCCTCATCTTTACAAAAGGCGCTCAATAGGGCAAGTTCACGTCATAATCCAATAGGGGTCTGAGGCAAAATAATCATATTGTCTGCATATAATAAGATAGGGATATGTCTCTGATCCAGTTTTGGTGGATGGGTGGAAGGATCGATCAAACATTTCACCATAAGGTTGATGTAAACATTAAATAATACAGGGGCTAAAATACAGCCCTGTCTCACTCTATTGCTGGGGATCTCTGCAGACAGATAACCACTCTGACTGCACTGAGAATTTTCGTATAGCTTGTAAATCAGCAGCACTAACCATTTATCAATTGCAAGATCAATTATTTTTTGCCCTAGCCTGTCCCTGGAGATAAGATCGAACGCTGACTTAGATCTATAAAGGTGGCATATAGTGCACCACCCGGTTTGTGGGTCAGCTAAATATTGCAAAGTAAAAGCATGTTCTATAGTAGATCGCCCTTCTTGAAAACCAGCCTGCTCAGGAGCCAAGATGTGGTGGGAGTCTATCCAATCAGACAATTTCTCTGCTAGATGTTTAGCAAATATCTTGCTAATAATATTTAAGAAACTAATGGGACAGTAATTGGCAGGATCGTCTCTTCTACCTTTTTTATAAATCGGTATTATGATTGTGGCTCCCCAATCAGATGGAATATTTGGTGTATTATCAATATATGTAAATAGGGAAGCTAAAACTTCCAATCTAAATTAGAATGCATAACCTTGATGGTGATGCAGTTGCTTCCAGGAGCTTTGCCTTTTAAAAATTGTTTCACCAGGCTCTCAACTTCCACACAAGCAACCGGGTTCCAGCTCGGAAGGTTAGTTGTATATGAAGCAATATTTACCATCAGAGGATTATTCCGTCTGAATAAAGTATGAAAGTGATGCTCTCAAATGGCTGCTGGAATTATTAAAGATGGTTGAGAGGGGGCTCTCTCCATGGGGAGCGCTACCAGCCACCAAAAGGGGGTCTGGTTTTTCAATCTGGACACCTCTATTAACTCAGCTCAATTCTTCCTATAAATATTCCTAATAATATCCTCACAATCCCCTATAAAGCTCAACACAGCATTCTGAACAGGGACTGAAAACTACCATTTCAGTTGCAAAGTGGTAAGTCAAACAAACCAAAACCACATTGGCACTGAAATGTTTTTAGACTTGTGTTCCACAGCAAAGAATGTAGCCAGTAACTACAAGCCACAATAATTATTTCAGCTACTTCAACCATAATCTTGAGAAACACTGTATAACTGAGGCAGTTATTCTCTTCTCTGTACTATGAGCTCCCTTTGAGTTTATTCTGCTAAAACTATGGTGACTGCTGAAAGTGCTAGTGGACCAAGATAATAAAGTACTCATCTCTCAAATGTGCCTCAGACCTGCTCCATTTTTATACCACCCCTTTCTGCTGTAAAAACTGAAGAGCTTTACTAAGAGAGACGCCCCTGACAAATTCCAGGAAATATAAAATCTGTTCTTGGAACTGTATGAATTATGAAAGATACTTTTGTAGAAATTAGTGGTCAGAATGATTCTGTTATTAGAGTTTATCTTCTTTTTGTTGTTCTTTTTTTATTTTGTGTTTGTTTTATGTTGCTTGTTTATCTAAAAGGGGGAGCAATGGGATGGGTATATATTATATAAAAAGTGAGAGAAATATTATACTATGCTGAAAGATGTAATTTTTAATCAGCTGTGTTTCTTTATCAATGCAGGTTTGTTAAAATTATTTATCCTGTCTGAGACGGAAGGAAGGAAGGGCAATGGCACCATTAGCACCATTAAAATAAGAAAGAAAGAAAGAAAGAAAGAAAGAAAGAAAGAAAGAAAGAAAGAAAGGGCAACAGCATCGTGCAGGCATGGGTGAGGAAGGGAACAATCGAGCAAGTAAGCAGGTCCTTACCTGCTCCGCTGCTGCCCTGCTGCTTTTCCACGCATGGCACTCGCTTGAGCAAAGGCTGTTCAGTGCTGTTCCTTGCAGGCTGTGCAAGACATTGGCATGCACATGGCCAGAACACATGTGTGTGACAACACTGTGTGCAGCCTGCAGGAAAGAGTGCCACAGCTGCACACGGCCTTTGCTCGAGTGAGCGCCATGCCTGGAAAAGCAGCAGAACAACAGCAGAGAAGGTAAGGACCAAGCCAGTTCGGTGCTTCCCAAAGGAGGCACCAAACCAGCTTGTGCACATCCCTAGGCACGATCAGGGAACATGGATGAATATTCTATGTGGAACTTTGCCTTTCCCCTTCAGGCCAAACTAGATGTGACCTTAAATGCACTGTTTAGCCTTGCATGTTTGTGATAACTTTTGTAAACAGTAGCTGCATGGCCCTGATCTGAATTGCAACCACAGAGAGTAAGGTGTCTTGACCTCAGCCCTGAGCATTAGTACAGAGCAGGCAGGCCATAGGAGCCAGGCCAACCCCCACGCCTTGACTCTGGCATTAGTCAGCACCTGAGCCTGTCAGCTAGGAGACCCTGGAACCATCACTCACTGAGCTACAGTCCCCAATGAACTGGCACACCAAGTTCCTTGCATCCTCCCAAGCCTGTACTCAAGCATGGCAATGGTGCAGGAGACACTTAATGGAGCAAAGAAGTGCTAGACTCCAGGCCAGATGGCTAAATCCTGCCTTGAGCGCAGAGAAAATGAAGGGAGATGGAGCCAGGGAGGGGCAGCAGATATTTAACATCTCATTCCATCTCTGACACTTGCTGGAACAAGTTGCTCACTTGGAACTATCCAGGGTTCTGCAGCCCCAAATGCCTTGCCTCACATGGGTTCCTAATTGCAGGACACAATTGAACCCTCATCCCACAGTTCCTATTTACCCTGGGAGGACATCTTCCATGAGTGGCAATAGCAGCTTCTCTCCCAAGGAAAGCAGCAATAGAAAAAGTACAGTCTACCCACAACAGGACAGGTTAAACCCCGCTCCCCCATGCTGTGACTTCAGTCTGGATCAGTGGGCCCACAGCTGCTATTCCCACCCACCCACAATGAAATCCTGCAGAGCAAAAAAAAAAATGAGGTTCAATGTCGCATCTCATTTGGCATGTGGCACAGAAAATGATCACAGTTAATATTACAGGAAGTCCCTGACTCAAACAAAGTGTGTTCCAAAAGTCTGTTTGTAAGTCATATGTTCATAACTCAGAATGCATATTGTTTCCAAGAATGGTGACTTGTTTTTATGTGCAGGTTGGCATTTGTAAGTTAGGGACTTCCTTAATGTAATATGTTATGGAGCATTGTTTGTACGTCAGGTGTTTGTAACTCGGGGAGCACCTGTATTGGCATAGATTTCTAAAAAGATGAACAAAATTCTGCTTTAAGAAAAACCAGACTCTGCAGCCTAAATAAATTATGCAAGACTAAGCATATTTGCATAATTTTCACTGACACATCGCTCAAGGTAAGGTACAACCCTCAGGGACATCTCACTAGTGCCATTGTTACACAAAAGGGTGTAAAACAAAGCTGCATCCTGTCCCTGCTATTATTCAACTTCTATATCAATACAATGAGCCTTTTTTGGAAGGGCGGTATAGAAATCAAATAAATAAATAAAGGTTGGCAACTTAGACTTCCATCCCTCTAAAACTGCAGGAGCCCACATTTCTACCCTATTACATGCAGATGATGCAGCAATACTCTCAAGGACCCCAGTTGGCCTTAAACGTGCACTGAAGGCACTGGCCCAATGTTGCAAGGAAGATCTGCTGGATCTTAATTATCACAAAACCAAAATCCATAGCCTTTGCAAAAAGGCCCAAATCCCACTCCTGGTTCACAGATGGGCACAAATTGAATGGGTCCCTTGTTTTAAATATCTGGGGATAGTCCTGCATTCCACTGGTTCTAGGAAGACACATGGGGAGTATGCAGTATTAAATGTGCAGAGGAGCTCCTCATCTATTCTTAAGTTTCTCCAAACAAGAAGTGGCCACTAGGCTTGTGCATTTCAATTTGGGTACAAAACGTTTTGTGCCCGCAAATGGCAATTTCAGAGGTTTTGTAACCAAAACAAAATCAAGAATTAAAAAACAGATTTTTGTTTCCAAATCGAAATGACTGTGTTTCGGACCCGAATGCTTTGTTCTTCAGAAAAGCATTGCAATTGAAATTGACAACTCTGACTCTCTCCACTCCAGCTGAGGCACTGAGTGATTAGCAGAAGATAAGATATGCAAAAGGCTGGAAGAGCTTCCCTGTTGGGCATGAATGGTTTAGTTAAGTATGTGTTGTATTCAGTGTGATTGAAATACAAACTGACCTTGCAAAGGGATTTGGAAGACAGCATTTTGAGACAGAAATACCCAAATATCTTTGGGAGCTCAATGCAATTACAATGTTCTTGCTAAAAGCCATGGTATAAGTTGCGTGGAGAAACTTTTCCAGAAGCTGGTTAGGAAAGTTCTGAAAGCACACAGGTTTTTCTTTCCAAAAGTTTAGAAAGAATGTCTTGACTTGTTCAGGGGTCTTTTGAAGAGCTATTTTGTTTTTCTTCTGATTTTTATGAGTTATAGTGGTGTTTAAATTTTGTTGCACAAATTGAGCAGTCTAATGTAATTTAGCCCACAATGTAATTTGGTGGGACATGATGTCTAAGCCAGTGGTTCACAACTTTTGCCATTGCAGGGACAGGTCATCCACATGGGACTACAGGAGACAAAAGGAGGGGGGGAATACCCCTTTCAATCTATTGACATCCCCAGGAATCTTAGTTGCTTCTCTCTTTCTTGTAAACATGATCCATGGTTTTGCACTTTCTTAAATGTAGTGATGATAAATCTCAATTCTGAACAGTAGGCTGATTTGTTTGGGCTTCTGCTCATTCCACTTCAGTTAACAAATGAAGCTGTTCCACAGTACCAAGACAGGTCAGTGGTTTATCTTGCTATCTCAAGTTACCTGTGGTCACTGTTCCATGGGGAGAGAGCGTTTTTATTGAAAGATTGCTTGAATCTACAAATGGGTTGTGCTGCTGTGCTAGTGCCACAGGGACAGGCTCCCACCCACTGCAGAGAATCTACACCTCAGAACACCTCCGAAACAACAAAACCCAGTACCCCATGGGTTAGCCACATATGGGGGTGGTGGGCACCCTATGTGCTCTACACCACCACTTTCTCCAGGCCACCCCAGTGCCCCCCAAGTGCAGTTATGGGGTTGCTGAAACCTCCATCATTCCCTATGGGAAAGAACCTTAAAGACACGTAAACTCCATTAAATCTCTAAAAATCAGCCCTCTGCCCAATTGCTTCGAAATAATTCTGGCAGCTTACTTTCCCCCAGTGGGCAATACCACCTCCCCTTCTCTGTTCTGGGCCACCCCCTTTCCCCTGACATGAAGCTATACTTTTGCTGAAATCTCCATTATTCCCTATGGGGGAAAACATAAACTTCAAAAATTCACCAAAAACCAGCCCTTTGCCCAATTCCTCTGAAATTTGAGTAGTAGCTTCCACCCATTGGGCACTACCAACTCCACCAACTAGTTTTGCCCCGGGGCCATTTTTTAAAATCCAAAACATTTCAGATTTGGATTTTGCAATTTCGAACAAAGAACAAAATTGGGGTGTTTCATATTGGCTGATTTTGAACAAAGAACAAAATGGGGGTGTTTTGGATTTGGGCCAAAAACAAAACAGAAAAAAACCCAAAATGCACAACCCTAGTGGCCACTATATAACTGCAGCATTAAAACTGTTTGAGGCCAAGCTAATAGCACAGTTACTCTACAGTGCTCAGCTCGGCTACTTCCCCAACTTTTCTACTATGGAACGTGTGCAATCAAAGTTCCTAAGAGCAGTTCTACAAGTACCAATATGTGTGTGACTAAAGACTGGCCTGATGAAAGTGGAGACAAGGGTATGGATGACCATACTGAACTACTGGCTAAAGCTCTCCCTCTCCCTCTCCCGCCTAGCCTCCCTATCTCTATGTGATGACTTCCAATCCAGGTGGAAACAGACAACTATGAATAAAATAAAATCCCTGGCCTATCCCCACTTCACTTACTTAACTTGAGGTACGACCCGGCCAAGGCACTCATCAAACAACGTATTATGGATATAAAGCACCCATCTGACTTAGGCAAGGCCCGTAATTTCCTTGCCAATGAAGGACTCAGGTATATCAGCTCATCCATGCCATACCTAACCCAACTGGGAATCCCAAAGCACAGGAGGGCTGTTACGCTGGCACGTTGCTATGTTCTTCCCTCAATCATGCTTGAAGGACACTATAGGAAGATCCCAGTCTCAGAGCATAAGTGCCCCTGCGGCTCAGGGCAGGTAGAAACAACAGGACACCTTCTTCAATGCCCGTTTTACAGGGACATCTGTGCCTCTCTCATCGTACCACTATTACATGGCTACCCTCAGAAAATGGACCAGTTTTATACCTCTTTTTTGCTCTCCAATAGCAATCCTGCAGCCACTTACAGTGTCCCCAGGTTCTGCACAACAGCGATTAATATTTGGCGGATGATGACCTCCCATGTATGCCAAGAGCCCACTCTATGAACTAGAGCACAGCCACGGCTACTACCTTAGTGTGGCAGTCCAACAACCTATAGACCCGCAACTTCCTGGCTTTTACTTTACTGGTTTATTCCTGATTAGCTGTATTTGGATTTTAATTATATTCCTGTGTACTTTTTATGTCCTTGTTTTAGATGATATTCTTGTATCACATATTAGCTCTTACTATTTTGATTTTATATATTTTAAATCTTTTTTTTAATTTAATTTTTATTAATTTTTAACAATAATCATAACATCCATAGTAAACACAATTGGACTTCCTGCGCACCTCTTTTCATGAAATAAAAACTATAAAGTTTACCTTATTATAATATTAATTTTAAAAACACAAATTTAAAGCTTAAAGAAAAAAAGAAAAAACCATTAGTCTACCCAACCTGCATTTCAAACTTCAAATCCAGCTGTAAGATCCATATTAGGAAAATAATTCTTTAAGTACAACAAAAAAAGGGTTCTAATCTTCCCTGAAACGTTCTAAGCTTTGATCTTTATATATTTTAAATCTTTTTAAAGCTTTTATTATTTTATATGCATGCAATGCAATTTAGGGTACTGCTACTTGGCTTTACACTTCTTATTGTAGCCATAGGTAAATCATTTTATGCTAGTAGTAAAAATGTAATGGTCTATCATGTCTCTTATTCCAGCCATAGCTATATTTTTGGTGCATTCTTATTGCAGCCATGGTTATATCTTAAATCATTTAATGCTAGTATTGCATTTTAGAGTCCTTTGTGTTTCTTATTGCAGCCATAGTTATATTTTATATTTTAAAACATCTTATGATAGTAGAATGTAAAATCTACTGCTACTTAGGTTTAAAATGTACTTTATGCTGGTCTGTCACTGTAATAAAAATTGATTGCATAATTTCTCATATATTGTATACATTGCCCCTGGTGGCGCAGTGGTAAAACTGCCGCCCTCTAACCAGAAGGTTACAAGTTCAATCCTGACCAGGGGCTCAAGGTTGACTCAGCCTTCCATCCTTCCGAGATCGGTAAAATGAGTACCCAGAATGTTGGGGGCAATATGCTAAATCATTGTAAACCACTTAGAGAGCTCCGGCTATAGAGCGGTATATAAATGTAAGTGCTATTGCTATTTGGTCTGTAATTTTTTACATGGCTTTCACCATGTATTCTTTTTCTGTTGAGTGTGGGGCTAAGCAGAAGTACAAAGCCCCCTCCCTTAACTGCTGAAAATATTTTACTATTTCTTCTTCATCAGGTATGGGCCCAGGTCAGACATAACAGGAAACCAGAGTTTGATCCTGGATTCTTTTAACTAACTGTGATTTGAAGAAACCCTTATTTCCCAATTTTGGATGTAACAGGAAACTGGGATTTCTTCAAACTGCAAATGGAGGCTTTCAACTCCTCCCTGCACACACAAAGAGAGTGTGTATGTAAGTATGCTAGAGGCTTGTACTTGTTCATTCTTATAAGAATGAATATAAATGTCTAAAACTAGCCAGTTTCTTTCAAGCATATATTCACAACCATACAGTCTAGAAACTTAAAAACAATTAAAGCAAAGAACTGAACTTTGTACTCAATGAGCCTCAACACATGGTCACACTAACCCAGGTAAGGTCATGTGAGCAGGGGGCAAGCTCCCAAACCTAGGTTTGCTAAAACCGGTGAACCCTGAGAATAAGCCACGGCCTTAACCAAGATTAGTGCATAACAGGGTTACTGGAGCCTGGGATTGATTAGCATGTGACCACTTACCACACCATTTTAAGGCTTCAGCTAGTGGCTGCTATGCTTTGACGGGAGTCCTGCAGCTAGAGGGGCTGTGCTACATGAATGTACTGTTCTGCACAGCCTGCTCTATGATCACAGGCTTGTAATGGCTTGAATGAGACTTGCCCCACCTCCTGTCCCCATGCAGCCAATGACAGTGTTGTTGTGACATTGTGAGATTTTCCCCTTCTCCTGGCATGACAGTACACTGTGGAAAGCTTCTCCCAATTCCTGGGAGAACTTCTGTGCACTGTGCTGGCTGCTGTCATGATCGTGTGCACATGTGGGATAAGCAGAGCTCTATGGAGGTGCTGCTCGTGTGACCCACCACTGCACTAACCTGAGCTAGGCTCCTTCCTAACCCCCCAAAATCATGTGTTGATGCTCACATTCTGTGTTTGTGCAGAAACATAATATACATGGTGTTGAGTTATTCAATTTTCAGTACATAAAGAGAAGCCAAACAGGAGATGGGGCTGTAGCTCAATGGGAGAGCATATGCTTAGCATGCAGAAAGACCTAGGTTCAATTCTTGGCATCTCCCAGTTAGAACTGAGAAAGACCCCTGTCAAACTCCAGAGAGCTGCTGCCAGTTAATAGTCTACATTGACTCAGATGTTCTAACTCTAAGTAACCTTTATAATAGCTTGAGTGTGTGGCTTGGATCTGGAAAACCTGGATTTTGATCTCATGGTTATCATGTAACCTTGGGAAAGGTGTCAGTCTTGTTCGTTCTCTCTCTCTCTCTCTCTCTCTCTCCCCACCCCTGCTAGAGATAATCTGTTTTTTGCCATGTGCATAAGACTTCCAAACTGCATGCATTACATGTGGCAAACAGAGCAAGACAGAAATGAAGATCAGATGTACTCACTGCAACAAAAACTTAACAAAAACTTAACAAATCCTCATTTTTTCTGTATCATCATTTTTCTGTCCATATGTTCAATTTACATGATTTATTCACAAGATATGGGCTACAACAAAGTTTGGAATGATGTGGCAAGAACAAAGGCAATGGAGAACAAAGACTGCTTACTAATAACTGAAAAGTCAAGCAATAATATATGTAACCCACCCTGATTATAGAGCCTCATGAATCAAGACCAGTATGTAGCCTAGTGAATAATGTGGCTTATTGGGCACCAAGTCTTCTTCAGCCATAGAAGTTAAAGCCTCTGTGATCAGCAGGTAGCCCCTTGCTAGGTCTGGGATAAATACTAGAACTTTACCATTTTGTTCTTCCTAGGCTGCAAAGCAATATGTTCTGCCTATATGTTCTACTATTTTATGATGTCTTATTCTCTTTTTCCTTTTTGCTTGCGTTTTGTTCTGGTCATTGATCGAAATAAAAGCTGATTCTGATTCTGCCTCCACTCCAGCTCTTCCACTCCAGTTTCAGCACACAGACTCTGGGTTGGGAAACTCTTGTCCTAGGTAATGCTTGGGGCATAGTCACTCACAATCCTGATCCTAAGCTTTTAACCAGAAACTGCCTGCATGTCTGTGGTTCTCCTTTCCTCTGCAGGAAAAGTTCTTAATTCATTAATGTGAGGAATACAATTTTGTGTGTGTGTAAAATGTGTGCTGAAAACACTTCTCTTGATAAGCACTAGGCAGCTAAGTTGTGATTATTCTGATTGCTACCACTGATTGACTACAAATTGCACACACACTTCTAGCGGCTGCTGAAATATTATGAAAGTTATCCTGCTTTTCCTCCCACTGCTTGCAAATCTGCATTTTTAAAATACAGAACAACAGATATGTGCCCCCCTGCCCCACCCCGCCACAACTGCCAAATCATACATCTGCTTGAAAATCATTATTTTAACATTCTTGTTGGTCTTCTTTTGGTCTGATGTTTTAACACTTATGGTTCACACTGTTCAATGGTGAGCCTATTAATGGGGCTGGATAAAGTGATATATATGGGCTCAGCCAGGGTGCAAACAAGCTTAATTAGGCAGCAAAGTCACGCAGCAGCAAGGCATGCAGCAACAAGGCAGGGTCCAGACTGCAAGGCAGAAAGGAGGCTCAGTAACACAACCAAGGTAACACAAAACTTTCTTGTGCCAGTAACACAAAACTCAGTAACCCAAAACCTTCTTGCACCAGCAGTGGGTGGCTGAAGGTGAGATGGCTAAGTAGGAACAAGGTAGTCTCTGCCCATGTCCTGGCTCTACATAGTCTCATCATCCACAATTGAGTCAGGTCCTATCTGCTCCTCATGAGATGACCCTTTTTCTTGAAGAGACATTTCCAGGATCCATCTGCAAGTTGCCAGATGAGCACTACATAGTCACTGCTATAGCTGGGTCCAAACTCTGCAGCAGCAATTCTGAGAGTCCAGGATTGATGCTGGTGATCTCACAGCTGGTCCTGGATCTGGGGTTTTGTGGGGATGATCCTATAGGTCTTGAGGTGGCAGATGGGTCTGTGATCTTGGATCAGGGAATTGGTCGATTTCAGGTTGCAGTTCAGGCAGCTGGTCAGTTGCGGCTCAAGCAGGTGGCTGGCCATGACTCGCCTTCAGAGAACTCTTCAGGGTCTCAGTCAGGGTGTGTGATGAAATGCAGATCTTTATCCTAGCTCAAGAATGTCTTATACCACCCTGAGTGCTCTGAATGGGGAACATTCCTCCCTTTTGCCATGGACTGAGTCAATCTCTTGCCTCTTATTATTGAAGAGACAGAGCCATCAAGGTAGAGTCAATCTCTTTTTCACAATAGGCAACCAGCTAACAATAGGTAACCTACCTTTAGACATGCAAGTTAAGAAAGGAAAGACATTGAGCCAGGTCTCACAATCAGTGAGACCCGGTTTCTGCAGCAGAGCAGGGAGAGCAGGCTAAGCTCCAGAGCCGGCTTTTCGTCTCCCCTCTAGGGGTCTACTTGTGAGTAGCTGCACTGCGGCTACTCACAATCAGGAAGCCCAGATTTGTGGAGCACTCGCTCTGCAAACCCAGGCTTAGGGGAGGGCTACAAAAGCGGGCTAGTTGCTTGTAAGCCACTGGGCTCCCCTGCGAAAGGAAAGCCTAGCCCGATTTTTGCTGCTTGTGAGAATAGCCCCATTATGTCTGGAGGGAAAACCTTAACCTGGGATTGGCCCGAGAGCAGCATTACATCAGTGATATGCTGGCTCTTCTTATTGGATCCAAGAGCTGTCTATCTCGGCAGAGGGGAAAAGCCTTCTCCTTCTTTATTCACTATAAACAGGCCATGAGCCTTGACATTTTGTCATCAGTCACCATCATCTACTGGTGTCCAGAAAGGGAGACATTTTAGAGATTAATGCTCTCACCAGGGATGCACCTAATTGCTAAACTCAGGTAAAATTAGTTTTAGTTGTTTATTTATTTTCTCTCTCTCTCTCTCTCTCTCTCTCTATATATATATATATAATTTTATATAATAAAATTTTATATAAATTCTATCTATCTATCTATCTAGATAGATAGATAGAAGTTTTTATGTATAATTTAAATTGTATTAATGTTTTAATTGTGTTTTAGACTTGTCACCACCCAAAAGATTTGTATATGGGGGTGGTATAGAAATGTGCCTAATAAATAATTTCTGTGTGCCTTTATTTACTCCCATTTACCCCTCTTTTCATCAATTTTTAATTCTATATGCAACTCTTATTTTCCTAATAACTTTCATATAATTAGAAATGGCTTCAGTCTGGTTTAAAAGGTTCTGGTGGGCGACTTGCAAAACTCTTCCCCAAGTGCCTCGTAAGACCAAGTTACCGAATGCTTTGTTTCAAGGAATATATATTGTTGTCTAATGCTGGGTTCTATGGACTCTGGCTGTACAGTGTCAGTTAAGCCCCAAACTAGACAGTTCTAAGGTTGCTGAAGCCATATCTGAGCCTGGTCAGTGGCTTTAGATCAGTCTTCAACTGGTGGCAACCTATCAAGAAGGATCAGAGTGCTTTTCTCAATTAGGATCAGAGCAATTTATCTACTGAGGACAGATCCCAGGAGAACACAGAGTAACTCTGTGGTCTATCACAGGGCAGGGCATGTCTCTGACAGGTGGCCACTTCACTTGGCAGAGGCAGCAAATAACCTGCTAACTGCTTCAGCCAGCCAACAGTTTTCCTAAACCTCAATCTGAGGTGGTGGCACACATACCAACCACAATCGTCCTCCACCACCACACTTCCTTGTCTGTTCCCTTTCCTTGGCTTTTCAAAAGCCAAGACAAAGAACAAAGATGGTGGTGATGGCTGGTGTGCATGCTGCCACCAGATAAGGTAAAGAGCATGGCTAGAGTGGGAAAAGTTTGGGCTGGGATGAAGGGAATTAGGGGGGAATCAGTGCACAATGCAGGCCGAGTACGAGTGTGGGGAGACCAGGTGGGAATCAGAGGAAACTGGAACACAACACACTCCATGCACCACTGGGATAGGGAGGAGAGAGGGAGATAAAATTGTTCCGTGAACCACACAGACAGTGCCACACCATACCATTGTGGACGAGGCCACACCTGCCTCTGCAACCACAGATTACAAAGAAAAACGTATTCTCTTTTTAATCCATGAGCAGGTGTGGCCCAACCCAAGATGGTGTGGTGCATTGCTGTCCTCACCCCTAGCCTGTGTGGTTCCAAAAGCATGCCTTTAAAATGATATGATGCTGACAGGTGCCAACTGTATTGTCTCATGCATTTATCATCTTAGATTAGGCCAGTTGCCAATTAATTTTAGCAGATAAAATGTATGAGTTTTAATTGACTAAATCTGCATATGTATCAAACATATTTTACTTTGTTGTTTGATATTACAGTCAGCACCATCTTTGAAGAGGCATTCCTTCTGTGTGAGAGAGGAAGAGGTGTTACTCTGCTAAAATTGAGCCTACTACTATCCATTATTGTAATTACTTGTATTTAATTGTTTTTTTAAAAAAGTAATTGCTTTATAAGAGAACCTCTTGGTCTATCAAAGTTTTAATTAACCTAACCAATTAATTGGCAAAACATTATAGCCCTATATTTGGTATATGAACACACACACCCCTACCTTCTGGATAATAATAGAATGCAGTACACTACACAAAGAAACCTTGAGGATTTTAAGCAATTTCTCAAGTATCAGAAATCAGATCAAAAGGGTGTTATAAAATCTGAAACTGGCACCAAGTATTTTTAGTTTTCCGAGTTTCCTGCAAAGCTCAACCTTATTGCTATAATTACTGCTATTATAATTCATATTAAGCCTTTATATTTTACTAATAGCTATTAGAGATGGCCATGTTTCCATTACCCAGCTTTGAATAAACACAGCTTTTCTTTTCTGAATGGTCTTGTTTCCATAATGTTGTCATAATCATTTTTAAATCTAGCTTGGTTTCCTTGTTTGCCTAGGTAAGCAGACTTCCTAGCCAAAAAAGGGCGACTAGAACACCAGACTTACAAGTTTTTCAGATGGCAATTTATAGCTGCTTCATTACAGTTACAATTATGCGGTATTCAGATGATGAAAAGCCCTTTCCAGCTTTTTTCCTCACTACTGGCCCTTCAGTCTGTGAAATAACAGTCTTTAAAAAGTAGCATTTACAAAAGGGCAGTGTGGAAAAGACTGCAGAATTTAGGACCAGCCTTGTGGAAACTCAACATAAGCTGGAGGTGTGGCTATCTGTGGGGGTTGACTATGAGCATGACAGTTTCAGCAGGCACACCCCCTCCATTTTGCACCTGGGAGCAACTCTATGGTCCTCTTTTCTGTGGTCTGCAGCCCATTTTCAGTGCCATAGTTACCTTGCAGATGTTTTTCCTAATGCATGCATTGTCCCAGCATTTTTTCCAAATCCTTTCTGTATATATACACTTAATCACACCTGCACAGAAATGGTATGTGCCTTTCTTTGTGGAGGGGCTGGGTTGGAGTGACAGTGAGGCTCTTTGCCTGCTTTTTAGTTTTCCTTCAGCAAACAATCATGCAGCCTTTCTTTCTTTCAAATTCATGGTTTTGCCCAACACCATTCCTTCATTTTCCTTCCCACCTCGACTTCCTCCATTTATCTGTTGCCTCCAAATTATTTATTTGTTGTTTGATTTCTATACCACTTTTCATTAACACAATCCCAAAGCAGTTTACACTATAACACAATGCATAATTAAAATACCAAAAGTATAGATATCAAATATAAATATAAATATAAATATAAGCTTTTTGTACTGCCTGATATGTACATCTCTAGGCAGTGTACAAAGTGTAAGTGTACAAAGTGTACAAAGTGTCTAGGCAGTGTACAAATATTTAAAATAATATAAGAAGTTATTGATTAAAATCCATGAAACAATAAAAACAATCACATAAAATAGTTATTAAAACAAATAATTAAAATTAATTCTTATTAAAAGCCAGCAAGAACAGGTGAGTCTTGAGTGTCTTCCTGAAAACAAACAGAGGAAGAGATGCTCTTATATCAGCAGGGAGCATATTCCAAAGACCCAGGGCAGCCACAGAGAAAGCCCAGTCCCAGGTCTCCACCAGATCTTTCAGTCCCAGGTGGCAACCGTATCCAGATCTCTCCAGATCATAACAGGCAGCAGGGTTCATGACAAAGAAGGCACTCTCTTAAAAACCCTGGGCCCAAGCCATTAAGGGCTTTATAGGTAATAACCAACACTTTGTATTTCACTCAGAAACTTTACTGGCCAATGACCAAAATAAAATCTGCCAACCTAAGAAAAATAATTGTCAGCCAATGCAGCTCTTTTAAAATTGGTGTTATGTGATCCCTTCGGGTTGTCCCAGAGATCAATATGGCTGCCGCATTCTGTACCAATTGTAGTTTGCAGACTACGTACAAAGTGAATTACAGTAGTCAAGCCTGGAGGTTACCAGCATATGTACCACTGTTTTAAGGTCATTTACCTCCAGAAATGGACATAGCTGATGTATCAACGGGCGCTGATTAAAAAACACTCTTGGCCACTGCCTCAGCCTGAGAAACCAGGGAGAGCTTTGGGTCCAGGAGCACTCCCAAGCTACGTACCTGAACTTTCAGGGGGAGTGTAACCCTATCCAGAACAGGCAGATCTAAACCAGCTCTTGGGTCCTGACCCACAACAGTCAGTACCTCTGTCTTATTTTGATTCAACTTCCGTTTGTTATCCCTCATCTAGCCCATTACTGCCTGAAGGCAGGCATTTAGGGAAGATAGGCCATTTCCTGGGGAGGTCGATATGGAGAAGTAGATCTGGGTGTCATCAGCATATTAAAAACACCCTGCACCAAACTTCCTGATGATCTCTCCCAGCGGTTTCATGTAGATGTTAAAGAGCATTGGAGACAGTATTGAGCCTTGTGGAACTCAACACTTTAGTTCTCGCTTTGCAGAACAGCAGCCTCCAAGCGACACCATCTGGAATCTACCAGAGAGGTAGGAACAGAACCACTATAAAACAATGCCACCCAATTCCACCTCCCTCAGGTGGTCTAGAAGGATATCATGGTTGATGGTATCGAAAGTCACAGACAGAGCCAAAAGGCTCTCTCTCTAAACATGTCTATTTAAAAGTATAAAAACCTATATAAAACAGTGACACACAAAGCAGCAGCAGTAAAAACTGTACTCTTATATAAAAGCCTAGGTGAAGAGCCACATTTTTAACAAAGGTAGAGGCTTTATTCCTGTGGCCATTAGGCTGTTTATCCTAAGAGAACTTACTTATGGAGCACAAAATTTTGGATGCCTCAGTTATTCTAGTTGCTTTAATGATTCATTAGTTAGTTTTTTGCTCAAAGATAAAGACTCAAATATTTCATATTCAGTGGCAAAGTTTTGCTATATTGCTAGCAGAATTTGGAGTGTTTTGGTGTCTGGTGGGACTGGTGGGATTGCCTGGTAACAATGTATTTACTTCTTTTTGTGTTGTTTTTATCATCTGTTTATGCTGGTTAAATGACTGAATTTAAATAAAGTCTAAAATCTTGTTTTCTAAAAACTGTGATGGAAGCTGAGGAGCGGATGCCATCTGGGAGAGCATTCCAAAGCTTGAGGGCAATGACAAAAAAGGCCCTGACCTCCGTGCTCGAGAGCCGAGCCTCTCTCACCATCAGCACATGGATCAGAGCCCTCTCCAATGATGTCAAGTGGGCAAAAACCCTTGGGAGCAGGTGGTCCTTCACATATCCAGGCCTCAAACCACTAAATGCTTTAAAGGTCAAAAACAGCACCTTGAATTGAACTGATAAATGAACTGGTAGCCAGTGCAGCTCTTTCAGAATGGGTATAATATGATCCCACAGGCACCTCTGAATAAAATTCTAGCAGCCACATTTTGCACTATCTGCAGTTCCTGAATATTCTTCAAGGGCAGCCCTATGTAGAGCGTGTTACCAAAATCCAGCCATGACATGACTAAGGCATGGGTAACTGTGGCCAGATCTGCCTTTTTGAGAAAGGGACACAGCTGGCATTCTAGCTGAAGTTGTGCAAAAGCACTTCTGGCCATCACCAGCACCTAAGCATCCAAAAGCAGAGCCGGGTCCAGCAGTACTCCGAAGCTGCACACTTGCTCTTTCAAGGGGAGTGCAAACCCATCCTCCATCTTGTCTGGATTCAATCTCAGTTCACTAGCCCACATCCAGCCCATCACAGCCTCCAACCCCCGATTCAGGTCATCTACTGGTTTCCTAGGATCAGGTGATAAGGAGAGATAGAGCTGACTGTCATCTGCATATTGCTGACAACTCAGTTCAAGTCCTCAGATGACCTCTCCCAGCAGTTTCATGTAGATATTGAACTGCATGGAAGACAAACCCGGACGCTGTGGGACCCCACAAGCCAATGGCCAAAGAGCAGGGGCAGTAGTCCCCCAGCACAACCTTCTGGACCCTCGCCCCAAGAAAGGACCAAAGCCACTCCAAAGCAGTGCCCCCAGTCTCCATACTCAAGAGGCAGTCCAGAAGGATACTGTTGTCAATGGTATCTAATATTGCTGAGAGTTTCAGCAGAACCAACAAGGATGTGCTTCCCCTGTCAAGCTCCCAGGATTAGGGTAGGTTATCCACTAGGGTGACCAAGGCAGCTCTAGTCCCATATCCAGGGCAGAAGTCAGATTGAAAGGGATCTAGATAATCCATATCATCCAAGATCCTCTGCAGCTGAGATACTACCACACGCTTTATTACCTTGCACAAAAAAGGAAGGTTAGAAACGGGTCTGTAATTGTTTAGGTTGGAGGGATCAAGGTTGGAGGGCTTTTAAAAATAGTGGTCTCACCACCTCCTTGAGGCATGATGGTATCCTGCCCTCCCTTAATGAAGCATTGATCATAGCCTCCAACCACCTGCCTGTACCCTGCCTGGAAGATTTTATTAGCCACGAAGGGCAAGAATCTAGAGCACACGACGTTGCCCTCACTCTGCCCATGATTTTGTCTACATCCTCAGGCTGCACCAACTGAAAAGAATCCAACACAATAGAACCAGATGGTACCCAAGGCACATCTGCTGGAACTGCCAAAATCCTGGCATCCAAATTGTCACGGATGCAAGCAACTTTATCTGCAAAGTGGCATGCACAGTGGGCTATAGATGGTTCCTTGTCCCATTACACAGGGGATGTGTAAAGAAATAAAATTGCTACACACAAAAAGCTCTGCTGACCTACACTGAGCAGTTGCAATGGAGTAGGAGAAAAAAAATCTCTTCACCACTCCCACTGCCACTGAGTAGTCCCAAAAATGGGTTCTAGCCTTTGAGTTGTGACAAATCAGTCAAATTTGTCACACCTCTTCCTTCAGCATTGTTACAACCATCATCAGAGTTGTTTCATTGCCCTAAGCTCCCCAGAAAACCAAGGAGCAAAACGGGCTCCACCAAGCTGGAGAAGATATTTAGAAGTGACTATGTCAATAGCCCAGGCTGTCTCCATGTTCCAGAAATTCACCAGGGCCTCCACAGAGTTGCCAGCTCTGAACACTGGAAATTCCCCAAGGGCTGTCTAGAAACCAAACAGATCCATAAGCCTCCGGGGCTGGACCATTCTAATTGGTCCACCACCCTTGCAGAGGGTAGACCAGGCAGTCAAACTAAATCCCACAAGATAATGATCTGTCCATGACAAGGGAGTTATCTGAAACTTTCCCATCTCCAGATCATTCATTCCCTGGTCAGCAAAAACCAGATCTAAAGTATATCCTACCATGTGGGTAGGGCCCAATACCAATTTATTTAGGCCCTCAATCATACATGAAGTTATGACCCTCCTCAACTATGGGGACCTCAGAATGGACATTGAAGTCTTCCAAAACAATAGGTCTGGGGGAACCCAATGCCACCTCCAAGACCACCCCTGTCAGCTCAGGTAGGGAAATTGAAGGGTGGTCAATACACCAACAGCAGGGTAGTCAGCACTGTTCCCTCTAAGGCATGTGCACATGCATGTGCATGTGCTCACAGGTTTTTGGATGTCTGCTCAGTTCATTTTAGATCCCGCTCAGGTTGAATCAGGAAGGCCCCATTTTGAATGCACATGCGCACACACTGCGTTGATACTGCCGCCCAGAACAAAACTCATTCCGCACAGAGATGAAAAAAATTAAAGGGACCACTGGTGGTCATTATCTCATCATCTCAGAGGGCCACCCTCATGAATAAACACTCGAAATCTGGAGATTGCCTACCTGGGCACCTGGAAAGGGAGAAGGTCTCATGATAGATGACTGCAATGCTCACTTCCCAACCCTCAAGGCAGGGTGCTGCAGGATCAGGAAACCTGGAGGACAAAGCTGAGAGACCAATACCACGCAGCTCACCCAACCAGGTCTCCATCACACATACCAGGTCAACATGCTCATCCACAATCAAATTGTGACTGAGAGATGAGAGATGTTTTATCATTTACTGACCTGGCATTTAACAGCAGCACCCTAATCCTTGGAGAGAGTGTTCCCAAAGCACCCTGGGGCTGAAGGTTTGGGATAAGAGCAGGAAAAGGGAACAGACCTCGATTGTCTGGACCCTTTCCCCCATCTGGACAGAATTCCAAGCTCCCACCTTCAGCTTGCTACCTGAGAAATCACAACCCCCAGAACCTCCCCAATCCTCTGCTCTCCCATACACATTCTTCAACTCAATTACGTCGGCTCCTACGTGTCTTCAGCAGCAAGCCAAGACTCCCTCGATCATGCACAAAACCACAGCCCGCAGCAAAACCACAGCCCACAACAACTCACCCATCCCTGCCCAGTAATGCTCACAACAATCCTGGGCCTAGTGAAGCACAACTGCCAGCCCAAATTCCACCCTCAGCTGAAGGCAAGGGAGATTTTAAACAAGACTTCCTAGATGAGGCAAGCCCAGAGCGAGAACCCCTCTCACTAATCCTCACCCTGCCCTCTACCTACACCTGATCATAGACACGCCCACAGACAACCCAGATGGCCCCACAGACCTTAAACAAGCCACTGACAGCAATCCTGACCACACATATCCAAACAGCCAACCCCAAGGAAAAAAGCCATTCTGCTGCTGTTGCACCAGGCTGCTGCTGCTGCCTGCACACCAAGCTGCAGCAGCAGCTGCTGTCTCTTCACACACTGTGTTAGTTAGCCCACATTGTCAAACTTGCAGGGAATATCCAAATAATCTTCCTGCTGGTGGAGCCTCAGTCTACTTAGGCTCCCGCCTCTAGCATGAGCAGCTCTTTTCTAATTATCACCTGGATGGGGGGGGAGCAGAAACAAAGACCCCGCCCAGCTGGCCAGCATCACTTCTGCCTTCTCTGGGAAGGAGCAGCAGGAGGGAGCAACAATATTGTGGAACTTTGAATGGATAAGTCAAACCTCAGAAGTTCAAAGTATGTGGATGGAAACCCTGAAGTTATTTTCTCCTTTCTCTCCCTCTCTGTTTTAAATGGAAAGGGAGGAAAAGGGTTCACTATTTTTTATTTTTTTGGCCACATCCCCCACTTTACTTCCCCCAGCTCCATAGCTGCTGCTTCAGTTTGTTCTCCCTGGTTTCTTGGGGAAATTTAAATGGCCAGTAAATGGGGTGGCCAGTAAAAAGAGAAAAGGCTAAGATGTTTACTTGGAAGTTAGTCCCACTGTGTTCAATGGTGCTTGCCCTGTGAAAGTGTACATAGGATTGCAACCCAAGGACTACAACAGAGGGGCTGAAGCTGAGGGAAATGCCCTCTGTATCAGCTGCTTTGCTTGTACACCCCTACCCCCAGCAAACAGTAAAAACTACATAATATGTGTGTAGGCAGTGGGAGGGGGAGTGAGTGGAGGTTTAAAGAGAGAATGGATAGCAGTGGACAGGGTGTGTGGACAAAGGCAGGGAGAAGGTGGGGGACATTAAAACAGGCACCCTGTGTGGATGGACCCAAAGGGGGAAAAGCAGAAAGAGCGGCAATTCATGCGCACAGCCTGTAATTAACATGGTCTCCATTAACAACACTTCTTCATGGAATAAACTACTCTGTCTGGAAAACCTCTTCATTTGGAATATTTACAGTGTCCCTCAAGTTTGCATTTTGTACTAATTCTGGTCAAATTTTGACCCGTGCAAACACAAAGAAATGTTTTCACTTGGTTTTCATCCTCCCAGATCTGCAAAAAGTGTAACCTTTTAATCAGGCTGCAGCTATTGCCTACTATGGAAGTCTCAAGTTTTTCTCCGGCACAACAAGCTTTGTAATGTGCACTATGTAAGTGGAGTGCTCTGTGACTGGCTCAAGGTCTCAGATGAATTACAATGTTGTGATGATTTCCCCCACATACACACACCTTATTGATGATTTCCCCCACATGCACACATATACACAATGATGATTTCTCCCACATACACAATTTTCATTTCTGGTGTGGGACCAGATAATACTGTTCCCTTTCCTGTGTTTGTAGGGATGACATCACTTCCAAAGGTGTAGCCTTAAATCATCATTTACCCATTTCCCTCCCCTATCCTTTATTGCTTGTGCACTTCATCTTCTGAAAATGTCCGATTACACACTCCAGCTACATCTAAAAAGAAAATCACTCTGCACTCATATTATTTAGGCTGCAGGTAGGCAACTACTTGAAATGCAACAATGCAGACTGCAGATAAGATATATTTCATCATTTCACCCCAAACAGCATAATTTACCAGTTTCCACATTTTAAATACATTTTTCTCCACAGGGACAGCATGACTCACTTGCCCTGGCAGAGAAATCATTCCCAGAGCCAGACACTTGCAACTGTTCTAATATCCAATACTAATACTATTATGAGTATATGACTAGCAGTATCTATTCCTCAAAAACAATGTGTGACCCTATTATCCATTTCTTTCACTCTGCACTCATATTTTCTATCAAAGCTTTCCTTGATAAGTAGAGCAAAGGAGGCTCTTTTGTCCATATATTTCACAACTAAACCCAGATTTCCACCATCACCCTCGTTAATTCTAGAGATGACCCAGAAAGGAAGAGAAGGTATTTATGGAGCCATATACAGAGAGCCAGCCTAACCAGTCAGCATCACTGGTGTCAGAGAAAGGGTAAAAATATAGGACATTTGACATCATGTAGCTACAATGGAAAAACAGGTAAAATTCATTAAAGCAATCTTCCCACTCAAATTCCTAGACTTTCATATGCACTTTTTCTACATCCTAGACAGGGCCATCCAATTCCTGAACTGTTCTGGTCAATCCTGGATATGTGGCAACCTAGTTAAGGAGGCCCCTTATGGCTGCTTCACACATTATGTTTTAGGTTGCCGCTTGAAACACAATGCATGCTACATATGCACGATTGGTTGTAGCTTGTTGGAGATGCAGCTACTGATGGCACCTACCCTTAACACCAGCAACCCAACTGACTACTAGGGGCACTAGAGGTAGAGATAGTGAGCAAGGGAATTCTCTCTCTGGCTACACTTTCTCTACTCTACTTCCCCTTTGTTAGATGGATAGTCTCAGGCTTCATCATCTCACCTGGAGAGAGATACTTCCTTCTTCTCCCACCCCTCTTCCTGTATGTAGCTAGCAGCAAGGCATGTAGGCCTCATCTATATCCCTGATGGATTTCCTAAACAAACTACTTTATTTAGAAATTTAACTCCATGTTTCCAGACAATATTAATTAGCAGTGCTCTCCTTATCTGTGTACTTCTGCTGCAACTGGGGTAGATAGAGAAATCTCCCCTCCAAGCTATCTAACAACTCCCTGTTGCATCTACATGCGTTGGAGCAGTAATGTTTGCTACTGCTTGTGTGTGAAGCAGCTTGTACTCTTGAAATATGGGGTGTGGTGGGGATAGAGAGAGGGAGTTCAACATACCACCTTCACATTAATTCATCATGCTTCTGGGTTAATTTTCTCCTAATGAACTACTCTTCAGGTTCCTCCCAAGTTGGCTGAGAAAAGTAGCAAATACTCCTTAAGGGTATGCAAGGATTTATTTAAACAATTCCAGTTCCCCATTCATTTCAGGCATAATGCTGTCTTTTTTTCCAGGAGAAGTAGTTCACAGAAACCACTAGGGTAAAACACAACTTGATCATCATATGGGTTTTGTTTATTTTTCATTATTTTGAGTTTTTCAAACATTGCAAACAGTTAAGTGTAAAATTAAGAACATCTCAGTTCATAAATATCAGAAACATAACAGGTTTAACTTTGTAAAAGTTAACAGATTATAGAAAATAGAAAGCAAGGCGTCCCAGTACAGTGGCCTATTTTAAGTTGGCATTTAACTGTGCAGTCTGAACATCACTACTCTACATTTGTGAAATGAAAGGTAACCAAGCGGACTAGGAATTTATACAAAGGAGTCTGGTATCGTAGATCTTGCATTTGGTTTGATATTTTGTTCAGTAGGAGCAAATCCCAATTTTTCTAAAACATTTTAAATAGATTGTAGCTTGTTACTTCCCCATTTAGCTGCCATGTGAAATTTAGCTACTAAGAGGAAAACTATTTTGATCTCTACTGTTGTAGGAGGCAGCTTCTTTGAAAAGTTTTGTTTAGACTGCTATTTTTATTGGCACAGGAAACTTCACCTACATTTCATGTATTATATTTACATTATATTTCAGTCATGTAGCCCATCCTATGTCTGTGGCTTTCAGGACAGCTAGGTGTCACATATGCCATTCTACACTTATATTGCCAGTTAGTTCAGTAATGAACTATATAGTACTTGGCTTTTTCTTCACATAAACTTTCAAATAAATCTCTCAGTGCAATTTTGTGATGCAAAAGTAGCCTCTGGCTTTTAAAGTATATCAAAAACTCACACATTCAAATCATTGCCTTCATTTGACCCAGTATTAAATCTATGTTGTTGGATCTGTCACTTGGGTTAATTCTCAAGAATACATCACTTCTCCCAAGCCCACACATTCTTCATTTGCTGAGAAATATTTTTTTTTCCAAAACAGAACTAATTGTCCTAGCAAATACTTGTTTCAGGATTGATTACAGGGTCCCTCTGATTTGCAACATTAAGAATAAGATCCACAGAGACTCAAACTAGATGCTATGGACAACATATCTTTGTTGCCAAAACTGACAGGCAGATACCTCTTGCTTATAGACTACTCAGGAAAATGCACCACATGATATCAAATCTCGTGATACATTTCCCTGAGTAGTTCTTTCTGCATGCATCATTCCTCCCTTCCTGCATGAACCAGAAAGTGTGTAATAAGAATTGCGAAAATTGTATTGTTTAGCCAATTAAATTATTGGAAAGGAAAGATTGTGCTGTTGAGTCAATGTCGACTCCTGGCAACTACAGAGCCATGTGGTTTTCTTGGTAGAATACAGGAGTAGTTTACCATTGCTTTCCTCCCACGCAGTAAGAGATGATTCCTTTGCCGTTGTCACTAAAGTGAGTATCCGCCTCCAGCATCTTCCTATATCGCTGCTGGCCAATATAGGTGACTACAAATATATATTTATTAGGCACAGTCTGGGAAGCACATCGATGGGGATTCAAACGAACAGCCTCTTGCTCCCTAGGCAAGTTGCTTCCCCACTGCACCATATTACATTATTACAAGACTTCAATATCATGCAAGTACATAATAAAACATTTAACTGCAAAGTAAAAAGAAGCAATCAGGGCGTGCACTGGCAGTTCTATACATATACATATTTTTACGGCATTAGTTGAAGCAGGGGTGTAGCTATAATTGAGCAGATGGGTTGAAAGAACCTGGGCCCACCAGCTCCTGAGAGGTCCCCAGCTCCACTCCTCCCAATTTTCTTCATTATCTCCCTCACTCTGAGGGGCCGCTGGGGAGAGGATTGAACACGGGGCCCCTCTCCCCTAGCTATACCCCTGTGCTGGTTTTAAGCAATCAGAATTGGCCAAACCACTATGTGCAAGACCACGCCACTAACTTGGTGAGAAGAGCCCAGAGCCAAAGACAGCTCTCATAAATTCAGGTCTGAGATCTTCCAGTATCATCCCTCAAGATATTAAGTAAGCAAATTCAGGAGTGGGGAAAACACTAATTGGTCACAAGATGACCACAGCTCCCTAACATTAGCAACATGAAGAAGAACTAGAGATGTGGGTGCCATTTTCCATAGCAAATATACATATTTATTATAGCATCTAGTTTGAGCCCAAGTTCAACACTTGAGTGTAACATTTCTAGAGCTGTATTAGAGCCAGTCTACCTACTACAAATATCACATGGAAGCTGCTTGAAATACCCACTATGTGACAGCTGCTTCACATGACCATCTGAACACGTAGAGCATTTTCCCATATGGATCACTTAGAAGTCCCTGGAGAAGTTCCATGTTAGATTAAAATAAAGGGAATTTTAGTTAAAATGGAACAGGGTTTGAAATAAAGTCAACTTTTTGCATTTCAAATAAAAATATATTCATACATTTAAGAAGCAAGGTCCATCAAAATAAGTCTTAATATAACATTCATGCAAGGAAAGTTGAGAATTTCAAGTACCACTCCACATAAAAGTTGTCCCATACATTTTCACATAATAAACATTAGCAAAATATATAATTTTGCCCCATTCTGAAAACACTAGATATTAAAGACAGTATGTACCGTAACATTTTAAAATGAAGTTATTGAAGCTTTCATTTCAGTTAAAAAGAGGTCTGGAATAGGTTTAGGATTATTTTAGATGTATATGTTAAAATCCTTTTCTATCATGCCAATTCTAAGGCACACAGCACCTTAAGCTTTTAAGCCTAAGCTTCTATAGGGCACTTTAGAAGCAGCTGCATCCTTTAATAAACTTTTAAAAATACTAACAAGATCAGCATTACTACAGCAGTTTTCCAATACTACCATATAGCATTTGTATTGTCACAAAACACACAGGACAGATCACCAAGCACTCTGTACTACAGAAAATTCCAAATGGTTTACCAGAATATTTGTAGGCATGTCAGAAGGCATTTGGACAACTCAGTAGAAGACACTAAAATGAGCTGTTACACACAGTTCATGGTTGTTATTGACAAGAAGATCTCAGAGGGAAAAGGGAGATTTCTGTGTCTTATTAGCAAACTGCAAACTACCAGTCTATGAAATGTAAAGTGTATTGAAGCTAATACAAAACCCTGAATTAGCAGTCTCATGGCCTTGAGAATAGCAAACAATAGCAGGAGAATATGCTTTCTCAAAGTACCACTGTTTTATTGTGCCCAGTAAAAAAAGGTGGCACTTGGAGAAAGTACATGCTCCTGTTTGCTCTTTTTTTGCAGTGTAGATAGGGATATGTCCAAACCGCGGTTCGAGCACTTTTTCAGAACAGGTCCCAGGAACTTTAAGGGGAAAAAGAGAGCAGATCCTAATCTGCTCTCTGCTGCCCCATTCAACTTCCTGAATGGACACCATGTGTGTGCTAGCTCCACAAAGGAGATTATTGGGACCCACGCAGCCCCAGCAAGAAGCTGAATGAGACAGTGGAGAGCAGGTAAGGGTCTGCTCTCCTTTTATTTTTTAAAGTTTACAGGACCCATTACGAAAAAGTGCTTGAACCATGCTTTGAACTGCAGTTCAGGCACATCCCTAATTCTAGAAGCCATGAGGCTGCTAATTCAGGAATTTATTGTGCCACTGTTTTACTGGGCACAAGAAAATAGTGGCATTTGAAAATGGCATGTTCTCCCTTTTATTCTTTTTTTTTTACTGGGTGCACCCCTCATTTGTGGCTGTAAATTAGCAAATCATGTTGTGGTTGTTGAATACATAGGTCTCTTTTGGAATATTATTATGCACAAGTACAATCCTTTCTGAAAGAGGTAACCTGCAGACTGCAAGAGGTGATCCACACACAGTGTAGTGCCGAGTTGCTTCCACTTCTGTGCAGTAAGGAGAGACTTCAGCCAACTATTGTGTGCTGCAAGACCTGTAAAGCTTTTCTGCTTATGGAATCCATCACGACTCAATTGAACTTTACACCATTGCAGCAGCATATAAAACACTGGAGATTAAGAGGGCTTTTGGCATTCATGAGCAATATCTTTCTTCTTCCTCAACCAAAGTAGAGAGTAATTAAGTAGCTTTGGAAACATGTCATTTCCATCTATCCTGTCCCCTAATAATTTTCATTGCCATTTTTTGCACCTTTTAAGCTCTCCAACATCCTTTCTAAGGCACAATTACTGGCAACAGCACTCCAAGGTCTCAGGCAGAGATCTGCTGCTACCTGATCATCACCTGCTAAGTGATCCCTTTAACTGGAAGAGATGCTGTGAAATGAACCTGGGGCCTTCTGTATGCAAAGCCTGTGCTCTATCACTGAGATATGATCTCTCTCCAATATTCTGAGGATTAATTTTTGGCATGTCGGTCACTCCTGTCCATAGCCCTTGGGTTTCCACAGTTTATACTTTATCAAAGCCTACTTTGCAAAGACAATGGTGAGAGGAACTTGAGAAGGAGCTGAGAATAATTCTTGAGTGCGACAATTTGGGGGGAGCACAACCGCCACTGGATTGACATACAATTTATGTACAAGCAGTACAACTTCCAATGACCTTGCTAGTTAAAATGTAAGTCCACTACAAATGCACATTTAATAAAATGAATTTATCTTATTTAGCAACAGCCAGAAGAACACTCAGTTTTATCTAGAAAAATATTTTAATTCAAAAAGCAGCCAGTGCAAAGCCAGCTATCAAATTGTGTTACCGGATGCAGACTAAAGGCCCCTTTATTTTTTAACAGGATTTGGTTTCTCTCAGCTTGATCCTGGATAGTTTTTCTCAACTAAAAGATCAGGTTCATAGTCTGGGAGTGCTCCTGGATCCCAAACCATACAACACCGATTCTAAAAGAACTGCACTGGCTGCCGATGTTTCCGAATGAAACACAAAGTACTAGTTGCCACCTATAAAGCTCTTAACAAAGGTACTTTGTTAGATCCAGGGTATTTAAGAGAGCACCTTCTGTGTCATGAACCATGTCACCTATTGAGATAATCTGGAGAGGTCCGGTTATGGTTGCCGCCAATTCATTTGGTGCCAACTTGGGACCGGGCCTTCTCTGTGGCTGCCCCAGGGATTTGGAATGTGCTCCCTGCTGAAATAAGAGCATCTCCATCTCTGTTTGCTTTTAGGAGGACCCTGAAGGCATACCTATTTTCCCAAGCTTTTAATTGAAACCAAATTTTAAATTTTAATGTGCTTTTATTTATTATGATTTTTATCTTCTGTATGAATTTTAAATGTTTTATATTTTGTATTGTGTTTCAATTCTTTACACTGCCTAGATATTTCTGTATTAGGTGGCATATAAATGAGAGAGAGAGAGAGAGAGAGAGAGAGAGAGAGAGAGAGAGAGAGAGAGAGAGAGAGAGAGAGATCCTGATTCTGAGAGTAAATGGTTCACTCTCAACTTGATCCTGGAATGGATCCATGTGGTTCAGCCTTAAACAATATATTTACCAGCTTCTGTGGGTTATTTGTAGGGATGAGCAATTCGATTCATGTGCAGATTGATTTGCAACGAATTGGGGGAGATTTGCAGTTCTGCCCACAAATTGAATCACCCCTTAAATGAAGGTGCTGATTTGAGGGTGAATCAAATTATCCTCAATTAGTCATGTATCATTTGCATGATTTGAATCACGGGTGCCATTTTGTCTTCATGTTTTTCAGTTGCTGATTGGTTTTCTGCCACTGGCTTCCAATTGGTTTGATATCTCCTTCCTTCTTGGTTAGCTTGTTGTATTTCAAATCAAGTGTTGGTACAGGCAAATGTGTCCCCATTGTCTGGAGGAGGGAGGGGGGGAGGCCAAAAGAGGGATTTTCAACAATATTTAATATTTAAATATTTAAGGGGCTGCTTGGAGGCAAAGAGCCATTTTGTGCCTCAGGAGAGATGGATCAGAGAGAGACTGCAGCAGCACCTAGAGCAGAGACTGATGGTCATGGTCTGGACCGGCCAGCTGGGCCCCCACACTGTGAATGGAGAGAGACACTGAGCCTTATCTGACTCTATCTCTCTCTTTTAATCCTTTTAATTTGCATTGCCAATTGCTGCTTTCTTTCTTTTCCCTGATTTTTAAAAAATTTGTAGCAGCAGCACCAGTGGCTTTAACTAGGTGCTGCTTGGAATTTTATTTTATTTTTCTTGCTTGTAGCCACCAGCACCCTCAGTGGCTTTAATAATTGGGGTGCTGTGTGTGCTGTCACCTCCCCCGCCCCCGCATTATTTTAAAATAGTACCAGCAGCCCAGTGGCTTAACTGGGTGCTGTTCGGAATGTATTTCCTCATGTGGTTTCTTTGTGTTCTCATTACTCGTAAAGGGGCTCTCTTTAATAACTGGGTTCTGTGATCCCCCCCCCCATTTATTTAAATTGTAACAGCAGCCCACAGCCTTGCTTTATTTATTTATTACATTTGTATACCACCCTATCCAAAGGTTCTGGGTAGTGTACAACAACAAAACAAAAAACTATCATTTAAAACAATCAACTTTAAATATAAAACACAAATTTAAAACAGTTTAAAACCGTTTTAAAGCTGTTACGAACATTGAAGAACAATTTAAAAATCTTGGAAGGCCAGACAAAACAAATAAGTTTAAAGAGCTCTCTTGAAGGCCAACAATGATCCCAAACCACAAATTTCTGCTGGGCGTGCATTCCACAGTACAGGAATGTTGAGAAGGCTCGGTTCTAAGTCACCACCAGATGTACCAGTGTTAACTGGAGATGGACCTCTCCAGATGACGTTAACGTATGGTGGGGATCATACAGGAGAAGGCACTCTCTAAGGTAACCCAGACTTAAGCCGTTCAGGGCTTTAAAGGTAATAACTAGCACTTTGTATTTTGCCCAGAAATATATCAGCAGCCAGTGCAACTGTTGAAGTACAGGCATAAGTAGTACAGGTTACCCCAGAAGCCAATCTAGCTATTGCATTTTGGACTAACTGAAGTTTCCCAACAAAGGCAGCCCCACATAGAGTAAATTGCAATAGTCAAGCCTAGAGATAACCAGCTGATGCACCACTGTTTTAAGATGGTTCTCTTCTAGGAATGGACACAGCTAACGAATCAGCCAAAGCTGATGGAAGGCATTCCTGGCCATAGCCTCTACCTGAGATACTAGGGTGAGGCCTAGATCCAAGAGCACTCCCAAGCTGCATATGTGTTCCTTCTGGGGAGATGATAGCTTTAGATGACCAGCCATTTCAGATAGTGCCAGCTGCTTGCCCCTGACCACAAGATCCCCTCATGCACCACCTTCAGCAGGTGGGTGGTGCCTTTCCTGTACTGGGCATGCAGGGAGGCAGTGTTAGGGCTGCTGCACACAACAACACCTGACACTAGCATGCATTTCACTGGTGATCTGTGGAACAGTCCAAGTGGGAGGCATGCTGCCTTCCTGCCCCTCACTGCTGGGGGAAGGGGAGTGAGGGGACAGCTGCTGTTGGTTGCGCAGGCAGCCCCTCCCATGCAGTGAAGTAAACATGGGCTGCACTGCATGTGGAGGTTCTGGACACTGAGCACTCTGTTGTTTTTCCCACAGTGAACAAAAGTGAAGATGTGTGCACTCTGCTTGTTTTACCCATAGTGAACAAAGGGGAACTCTGTTCACCTCATTGTTCCCCATGGGTAGGTCCTAGAAAAACCAAAGTGGGTTAGGTCATGACACTATCTACCTACCTACCACTTAACCCACAAAACAATCGGGCAATCAGATTTTTTTGAATTATTATCTGGGTCAGTAGGTCATTGACCTATTAACCCACATAATAATTAATTTAAAAAATCAAATCACCCAATTGCCTGATTATTTTGCGGTTTGGTTTGGTGGTTGGTAGGTAGGTAGATAGGTAGGTAGTGTCATGCCCTAAAACCCAACCCACTTTGATGTTCCTAGGACCTACCCACAGGGAACAATGGGGTGAGCAGAGTTCCCCATTGTTCCCTATGGGCAATTTGCAATTTTTTTGTGAATTTCCAATCCAATTTGTTGAACCACCTATGGCTGGCTGGCTGAGCGAATCAATTGAACTATTTGCAATTCAATTAGAAGTTGAATCGAATTGCAAACAACTGTTCATACACACCTCTAGTTATTTGTAACAAATGGGGCTTTAAAAAAGTATAAACATTTGATAAAGCTGAAACATATGAGCAGAAGCTTTAGACATTCCTAGGATAACATTGAAGCATCCACAAAGGCATACACACACACACACCAGTTCATATATATGTAAAGGGGGGTCTACATTTTTATTTAAAAATACTAAGTGATCTTTTCTTTGAAACTCCCATTTCCCCCTAACATAGAAAGGTTTTGGGAACATGACAACAATAAACTGTCATACCAATAAGACTCCCCCACAGTGATGCCTGTGCTCATATCGTTACCAGATCTATTTATTTTTCTTCCTAGTATTCACTTCACTCCCCAGTAAAACTCCAAACAATGGACTGTTTCACAAACCTCTCTGATTACCTGTACTTTTTAATAAACCACATCTGTGCTCACAGCTTGAAGAGACTTCCTTATGTTGGCAGCATAAAGTTCTGAGAGGTTTAGACAACACAATCACAACTGGGTACCAAACCGAGCAAAAATACCACAGCAAATTTGAGCAAAGTCAGAGTTATTTATAGCATAAAAATACACAAGGTAGGGGTGGCATTACTGCGCAGTTTAAAAATATGCAAAGGAGCAGAGAAGCAGTTTTACCAATCAAGGGGATTATAATTCTCTAAGAATGCTCATGTAGAATTAATCCATTCTCTATCCCCTTCTTCACAACACATTCTGCAGGGGTTCTGAAAATAAAAGTTCCTTTATAAATTTATTTGCAATGCAATTGTGATTATGAGTGTAAGGAAATCAATTAATAAAGATGCCCCAAATCTTTATGGGAAAAACCATTAATAAAATCTAAGACGGCTGCTTTTTTTCAAATCATATTGTTTAAATCCAGCAGACATCAAAGAGCACAACTTATTTTAGAATCTTTGATACCATAAAAAGAAGAAAGCATTATTTTAAACAGCATCTTCCACTGCCACTTTGCCTCTGTGCTTTTTGTGCTATTATCGCTTGGGTATGTTTGTATATGATTTACTTTAATCCTCAAGCAATTATAAACCTTCTGGACTCAGATTTTTTGCAGCATTACTTTTGTTTTGTTTAATGAATTTGGCCAGCAGTTCATGTCCTCATTGTTTCAGACTCAATATTTAATTATGTGTCATATTAAAGATCTTCTCCTTGGTGGCAATTATATCCAGCTCTCATTTTCTTCTAAATTTCAGCATGTATGTAGTAACCAAATTTGTTTCAAGCAGTTGTACTTAAACTAATTGTACTTAAAACTAATAATGCAAAATTCCCAATTTTGGGGTATTAAATTTCTCACATTCTTCCTAATTCTGATATTAGAGTTTTAAAAGAACATGAACATTTTAGACAAGGAGCACTATAGTACCTGAAACAAAGGTTTGAGTAGGTAACACTTTTTTTAGTTTCCATTCTATTTTCCATTTAAATCAATAAACTATACATCATGTAACAATGTAATTTACTTAGAAGCCCCCCGCCCCCCGCAAAAAAGTTATAAGAATGAAATTACAAGAATTACATTTTCTATTTAATAAGGCAAAACAAAAAATAAAATGTATACATATGTAATATACATTTACACTTTGCCCTTTTAAATGTATATTTCAAAGGTGGCATACAAAAGTTACAATAGAACAATAATATCAAAACAGCAAAATCTCATCAATAAAGTTCAAAGAAATTAAAAGCAGAACAGGACATGTTAAAAAAATGTCAGCAGAGTAAATATCCTTGAATATATTCTCGAGTGTAAATCTTATTTAAAAGTTCAGAAAAATATTGTTTTATTTATAGAACTTTAGAGCTGCCTTTCCAATTCAAAACCCTCAAGGTAACATAACATGGATGAACCTACAATAAAACCACTTAATGAGGTCATACACATGACCTCATGGAGGAAAGAAGGCGGGGTGGTGGAGAAGGCAGGACTTCACCTGCCTTCCCTGGCCGACGAGCAGCCACCGTCCTCCCCTCCGCCACACCACACACCAACACGAGCAGTGGCATGGCAGACAGAGATGCTAGGAGTGGAAGGATTTCCTCCCCTCCCAAATCCCAGGGTGCCCTGGGGCCACACTCAGCACTGCTCCTTCCCCCGGCTTGCTGCAAAAAAGGGCAGCAGGCCGGGGAGGGGGAGCTGTTTTTATTCATAAAGGCATTAAGAAAAAAGCAAAGAGGTCCAGCAGGCTCCTCTTCCTCAGGGGCTCACAGCCTACCTTGTTCTAATTGTAGGTAAGCCCCTGCATACAGTAGCAACAGCAAACCTAAGCTTTAACAGAGAACCACAACCAACCCTAGCTCTCTATCATTGTACCTGTATATCACCTATATTCAAGATCTGTGTCACATTTGCATTTAATGTTTTTAGTTGTTCACTTAAAATGGCATACACCTAAAGTAGTGTACACTTAGCCCTTGGAGTCTTAATATTTTAAAAGACACTAAAACAAGATACATAGGAACCCCAAAGTTCTTGTTAGATTATTGGAGCACATCTATTATGCTAAATAGGAAAGCCTTATCAGCCAGGGCTTAATCGGAGCAAGGGCTGAGTTCCAGAATAGGGCCCTTGTGTGTGTAGGGCTGGCCTGGGTGGAGACAAGCCACAAGGCATGGGGAAAGGAAGAATTAGAATTTCATCATGAAATCATGTGAGATGGAATAAGAAATGCAAAATGACAGCTTTATAAGGATGCAGCACCATTGTGGCCTTCTCTTTCATGCAGAAGCGGTTTTTACAGCAGTTCAGTGATTGGGTTTGCATCAGTTTGTGCAATTACCAGAGGCCATTCATGCTTATAGAGGTTCCATTGTAGAGTGCCTGCTGCCTAAACGTAAAAGAGGGAAGGTGGTATCAAGTCCCTGGCACCTGGGGAGAATCCTATTGAAGAGCTTCCGGGCATGCTGATAGACCTGTGCAGTCGGCTAGACCAAACTGAGAACAGCGCATAACCTTCCCCTACTGGTGAAACCCAAAATGATGCCATTAGATGAACCAGTCATGCTGGCTGGAGGCTCAGGGGCACAGCCCACACCAGCACCACCTTGCCTGGAGAGCCCACTGTCTTAAAGTGAGTTGCTCTTCCAGGTCCTAGAGACCTTGGGTAAGCAGATGCAGGCCATCAAGGAAGGTGACGGTTTTGAGCCTACACTCACCCTGGGGTCAAGGGATCCCAATATCTGAATCGCCATATAGTGCAACGGAGGGTTAGGGTTATTCCCTGGTGGCTGTGGCATTGCGGGGTCAATAGTACATAGCTAGAGTGGATCCGAGGGCTCTGGGGACTGCATCTTCTTTCCCCTGTCTCAACCACCATCACAAGGCAGAAGTAAGGCAGCTGCAGGCCTGTAACCATGGGTGACATTGGCAACATCCACCTGAGCGGTAGCCTTCTAGAACACATCTGTGGCAGCTGCCATGTGAGCTGACAGAGCAGCAGCTCAACCACAGCCAAGCAACAATATGGGCCAGCAACCCACCCCAAGCAGTTTATTTATTTAATACATTTATGTACCACCCAAAACGCAAGTTCTCTGGGTGGTTTACAGGACAATAAAAACAGCCAATAAAAGATTAAAACATTTCAACAATTAAAATTAAAAAGTTAAAACTATTAAAACACAATTAAAACAGTATCTAATTAAAAGCCTGGGTGAACAAATGCATCTTGACTGACCTTTTAAAAGTTGTAAGAGATGGGGAGGCTCTTCTTTCAGCAGGAAGTGTGTTCCAAAGCCTCAGGGCAGCAATGGAGAAGGCTCGTCCCCGAGTAACCACCAGACAAGCCGGTGACAACTGCAGACGAACCTCTCCAGATGATCTCAATGAGCGGTGTGGTTCATAGCAAAGAAAACGTTCTCTTAAATACCCAGGGCCCAAGCTGTTTAGGGCTTTATAGGTTATAACCAAAACCTTGTACTCTACCCGGAAACTTACCAGCAGCCAAGTGTAGATGTTTTAAGATAGGAGTGATATGGTCTCTCCAAGATGACCCAGAGACCAATCTGGCCACCTCTGGACTAACTGCAGTTTCTGGACCACATACAAAGGCAGCCCCACATAGAGCGCATTGCAGTAGTCAAGTCTGGAGGTTACTAGCAGATGTACTACTGTTCTGAGGACATTTATCTCAAGAAATGGACACAGCTGGCATATCAGCTGAAGCTGATAAAAGGCACCTCTGGCCACTGCCTCAACCTGGGACACCAGGGAGAGTTTTGTGTCCAGAAGCACCCCCAGACTGCATAACTGTTCCTTCTGGGGAAGTGTGACCCCATCCAGAACAGGCAGATCAAAATCATCTCCTGAGTTCCAGCCTCGCACAATAAGTACCTCCGTGTTATCTGGATTCAGTCTCAGCTTGTTACCTCTCATCCAGCCCATCACTGCCTCCAGGCAGGCATTTAGGGAGGTTATGCCATCTCCAGATGAGGTTGACATGGAGAAATAGATTTGGGTATATCAGCATACTGATAACACCCTGCACCAAATCTCCTGATGATCTCTCCCAACGGTTTCATGTGAATGTTAAACAACATCAGAGACAATACAGAGCCCTGAGGGACACCATACTGAAGTTCAGTTTTTGAAGAACAACAGTCCCCGAGAGACACCATCTGGAATCTGCCCAAGAGATAGGAGTGGAACCACCGCAAAGCAGTGCCTCCCACCCGCAACCCCCTCAGATGTTCCAGAAGGATACTATGGTCGATAGTATCGAAAGTCGCTGAAAGATCCAAAAGGACCAACAGAGTCACACTTCCTCTGTCAATTCCCAATTGGAAATCATCCATCAGGCTGACCAAGGCAGTCTCCACACCATAGCCCACCCAAAAGCCAGTCTGAAATGGGTCTAGATAATCAGTTTCATCCAAGACTGCCTGGAGTTGGGAGGCCACCACCCTCTCAATTACCTAGCCCAGCCACAGAAGGTTGGAGACAGGCCTATAGTTGCTCAGTTTTGAGGAATCCGGGGCAGGCTTCTTCAGGAGTGGTCTAATAATTGCCTCTTTAAGACAAGGAGGCATCCTGCTCAACCTCAGAGAGGCATTTATGATCTCTACCAGGCCTTCTACAACAACTTCCCTGACAGATAATATTAGCCACGTCACGTAAGGGTCAAGAGAACAGGTGGTAGGCTGCATCTCTCCAAGCAGCTTGTCCACATCCTCACAAGTCACAAACTGAAACTGATCCAGCCTAACCACATTAGAGGAGTCACTGGACATCTCCAATTCAGACACTTCAGTAATTGTGGAGTTTGAATCTAAGTCGGCCCATATATGAGAGATTTTATCCACAAAGAAATCATTAAACACATCACAGCGGGTAATAGATGGTTCCAAATTCTGATGCAAGGAAGGAGGGGCACTCACTAGCCCTCTTACAACCCTGGACAACTCTGCCGGATGTGAACTTGCAGATGCAATATGGGCCAAAAAGAATTGCTTCTTTGCCGACCGTATTGCCAGAGCATAGATCTTCAAATGTGCTCTATGTTGTAATCTGTCAGATTCGAGTCGAGTCTTCCTCCACTTGCACTCCAGTTGTCTACCTCACTGCTTCAGCCCCCACAGTTCCTTTGTATACCACGGGGCCAATTTTGAAGCAGGTTGGAGAGGATGCTTAGGTGCGATCATGTCTACTGCCCTAGTGAGCTTTCTGTTCCAGTTCTCCACCAGGGCATCAACAGGATCACCAGCAGAGCCAACACTAAATCCCTCCAAGCCTTCTTGGAACCCTATTGGATCCAATAACCTTCTCGGGCGGACCATCCTAATGGGCCCCTCGCCCTTGCGAAGGTGGGGTGCGACTGTGAGTCCAACCTTAACCAGATGGTGGTCCGTCCATGACAATGGGGAAATCACAGGAGTCCCCACCCACGGAACACCACCCTGATCAGAGTGAAAGACCAGATCAAGCGTGTGACCTGCAATGTGCGTCAGTCCTGAGACCCTTTGGGATAGGCCCATAGTTGTCATGGCCACTATAAACTCCTGAGCCACCCCAGACAAATCGGTCCCATAGTGGACATTGAAGTCCCCGAGCACCACAAGCCTGGGAGACTGCAATGCCAAACTCGAGACCAAGTCCATCAGCTCACTGGGCAGCAAGGCAATCGGTACACCAAGAGAAGTGCCAGTCTATCCCTGCTCCCCAAACTTAGGTACACACATTCAATATGGTCAGACACTTCCACAGGGATCCTGGTCAGGGAGACGTTATTCTTATAGACCACAGCCACTCCACCTCCCGGCCCACGTCCCCGCACCTGCTCCTCAACAGAATACCCTGGAGGGAGAAGCTGGGACCAGACTGGGCCACCAAACTCCTCCAACCAAATCTCTGCAATACATACCGGGTCCACCCCTTCATCCAGAATCAAATCATGGATATTTCTGACTTATTCTGGACAGACCTGGCATTACAGAGGAGCAAGGTGAGATTCCAAGGATGATCGGCACTGCTCCCCAAGGTCAAAGAGCTGGCAGGGCAGCCGGAAGGGGAAACAGCTAATACATTTCTGATTTCCCTTCCCCTGTAACGACGCGCTGACCTGCCAACTTTACTTCCTCTATTCCCCACCACCACTGGAATAGCCATCCCACAGTCAGTGGACACACCCTCTGTCTCCCAATCACCAGACAAACCAAGACACATCTGGAACACCCAGGACCCAAAAACAACAGAAGCCAAAAAATATCACCATGCCCTTGCCCTCATTGCCCCCCAAAGTGGCTCCCACAAAGGGGCAACCCTCTTTGGTGTCGCCCCTTTGGTGGCAGGCCCACCACCACAGTGCAGCAGTCCTTTTATAAGCCCAGAAAGATGGCTACTCTGAGCAGCTGACCCTCAGGAACTGCTGACTCTTGCCACTTTTAATACGTTGTCCTTGGAGAGCCCTTCAACACTGTCTGCACTGAATAGTGATGGGGATGCGGATTGTATATTGATACCTGAGCTTGCTGGGAATTCTCCTGTGGACTATAATTCAAAGAATGCATCTAAAGTGCTGAGTAGACAACCAGATGCACTGGTGACTCAGGGGCTTGATTCGCATGAGGTGGAGGAACTGGAAGTTTGCTTTCGCTCCACTTCTGCTACCCCACCTTTGCCATCGCGTCCTTTAGCCATGCAGCAAGACAAGATCCAGGAAACACCTATGGTCAGGCTGTGCTCTGAATCTGGCTTACCCCTAGACGAATTTTCTCAGATTCGCCCTTTGAGTGGGTGCGCTCAATGACAACAATCTGTTCCTGGTATTAAATGTCTCTCCTGGAATATTGCTAGCTGGGCATCAAAGAAGAGTGACACCCCCTTTTTGGAATACCTATCTGAGTTTGATGTTATTCTTTTACAAGAAACCTAGATGAGGAGCCCGTTATTCTTGGAGGGCTATCGGTTTTATGGTCAGATGGCTTCACCTGGCTGGGCTCGTGGTAGACCCAAGTGTGGGCTAGGTCTGCTGATTTCAGCTAGACTTCAAGCTACGGTAGATGAGCCACCCGTTTATATGCATTACGCAAAAACTATACTAAAACCAAAAATGCTTAGTTTTTTTGGTTGTTAATGTGTACATATAACCGCAAAAGCGGCCCTCCGATCTTAGAAGGATTTGGAAGGGTTTTAGTGATTATTTAGATAGGTTACAGTCTCAATTCACTAATGCTTTGTGCGTAGTGGAGGATGATTTTAATGCAAGGATGGGGCCTAATGATGAATATCTTTACTCTCTCCATCAATTTATTCCTCTAGAAAGAGACTTGCCAGACCCACTTTTTCCAAGACATTCTAAAGATTTGGGTTGCAACCTGGCTGATTCTCTGTTAGCACGTACAATGTTTGCTTTGGATTTGTTTGTACTAAATGCCTCTGTGCTGGATGATTTGGAGGGCAAATTTACACGCTGGCTAGGACATAGAGCTAGCGTTTTAGATTATGTATATGTTTCAAGGTCTGCCCTAGAATATCTGATTTATTTCAGAATAGTGGGTCATGTTGAGAGTGATCATTTACCATTAACTTTTACCTTAGGTTTGCCGGTAGAAGAGAAACTCATAGTGAAATGCTCTCATCCTTCTTTATCCTGGAAGCCTAGGGTACATTAGAGTTAGATGGTCCCCGGCTCTAAGTTACCAAGTCAGGGCTCTTTTAGTTTCAGAGCCAATTTCCTCACTGCATCTTTCTATCTTAGAAGTGCCTTTAGGTTCAGACATGCTAATTCCTTTTTGCTCCATTATTCAGGAGATACAGGGTCATTTGGAGAGGTTTCCTAAAAGAGGCAAACCTAAGAGGCACACCCACCGTAGCTGGCTTGATAATGATTGCATCCAAGTACAGAATACATTAGTCACTAAGTTCAATTTATTCAGGGCTTCTCCAAATGATGACTTGACTAGAGAAATAAGGGAACTGAAAAGACAGTATAAATGGCTAGTCAGTGGGGGAAAGCAAGTGGCAATAAAGGAATCCTAGGAACAATGTCTTGCAGCGGCTAAGTCAAAAGATGTTTCAATTGTTTTGGAAAATAGTATCAGGCAGTCTTAAAGGGTTCTCAGGTAGCTTGATTGCCATATTTCTGCCGATGCCTGGACAGTAAATTTTGGGGTGCTGTATCAATCAGATCTGTCATCTCCGTTTGATTATCATTTGGACTGCCTACCGCCATGGCTGCAAGTCTCTGTGAGCGAGGTCACTAAGTTGATATCTCAGTTACCATCTGGTAAAGCTTCCGGTAAGGATATGATCACGGGGGAACTTCTTAAAGTAGATATCGACTGGTGGGCCCTTATCCTAGCTAAGCTTTTCACTTATATTGACGGGGTGGGTCGTACCGAGGACTGGCAAATGGCTATCACCACACCGATCTATAAGTGGGGTCAGCACTGTAACCCCTCTAATTACCACCCAATAAGTTTATTATGTATAGTTAGTAAACTTTACGCAAGGCATTTGTGCCATAAACTTATCACCTGGGCTGAAGAGAATTCCATCCTTAGAGAAGAGCAGGCAGGCTTTCTTTCTGGCCAGTCAACTATAGATCAAGCCTTGGTCCTATGTTAGTGCAGTTATCTATGACTCGGGCATCTGCAGCACAACCACAGTCAGTCCAGCATGCCCCAGGGGTGCCTTGGGAACATCCAGCACAGGAAGCCTTGCCTACCGGGCCACCAGGTATTTTGTAGGGGGCATGGGGGTGGAACTCAGGCCACCCGCATTTTTCCCAATGCGGTAGAGGGGTAGAGGGGTGCCAGGGTAGAGGGGTGCCATGGGAAAATTGGTCTTCAGCTTATAATCCATACATGGAAGTGTCACCCATGCTGGGTTACCACATGTAGTAATCCATGAAATAAAAGTTATGGAAGGGGGGAGTACATAATCTTTTCTCTCTCCCTTTCCGAGATTCAGAGCCCAAGCTGCTGGTCAAGGGAGCTTTGTGGTGCTTTGTGTCAAGGGAGCTAGAACAGTTCAAAAGCCCCAAGGCCAAGCAGAACTGAGCTAATAGGCTGTCGAATTATACCGTTTACTACAAGCCCAACCTTGGTACATACCTGCCTTTATAAAATACATGGACATTATCCACAGGGTGTACAGCTCCTTGGTAGGCCCTTCATAAACCAATTTTGACAAGGTTTTTAGAATTTCTAGTATGGACAAGTCACTCCCTTGGGATCAGAAAGATAGTGAACTGTGGTAGGACATCATGTCCCAGGATCGGGTGGTCCTGGGAAGATGAGTACACAGAAGCCATCTTTTGTCGGTGGTGGGGGCAAGACTGCAGGTGTCCGATTCCAGCCACCAGAGGAACTCAAGGACAGCCCCAACCTGGTCTGCTGGGATTTTAACTCTCTAGGCAAGTGTTTTTGTGCCTGATGCAAGTTCAGACACAACTATTCACAATGCAGGAGGGGATACCTCGCCACCTCCTGTTGCAGAGTGCCCAGGGCAAGGGTGCAGCCCCACAGCCTTCTGGCCAAACTTCTGCAGCAATTGCAGGGGAAAGGGGAGCTGCAGAGAAGGGCCCCAACCCCAGTTCATCTGTCAGAACTAAGTTCTCGAGGAGCAATTCAACAGGCACAAAACTGGATGCCTCCTTGAGAGATTCCGGATAGATTTCCCAACTCTCTACCAAGCACCCCGGAGATTTACCCTGTCTGAGAATCACCAGTGAGTGCAGGGCAATGAGGCGCGGTTCAGCAAAAGCTTGCTAGGGAGGCCCTGTTGAGCAGGGTATCCAGCCTGCATTATACCCCCCTGCATTCCCAAACCTCAGTGTCTTCTCTCAGGGTACTACTGAAGAAAGCCCTGGGTGAGTTAGCCACATACAGCACCTCTGATATCTCAAGGGCAGCTCTGTCAACAATGCCATTTACTCAGCCTTCTGCATGGTGCACTATGGCTCCTTTGACTCAGTGGTTCGCATGGTCTGGAAGTTAGGCCAGGATGTGCTCATGGCCAAATACAACCTCAAGTCTGCCTTTAGACTCCTCCCTGTTCATCTGATTTGTTAGGTTTCTGCTTTCAGGGCAAATTTTATTTTGATAAGACCTTGCCAATTGAGTGCTCCATTTCCTGTGCAGCATTTGTGGCCTTCAGCACCTTCCTGCAGTGGAGTTTCACAGACACCATGGGTTATCAGAATGTGACTCACTCAGCTAGCCACTGAGTTGGGAGTACACCTGGCCCCTGAATAGTTGGGAAGAGGCCCAGCCAGCCACCTGCAGATCCTGGGTATCAAGTTGGACTCCATGCTGGGCTTGTCCAGACTCCCACAGGAGAAGCTCGGCAGGTCGTAGTGCACCCTAGGAGCATTAATTGGCAAGAGCAAGGCAATGGTCAGGGAACTTCAGGTGGTAGCTGGTCATCTTAATTTTGTATGCTGGGTGCTGGTACCTGGCCGGGCTCTATGAACTGATGCAAGGGGCACACCAGACATGCCACCATGTCTGATTGTCCAAGGTAGCGAAGGTGGATCTGGGGGTTTGGCTCAAGTTCCTGACCTACAACAATGGGATGTCCTTCTGGAGGAATGAGACACAGTGGGACCAGGGCTACAGGTACAGTTGAATGCAGCAGGTATTATGGGCTGCAGTCTGTACTGGAATGGGCAGTGGTGCACTGTCTAGTGGCTGCCAGACTGGGTCTCCCAGAGAGTCACCCAGGATCTAGAGCTCTTCACCATCATGGTGACTGTCATCATACGGGGCCCCACTTTTGTGGACCGGGCAGTCTCATTCCATTGCAGTAGTTGGTGAACTTGCAGAACTCATGGACTCCCAGGGTAATGGGACTAGTGCAGAAACTGGTTTAAGAATGCCTTAAGCACAATGTGGTATTCTGAGCTGTGCATGTGCCTGGTGAGCACAATACGACTGCAGATGCCCTCTCTCAGTTCCAGCTTCACAAGTTTCAAGGAGCTAACTCCGGAGGCAGAGCCAGTGAGCCTACCAGAGGGCATCTGGATATGTGACAGCTAGAGGTGATCCAGACCTTGATTGTTTTGTTGGCCTCTACAACCAGGGAATCCACTCCCTGGGGCACCTGGCTTGCTTCCTGGGCAGGATGGGTAATTCTCCACTCTAGGGTTATCTTGGCACTGCATTTCTCTAAAACAGACCAAAATGGTGAGGTGGAGGGGGCGGGAATCAAAGTACTGGAAAGGGGACTGCTGGGAAACCTATGTACAGTGAGTGCTCTGCACCAAAGGGAAGTCCTTTCTTGTTCATGCAATCAATTTAAAGGACCCAGACCTTGGCCTGGCACCAGCGGCAATGATGTGATTACATGGAACTATGTGGGAAGGCATGAGGTGATCCAGAACAAGCTGGGGTCATCCTTGCACAAGGTGACAGCAGAGTGTTGGAGATGCAGCTCCTGATGGTATTGACTCCTAGCACCAGCAACCCTTTTGACCACTAGAGGCATTAGGGGTAGACATAGCCAGTAAGGGCATTTTCTCTCTCAGACTTTGCTTTCTCTACTCTACTTCCCCTTTCTCTACTCTACTTCTCAGGTTTCATTCTCTCAACCGGAAAACCACTGGCAATAGGTGATAGTGGATATTAACAGGTAACACAAGACACAGGCTATACTAAAAAGTGTGTGTGTGTGTGCGCACGCGCACACACATGCGCACACAGCCGCATAGAAAATGCCAAACACAGAGGCAAAACACAAAGAAATAAAGCTTAACAAAAAAAGGAGAAAAGTTAATGAAAGCAACTAAACATACTATATCAACCAAGAAAATAAAGAAAAAACATTCTGACAAGATCCTCCCAACCCTGATTTCACTTTCCTGCTGCTCTTCAGTGCTCTATTCTGTCCCTTCCTCACCAATATAGTACATGAGTTTTCATATCTGATACAGCATTTTTTGTTGCGGGTTCCACTTGTTTCATGCAATTTAGAGTTCACAACTTTTAACTTTTTATTTCAACCTTTTCTTGGGACATTCATCAGAAAAGTATACCATTGCTCACATTTAAATTTCTGCATCTTGAACTCCAATTTAAATTTATCCTTAGTTTGTTCCACAATGTTCTATTCATCTCTTACAAAAGACAGACAATATTTATCAATACTAGGGACTCAATTCAGGCACACACAGGCTTTATAGAGACAGTGCATTCACAAAACCAAAAACTGGGTAAGTATCCTACCCAGGTTTGGGAGCTGTGTGTTTTCCCAGTTTTCTATCTATCTATCTATCTGTCTATCTGTCTATCTGTCTATCTGTCTATCTGTCTATCTGTCTATCTGTCTATCTGTCTATCTGTCTATCACACCGCCCCAAACTTTTGTCTCTGGGTGGTTAACAATAGCATAAAACAGGTTAAAACATATACAAAAACTTAAAACAATTTAACAATTTAAAAACCAATCACAGATTAAAACCTAAAAAATTTTAAAAGCTGAAAAAAGCTTGGGTGAAAAGGTGGATTTTCAAATGCTTTCTAAAAATTATCAGAGATAGGGAGGATCGTATTTCAGTAGGGAGCAAATTCCACAATCTCGGGGCAGGAAACGAGAAGGCCCGTCTCCATGTGGTCACCAGCCGAGCTGGCAGCAACTGGAGATGGACCTCTCCAGATGACCTCAATGGCCGGTGGGGCTCATAATGTACAAGACATTCTCTTAAATACCCAGGGCCTAAGCTGTTTATTATAACTAGCACTTTGTATTTTGGCCAGAAACCTATTGGCAGCCATTGTAGCTCTATCAGCAAAGGAGTGACATGATCTCTCCAAGATGACCCAGAGACAACCTGGCTGCCTCATTCTGTACCAACTGAAGTTTCTGGACTACGTATAAAGCAGGGTGGATTTGATTTAAATCAAACTGATTTAAATCACGATTTAAATCACTAGCAGGGTGGATAAAAATAAAAAAAAATCCAATTTAAATATAAAAAAATCCGATTTAAATAAAAAAAAATGATTTAAATTAAAAAAATCCAATTTTTTTTATTTAAATCGGATTTTTTTTATTTTTATCCACCCTGCTAGTGATTTAAATCGTGATTTAAATCAGTTTGATCTAAATCAAATCCACCCTGGTATAAAGGCAACCCCACATAGATTGCATTAGAGAAGTCAAGTCTGGAGGTTACCAACATATGTACCACTATTTTGAGGTCATTCATATCAAGAAACGGACACAGCTGGCATATCACCAAAGCTGATAGAAAGCCTCTCTGGCCACTGCCTCAGCCTGAGATACCAGGGAGAGGTGTGGATCCAGAAGTACTCCCAGACTGCGAACCTGTTCCTTTTGGGGAAGTGTGACCCCATCTAGAACAGAGAGATCAAAATCGTCTCTGGAGTTCTGACCCCACACAATAAGTACCTCCGTCTTAACTGGATTCAGTCTCAGTTTATTCTCCCTCATTCAGCCCTTACTGCTTCCAGGCAAGCATTTAGGGAGGTTATGCCATCTCTTGAAGAAGCTGACATGGAGAAGTAGATCTGGGTGTCATCAGCATACTGATAACACCCGACTCCAAATCCACTGAAGATCTCTCTCCGCTGTTTCATGTAGATGCTAAAGAGCATTAGAGAGAGTATGGAGCCTTGGGGGATGCCTACTTAAGCTCAGATTTCGAAGAGCAACAGTCTCCAATTGGTACCATCTGAAATCTGTCTGAAAGGTAGAAGCAGAACCACTGTAAAACAGTGCCTCCCACCCACAACACTCTCAGATTTTCCAGAAGGATATTATGGTTGATAGTACTGAAAGCCACCGAGAGGTCCAAAAGGACCAACAGAGTCACACTTCCTCCATCAATTCCCAATTAGAGATCATCCATAAGGCCAACCAAGGCAGTATCCACCCCATAGCCCAGCCTCCTACAACAGTCTCTCTGCTAGAACAAGCCATGTTGGACAAGGGTCAAGAGAACAAGTGGTAGGCCTCACTGTTCCAAGCAGCTTATCCACATCCTCAGGAGTCACAAACTGAAACCAACCCAGTCGGACCACATAAGAGGAGTTGCTGGACACCTCCAAATCAGACATCAAATTAATTGTGGAGTCTCCATCTAGGTCAGCCTGAATCCGAGAGACTTTATCTGCAAAAAATTCTGTACAAGCATCACAGCGGGTAACTGATGGCTCCAAATTATGAATCAAGGAGTGGGGGGTGCATACTAGCCCCTTCACAACCCTGAACAACTCAGCTGGACTTGAACTCACAAATGCAATACAGACAGAAAAGAACAGCCTCTTTGCCACACATATTGCCTGAGCATAGATCTTTAAATGTGCTCTGTATGTCATAATCTGCTGGATTCAAGTCGAGTCTTTCTCCACTTGTGCTCCAGTCACCTACCTTGCTGCTTCTGCCCCTGTAGATATTCCGTATACCAAGGGGCCAGTTTTGAAGCAGGTCGGAGGGAACACTTAGGAGCAATCGCGTCTACTGCACTGGTGAGCATGTTGTTCCAGTTCTATCTCCACCAGGGAATCAACAGGATCACCAGCAAAGCCAACATTAAATCCCTCCAAAGCTTCTTGGAATCCTATTGGGTCCAATAACCTCTTCGGGCAGACCATTCTAATAGGGCCCTCGCCCCTGCGGAGATGGAAAGTGGTTGTAAGCCTAACCTTAACCAGATGGTGGTCTGTCCATTATAATGGAGAAATCACAAAATTCCCCACCCACAGAACAGCACCCTGATCAGAGTAAAAGACCACATCAAGCATGTGACTTGCTATGTGCATCAGTCCAAAGACCACTTGGGATAGGCCCATTGTTGTCATGAACTCCTGAGCTGCCCCAGACAAATTGATCCCAAAATGAACATTGAAGCCCCACAGCACCAAAAGTCTGGGAGACTCCAATGCAAGTTCTGTAACCAAGTCCATGAGCTCAGTAATTCTGTTGGGCAGTGGGGCGATCAGTACACCAACAGAAGTCCCAATCTATCCCTGGTCCCCAAACTTAAGTACACACATTCAGTATGGTCTGCTACCCTAACAGGGACCCCAGTAAGGGAGATGTTATCCTTTTAAACCACAGCCACTCCACATCCCTGCCCACGTCCCCTCCCCTGATCCTCTACAGAATACCCTGGAGGAAGAAGCTGGGACCAGACTGGCCTCCCCCAACCAAGTCTCAGTGATGCACACCAGGTCAGCCCTTTCACCAATATTCAAATCATGGATGAGTTCGGGTTTATTTTGGACCGACTTGGCATTGCAAAGGAGCAAGGTAAGGCTATGTGGGTTGTTGGCAGTGCTCCCTGAGGTCACAGAGCTGGCATGACAGCCAGAGGGGGAGACAGCTATTAAATTTCTGACTACCGTTCCGCTGGAACAGCCTACTGACCTGCCAACGTTACTTCTTCTATTCCCCACCACCACCAGAATAGTTGTCCCACATTCAATGAAGGACCCCGCTGTCTCCCCATCTCTAAACAAACCCAGACACGTTACAACTACTTCAACCCAATCTCAGTAACAAAGCTGGCACACCTACTGCTGCAACTCCTCAAGCAGCCAAACTAAATATAGTGTAACTCGACCCTCAATCCTATACCAAAGGCTGCCCCACTTTGGAGGCCGCCTACAGACTGGTTGTGCCACCTGCTGCAGCCCCCTTTCTTAAAAAGCTTCCTGAGTCCTTCCTCTCATGAAGGACTCTGGGCAGGGCTGGTTTAATCAGTCAGTGCCTGCAGGTGGTAAAGGTCAGGCACTTGGAGGAAGGGAGGTTCCCAATCAGGCAGCAGGACTGTGCTGGTCTGAGTTGTTCCAGCCAGCAAATGAAGGGTGGGGAGGAGGCAGCTATAAGTTTCCCAGCCATCCAGCAAAGGAGGCAGCTATAAGTCTCCCAGCCATCCAGCAAAGGAGGCTGGATAGTAAAGAGTCAAAGCTCACCTCCTCCGATCTTCAGAGAAGAAGATCAGTTGTGGGTGCAAACAACTAGACAGGAGGAGGGAGAAGTGATTGTGTGGAAGCAAGGTAGGAGGAAAAGCTAGGTAGGACAGTGCTGTTCCCAGTGTTCCTACCTAGCTTTTCCTCCAACCTTGCTTCCACATGATCACTTCTGCCTCCTCCTACCTAGTTGTTTACATTCACATAACCACATTTGGGAGCCCACACAGGTCTCAAACTTGGGTAAGACACTTACCCAGTTTTCGGTTGTGTAAATTACCTCTATAAAAAGGAGTCTCTGGGATCAATAGAGCACCAGAGTATGAGTAAACTGCATGACACATGGAGGAAGTACAGGATGGGAATGAGAAGCATGTACACAGACCTCTCATTCTCTGCAACTGGACCTCACAATGCTTGAGTACATGTCCATTCACTCGCACCGGTGAGGACAGGTAAATAAGGCTTCATTAAGCCCAGCAGGACTCCTCGGCACAGAAGTGCTACATGTGAACTTGACCAGATCAAGTCCTGGTTATTTGTAAGCAGGAAAGAGAAGATCTATATCCTAATGTCTCACCAATTCATTTAAGTAAATGGGAAATTGTCGCATGCCCACTATAAGGAATCCTACATAGAGAGAATTAGAGCAATTCTGCCACCAAAGCATTAATTGCTGTAGCTACAACAGAACAGAAACGGTGAGGCTCTCCACATGAGCAGTGTGGAGAGCCAAAAAGGGCTCCGCAAGGAGAGTGGGCTTAGCCCACTAGGGTACATGGGGCATCCCGGGGAGACCCCCAATGCCAGGAGGCTCGTTGTAGCCTTCTGGTCGGGGGTCTACTCATGTATCGCTGGTGGCACACAATCAACTAGTTGGGGTTAGTGAAGCACTTGCTCTGTTAACCTCATTTAAGGGGAGGGGTATTTTGTGCAGTTTGCTGCTGGGAGCCCGTGGCAGCACACGGCCGGAAGGAACCGGGTTAGACTCCCGTAGCCTGGCTCCTCCTGGTTGTGAGAATAGCCTCAGTGTGTGCCAACAGCCATCTTCAGCCTTTTCAGACCCAAGACTCACTTTGAAATGCACCTTCTTTTTTACCACAGTTAATTTCTCCCTCCCGTTCTTCCCTCACCTATGCATCTTTCTCTTTCTTAAAAAATAAATCTTTACCACAGCAAAACAAATCTTTACCACCAGCAAAAGTAAAATGGTGGTGGTACCACTAAAGAGGCAATTCTATTAGGTCAGGGCATTACCCGCCTGTGGACCATAATCCACCAAATGAGGAATTGTTGGAGAATTACACTGTCACCAGTCTATGAAGTGTTATTTTCATACATTAAACTTAAAAGTTCTAACAGTTAAGGTTACCAAATATCTAACAATGAGGAAGATCAAATTGTTAGGTAAGAACTCTGTCAAAAAAATTTAACCTGGCCTGGTGGCAACTAAATATAAATAAAGTTAAAACTTAGCTTCACCTCCCCCTGGAAAATAATGGTACAGATATTTATTTGAAATTATTTTGTATTCTCTAATCTCAATAATGAAGTCTTTGAATATACAAAAAAAAAAGAGAGGGGGGGGCAAATTTGTTTCTGCTGCCTTATAAATTATTGGGGCAGGGGTTAACCAAAGCTTTATTGTAAACCACCCAGAGATGCAAGTTTTGGGTGGTATAAAAATATGCTGGATAAATAAATAAAATGTCAAAAGTGTTCATTTTTCTGCCGGAAACACCCATTTCCACCAACAAAAACCAATCAGCAAATCAACATGTCTTTTGTGAAATGTCATGAATTTGTATGATTGACATTAATAGTGTTGATTTTAGACTGTCAGCCAAGTGAGACTGATAAAAGGATGAACCAAGTAGTAGCAGCTAATCCTGCAATTCCTTGATTGTCCCAGCTAGTGTTAGAGACTTAATTCTCCACTTTAAGGATAGTAACCTAATGTCCACCTGGTTTTTATTTGACTTTTTTCTCAACAACTAAACATTATGCTTACATATAAATTTAATTTACATACTCAAGTGTAAATTAACTGTAGCTTTCCTGGGAAATTCTTCACCCTATAGAAAGGCTGATAAAGAGACAAATCAGCAGAGACTCCCACTATGTTAAGTGGACCATGTCCATAGTACACACAATTTATTGTCTTATTCCCAGAGGTGTAGCTATATGAGCGAATAGGTTCAAATGACCCGGGGGCCCCAGCTCCACCCCTCCCTATTTTCTTCATCATCTCCCTTACTCCAAGGAGCTGCTAGAGAGAGGGGCGAACATGCGCCCGCTCTTCCCTAGCTATGCCCCTGCTTATTCCTCAAGACTCTTTCTGGACTGAGATCCTAGAACTATTAGTTTTGTTAATAACTATTGTTAGAAGAACCCTTCTCTGTTGTTGTTGTTGTTGTTTAAACTAATACTCAGTATGAATATAAACCTAGAGATAACTAACTTCTTAACACAATGCAAATCTTGTAAGTTGCATTTCTTTATGTAAGGGGGAGGATTTCAGGCTCCTGTGAACAATTTAAGAAGTGACAACAAAATTCCATAAATGTTGTTTTTTAAAAATCTAATTATTTATCACAATGCAACTACTGCCAGTGCCACTTTTCAATGCAGAGGTTTGTAAACTGCTTCCATATGAGAAGTAATTTATTCAGTTTTTATCATTTTTATCAGTTTATGTGGTTGTTCTCATCCAGCAGGATGATAACATCTATTTGCAACAAATTATACATTATAATTCCTCATTCAAAAGCTGTAATGGAAAACAAAAATGCTAATTTATGCTGTAAACGGAAGTAGAGAATCATAATCATTCATTGTTAACAGTAAGGACTAAAACGGCTTTTGCAAATAAATAATAAAATAGAATAAATGAGGGAGAGAGCAAAAGCAGGAGAGAATTATAGAAGCAAAAGTTCTGGCATATGTTTATCTGAGAAGTGATGAAATAAACCTGCTCTTCATGGAGCCAAGTGACAACCTTTGAGGAATGGATGGAAGAAGTACAGGCTAGCAGTCATGAGACTTTGGTTCTATTCTTGGGTACTCCCAGAAATCTTCCAAATATGTCCATGCACATAGGCACAAATGCTTGTTTCTCAGGAAATATAAGCAAAACCTAGTTTCCCAAGACACAATATTCAGTAAAATAATATGAAGATATCTCACTGGTCAGAGTGACATCCTATGAGCTATGCCCTCTTTCTTTCAATATCTGGATCGATTTCCCCTTTTCATCATTAACCATGCTTTTATGTCAATGTGCATTGAGACAAACAGTCATGATTCTGACTACAAGCAATGACCCAACCATTGACAGAGAATATGAGGGACCAGGTGAGTCCGGAAGGCTATGAGTGCAAATTGAGGATACACGAGTCCTAACCCTTGACACTGAGCCTTAGCTCCAAAACCAGGAACAAACTAAACCCAAGACCCCCAAGCCAGAACCCCAAGAGCCTGTGGCCCCCAAGAAGGCTCTCGGGGCCTAATGATACAGAGAGTCTATTTGCCAAAGCAGAAAATGTACCCAGTGAGAATTAATGGAGTGGCAATGAAGCACTAGGTTCCAGGCCAGAGGAAGGTTCATTTAAGGGGCTCCACTTCTCAACAAGGTTGTGGACCCTGGGAAGAATAAGGGTTCACTTCAGCTCCAGACGTCATCCAACAAGTTGTCCACTTGGAGCTGCTCAGTGACCCTCCTTTGCTTGCTCACTTGCTCTAGCCACATCAGTCCATCACCTGGCTTAGCACTATGCTTAAATTTCCAAATGCCATGGCAAGCTGTGCCTGGGTATTGTTGGGTCCTGCCCTACATATGCAAATATAATCAATGCCTTTTAATTAAATTGATATAATAAATAAATGTGCGATATGAGTTTGAATTTGAAATTTCAATTTGAAAAATTCACACACACACACACACACACACACACACACACTTGTTTAATGTGGGGAAGGGAAGGAAGAAAATCCATGCAAAGAAGAGGGCACACAACTCTACTTCCCACTCCTGGGAGCTTTCCAGACTAGCTGCTGGAACAGCAGCAAAATGCCTCCATTTGGGCAAGTCACCTTTGGAACATAAACAGCAGAGGGAGCAGTCTCGCAGCAACTAACCACCGGAAAAAACAGCAACTTTTTCATGCCGAATATATGACGTCCTTGGTCTATATCACAGCGATTAAATTCGCAACAAGGCATTGGAAATGTGAACGGCACCCTGCTATCCGCATAGGGATTGCGGTGTCACGATGCAGGAAGTGTGGAAGCACACTTCCAAGATCTGTCCTAACCCCGTTGTAGGGTCTAGTCTGAAAAGCACCCAGATGTCTTCACCCTGGTTAAGAGATTAGCAACATTGTGTCTACACTTAGCACAATAGCAAAAACAAAAACCCAAAACTTTAAGAATTGGTGCTTGTTTTTGAAAGCATTGTTCTTGATCCCTCCAGCTGCAGTAGTGAAAACAAATGAGAATATTCCTTTACAAGTTGTAGAGGAACCATAGATCATTATACCACAGTTTTGCCTGTAAACTGTGCATAATATTTCTTCTGTTCACAGGACCAGGTTTCTGCACCAATAA